>NC_047112.1:93477887-93820068 GCF_902500255.1 Thalassophryne amazonica | reverse complement strand
CAGCAGAAGACTGCCCCTCCCTGAGCCTGGTTCTGCTGGAGGTTTCTTCCTGTTAAAAGGGAGTTTTTCCTTCCCACTGTGGCCAAGTGCTTGCTCATAGGGGGTCGTTTTGACCATTGGGGTTTTTCATGGTTTTTGTATGGCCTTGCCTTGCAATATGGAGTGCCTTGGGGCAACTGTTTGTTGTGATCTGGCGCTATATAAGAAAAAAGTTGATTGATTGATTGATTGATCCAGTGCTACACTGACGACGTGTCTGGTGTCTGAGTCATGAGAAAAGCAAAAGACTTCGCAAAGGATCTGCGGGAAAAGGTAACTGAACTGTATAAAACAGGAAAGAGATTTAAAAAGATATCTAAGCAACTGAGAATGTCAACCAGCAGTGTTCAAACTCTAATTAAGATGAGTTAAACTCTAATTAATTAAAATGAGGGATGCTGTTGAAACCAAACCACAGTCAGGTAGACCAACAAAAAAAAAAATCCAGCAATAATGCCAGGAAAATTCAGGAAGCAAAGAAACACCCACAAATTTCTTCAGCTGAAATATAGGACTTTTTGAAAAAAAGTGGTCTGGCTGTTTCAAGATGCACAATAAGGAGGCACTTGAAGAAAAATGAATTGCAAAGTTGAGTTGCCAGAAGAAAGCCATTACCATGTAAATGCCACAAAATATCCCACTTACAATATGCTAAACAGCACAGAGAACAAAGTCATTTGGAGTGATGATTTTGGCCACAACCATAAACATTACATTTGGAGAGGAGTCAACAAACCCAACAATGAAAGGTACGCCCTTTCTACTGTGAAACATGGAGGTGGATCGCTGATGTTTTAGAGATGTGTGAGCTACAAAGGCACAGGAACCTTGGTCAAAATTGATGGCAGGATGAATGCAGCATGTTATCAGAAAATACTGGAGGAAAATTTGCACTCATCAGGCCAACATGACAATGATCCAAAATACAAGGCCAAGTCAACTGATCATTGACTACAGCAGAATAAATTGAAGGTTCTGGAGTGGCCATCTCAGTCTCTTGACCTCAATATCATTGAGCCACTCTGGAGAGATCTCAAACGTGTAGTTCATGCAAGACAGTCCAGGAATTTACAGAAACTGGAGGCATTTTTGCCAAGAGGAATGGGCAGCTTTACCATCAGAGAAAATAAAGAGCCTCGTCCACAACTACCACAAAAGAGTCCAAGCTGTCATTATGATACTGTATGGGCAAATGCCAACCAGGACCCAAGGCAGTTCCATAGTGTGGTGGTTGCAATAACACACAACACCAGCGCATGCTCCCTGGCCTGAAATGTGACTGAATTAAGTGACAGTAAGTCAAGCATGCTCCTCAACCTGACATCATGTATGTATCAACCTGGTGTCACGGCAAGTCGTGATTCAGCAGCATGAATTCTACATTAATCCATTGGTTCGAGATATTGTGATGAAAGTGTCTCATTTTTGTCACGGCAGCATGAATTCATTCTAATCCATTCCGTCATGGCTGCACGAAATTAAAAATGAAGTGGGGGTCGGGGTGGTTATGGTTAGGGTTGGGGGAAGGAGTAGGATTAGGTTATGGTTAAGTTTAAGGTTGGGGGTAGGAGTAGGATTAGTAATAGTGAGTTTAAAAAAACTCTGTCACGAAAATTTGACTAATTTTGTGACAGGAGCACGAAAAAACAAAACGTGAGACTGGGCTGTATGTATACACCCCCGTCCCCACCCCATAAACTAATAGACTGTCTTCCTGATTTGGATGTGAATACCCTCAAACTAAAGCTGAAGTCTGTACTTTGATCTCACATACATTATTTGGTATCATCTTGAATGTGCTGTGGCAGACAACTACATACAATACCCAAAACCTTTTAATTTTCCAGGTTTTTGTGGACTTGACTGTATTTGGTCGTTGCCTACTATCAACTTTATGATCAGAATAAAATCTTACTTTGGGGGCCTGTTTAATGCAGATATATCCATACACAGACCTACTTGTCAAATAACAACAGCATCTAAATGATCCTCACTGAGCTCAAAAAGGTGGAAAAATAAATGAATAAAACAACCACAATGGCACAGTCCTGGGCTGGACATGCAGACAGAAGTCAGCAATAGGCTGTGGCATCCAACAAAGTCTACACAAAGCTGTTGACAAGTACAGACAGACTGCAGATGGCAGACCTTCATGGCACACACAGTGCCACGGTGACACCAACACCAGCATAAAGGCAAAGGAATGCTTTTGTTCTCAAGGGAAAAATGAGAGCTGGGATTCCCCCTTTGACAAAGCTGAGACAGAATACTATTATTTCACCTACACTTGAATCAGGCCTCACACCTGAATCAGGCCTCACACCTTCCCTCCCTGGTAGCCAACCAGTCCCAAAGGCACAGACACAGGGGGACTTGTCAAGTACTCACAGTTTTGGCTTTGGTTTGGTAGGCAAAGGGGGCCCATCCTTCACAGGAGATGGAGACAGCTTACATGGTGTTGGAGGTGAGTATGGAGATGCTTGGGTTTGAATTTGCCCTGGTGCTTCTGCTACAGGATGAGACTGTGGTGGTGGAGGTGGGAACATTGGATCTGTAGGTGGGCTTGGAGGTGATGGTGGATTCTCGGGTTGGCCATTTTGTGTAGGAAGCTTTTCCTCTTTCGCCGAGCCTGTCTGTACTGGAGATAAGGTCTGCACGCTGGGCCAGATTTCCAGCTCCTTGATAACTAACATCTCAGTGGTGGGCTGAGACAGCACCTTGGGTGGCAGCTCCAGGAGGCTGATCTCTGTTGGTGGGGGAGGTGGGGGGAAGGCTGCACAGTCCTCAAATCCTGAGCTGTCGCCAGACAAGCCGTTACTGGATGAATCCTCGGAAGCTGAAAGAAAACAAACAAGGGAAAAGTGGAAAAAGCTTGAGGTTGTTTAGTTTTTGCTCTGAACTCCACCTTACGCAGTCGATAAAAATTACACAGATAAGATCTATCAGAGATGATCTGAACATAAAGCAGCAGCTGGGCCCAGCCAGCATGATGCAGTTACTGTTTATTCAGCCTTCCCTGTAAGTACATGATGAGTCCTGTTGCTGTGACACAAAACATATTTGTGACCTTCTGCACAGAACTGCTCAACATCTCAAACCTATGTTTCTCTCATGCTAATGACCCAATAATAAGCAGGCCAAAAGATTTCAAGACATGTCAGAGCTTCTACAAGTAACTGCAAACTACAGGAACTCCAGGAAGTCGCTATGCCATCGGATTTAATGGTGAATTCTGACAAATTACAACCTAGACTCTACTTTTTGTTGTCTTTGGGGTTATATTTTCACTTGACATACAATTTGGGGGCCAAGTAGGGGCTCCTATAACACACAGACCCTCCTCCATCAGTGAACTTGTTTGCACTCTGTGGAACAGCTACAAGAGAGGATGGCTAGGCTAAAGTAAGGCTAACTGTATAACTGGCCATTTTAAAAAGTTGATTTACATTTAGTGAAGTAAACATAATCATCAGACAGTGACCTCTGATGTGTAGTGGGTGGGTTTCAGACAGAGTGTGAAATGACAAGTATGAGGAACAGCACCTCCTAATCTGAGACTGTGGTCATCTGCCAAAAGATCATGATGCCTAGAACTGTTAGAACTGTTACACTTATTCAGATGAATTTTTGTGATGCCTCATCGGGTCATGGGAGAGTCACTGTCCCAAGTCGAGGAGTTCAAGTATCTCAAAATCTTGCTCATGAGTGGTGGTAAGATGAGATTGATAGAAGGATTGAGGCTGGGTTTGAGGTCCTGTAGATGCTGTACCAGACTGTAGTGGTGAAGAAATAGCTAAGCCAGAAGGTGAAACTCTTAATTTAGTAGTCGATTTGCACTCCTGTCCTCACCTGTGGTCATGAGCTTGGTGTAAATTTCAATTTCAATTTATTAATTTATATAGCGCCAAATCACGACAAAGTTGCCCCAAGGTGCTTCACATAATTCACAACAACACAAATTAATCTAAATTCAAAATAAAAAGCAAGAAAAGCACAGTTAAAAGATAAAACACAGTAGAATAAAAAGAAATTACAAAGCAAACACAAACAGATTAAAAAATTAATGATAAGACAGTCTAAAAAAGTGGGTCTTCAGTCTTGATTTAAAAATCTCCACCGTGTCAGACTGCCGAATAACAGCAGGTAGATCATTCCAAAGAGCCGGGCCACGGTAGGAGAAGGCTCTATACCCCACAGACTTTTTGTTCATCCTCGGAACACACAGAAGCCCTGCACCCTGCGAACGCAAAGGCCTCACAGGTACGTAGGGCTTAACCAAGTCCGCCAAGTAGGAAGGTGCCAGTCCATGAACAATTTTATAAACCAACAATAAAACTTTAAAATCCAATCTGGCAGAAACCGGTAGCCAATGAAGGGATGCCAGAATGGGAGTAATGTGGTCAAACCTTCTACTTTGTGTCAAAATTCTGGCAGCAGCATTCTGCACCAACTGAAGTCCTCGAATGCTAGACTGCGGCAGGCCAGAGAATAAAGCATTACAATAATCCAATCTAGAAGAGACAATTGCGTGAATCAGAGTCTCAGCATCAGCCATAGACAGGATGGGGCGAATCTTTGCTATATTTCTCAGATGAAAGAAAGCAGTCCTCGTAATGTCCCTAATGTGGAGGTCAAAGGACAACGTAGGATCAAAGATTACCCCAAGGTTCCTCACTTTGTCAGTATGATGTATAACACATGAACCTAGGCTAAGCACCAGCTGATCAAATTGGTGCCGATGTCTTGCTGGGCCAAGAACCATCATTTCAGTCTTATCAGAGTTCAAAAGTAGAAAGTTGCTAGACATCCAACTTCTCACTGCTGCAAGACAGTCCTGTAAAGATTTTATGTGGACAGGATTTCCAGCAGGTATTGGCATATACAACTGAGTATCATCAGCATAACAATGAAAAGCAACCCCGAAACGCCGCAAAATGTTCCCAAGGGGTGCCATATACAGGGAAAAAAGCAAGGGACCCAGAACGGATCCCTGAGGAACCCCGAACTTCATGCCCTTAAAGTCAGAGGTAGTGTCATTGCACAAAACACAATGGGAACGACCAGACAGATAAGACGTCAGCCACACAATGTAATGGTGTAATGGTTGAAAAAAAAAAACAAATAAAGGCCCTGGATCCAAGAGGTCAAAATGAGTTTCCTCCTTCAGGTATTTGGGTTATCTTACACTAAGGGACAGGGTAACAAGCTTGAGTATCCTGGAGGGAATTGGAGGAGACCTGCTGCTCCTTCCCAATGAATGGAGCCAGCTGAGGTGGTTCAGGCATCTGGGAAGGAGGACCCATGTTTATCTTCCTAGGGAGGTCTTCCAGCCATGTCCAACTGGGAAAAGGCCCCAGTGAAGACCCAGGACATGCTGGAGGGATTATATTTGCGAATTGGTTGCTGGGTCTGCTGCCAGCACAACCCAGACCAGGATATGGCAGAAAATGACAGACTGACTGACTGACTGACTGACTGACTGACTGACTGAATGAATGAGTTAAACATGCGCTTCAGATTGAAGTGGTCTGTGCAACCAGAAGCTTATAATGACTTTTTCACCTGTTTGTTTATTGAATTCCTTTTACTCTGTCCAATAACACCACATTACAGGATCTGTGGACACCCCCCACCCCCCACCCCACCCCAACCAGCACCCTTCCTGGAAACCAGAATGGACTCCCAAAATTTTGAACAGAATGAAGGCTAGAATGGCCCAAGCAGAGGGTCACCGCTTTGAGTCTGGTCTGCTTGAGATTTCTTCCTCAAATCATCAAAGGGAGTGTTTCCTTACCACTGTCACCTGTGTGCTTGCTCTAGGGGTTGGTAAGGTTAGACTTTACTTGTGTGAAGCACCTTGAGGCAGCTTTGTTGTGATTTGGCGCCATATAAATGAAAATAAATTGAGTTGAACTGAATTGAGCTTCAGCTGGCTAACGTCGTGTTTATATTTTAAATAAAAAAATGTACCAAATAAATCAATTTTTGTCCCAATTGAAAAGATGACACCTACAAAATCTAAAAATAGAGCATATTGTATTTTTACAGAATTCTCCTTAAATGACAAAACTGTGATTCATTTGAAAGACTTTTTTTTATTTTCAAATATTGTGCAAAAGAGGGAAGTTTAATTTAAGTACACATTGTTAGCATCATTCCAAAAAAAAAAAAAAATACTTGCTCTTTAACTGAATAATTTTAAATGAAACATTTTTATGTAACTGTGCAAAATAAACCTTATGTTGATGTTTAGGAATTGACTGTGACAGTTTTTAGATAGTAACACAGCAAATGCACCTACGTACTCCTTCCCATGAGCTTATCGATGCAGAAGTAACCTGCTTTGTCAGAAAATGCTTGTGACGTGTTTATGTCTGCGGTGACTCACCTGCAGTGACTGTGAGTTGGGCTGTGCTGTTAATGGAGCCATAAGGGTTGGACGCAGTGCAACAAAACAGACCGCCATCCTCAGGAAAGGCCTCAGCTATCACCAGAGTGCAGATTTCCTCTAAAAAATATAAAATAAAATAAGTAAATTAAAAACAACTTTGAAATGATCAAACTTTATAACCATTGAAGTTAGTTTTAGTTCCATTTTTAGGCTATAATAACCAGGGAATTGTATATATTCAAATGGCTCAATGCACAGCCAGAGAACGGAATGACTAGATTTGTTCGGAAAAAGTGAAAAAGATCCAGTTGGACAAGATAAAAGGCTGTGAGCAAAACACTGATGTTTTTGTGTATTTACTTTCATTGTTAGTCATTTTTCAACATTGTCCCTTGGTGGAACACACTACTGCCAGTGGTGGCGCTGCACCTGGATCTTTTTCATCTTACCCATCAAAACTGTCAAGACAGTTTAGATGGCAGATGACATCAGCATTTTCTTTTAACTGCTTTCCAGCCAGCTGTGTTTTCTTGTTTGGGAACAGATGCAAGTTTGTTTGTGTCAAATCAAGGGAACATAACTGAATTGACAAAATTGCCATAATGGATAACAGCCATGGCAGTGAGTGACATGTGAGAAGGGGTGCTGCTCTGATGACAGAAGACTCCACTTTTTGAACCTTTCCGAGGTGTTTCCTCTTGTTAACTTCATGTAGTTGCTACAGCAAGATGGCATCATTCCATCGTTTATGGACGGATCCTTTCCTTGGAAGGAAATCCATGAATACAAACCCCACTGCATCCCCTCACAATCCCTCACACCATCACTTTGCCAGCGAATCACACAACCTTAAGCCCTGTTCTCACTTTCACAAATATGCATCATGGAACGTTATAGTCTATAACTGTGACAAACTGGCATGTGAAGATTTGGCTTGAAGACATTACATGTCAGGCTTGTACCACGTGATGTTTGCAAAAACAAGCATAGCATAACCATAGACACAAAGCACACCAGTAGCATAAATTAAGCGCAACTGTTGTGCTTCCAGCAAACCGCCCGTTGGTATCACAGGAATTTTCTCTGATCACTCATCTTCTGTTCAAGTCCAGACTTAAGACGCATTTATTCTCCCTTCTGTATGGCTAGCATACTGGCATCGTATGGATGGAACTATGATTCCTATCCTGTTAGTGAAGCTTAGGGCTAGTGGCCGACGATCACCTTAGTATTTTCTCTGTTTTCATGTCAATTTCCTGCTGATGAATTATACCTTAGGTGTAGTTTTTCCAGGAGACTGATTCTGCTCTTTTTCTCTCTGTCCGAGGTACGGTTAGCAGGACGGCTATGGAACACAGGATGCTGGACTGACAGACTGCACACTGCAGTCTGCGTTTGGAATTAAACATTGCCGCAGGAACAGGCCCACTGACCTCATGAAGACTGCTGGATGACCCCTGCCTTCTCATCAAATACACACTCTTTTGTTATTATGTTATGTTGTTTTGATTTCCTGTTTTCTGTTTCTTCACCATTGTAAAGCTTTGTAAAAACCTTGTAAGTGTTAGAATGGCCTAAGCAGTAAGCCACCCCTCTGAGTGTGGTCTGCTTGAGGTTTCTTCCCCAATATCATCAGAGGGAGTTTTTCCTCTCCACTGTTGCCTGTGTGCTGCTCTAGGGGTTGGTAAGTTTAGACCTTACTTGTGTGAAGTGCTTTGAGGCACCTTTGTTGTGATTTAGTGCTATATAAATTAAATAAATTGAAATATAAATGAATTAAATTGTGCACAGAAGAAGAAAAAGTAAGTCCTACATGGAGCCTGCACTCTTCCCTGGATGTCAATTCCTGGATTTGGTTCATAGTTAGACCTGAAACTTTTAATCTATGCCTTTATTTCACATCCATGCAGTCAGCTCAGGTTGGTGTTCATTGCTGCATTCAACACCTTAAACCGCCTTGAGTTCCAAATGGTGACCACCCTGCCAGTCTTGTGGCCCTTCCTTATCTCTCAAGTGGACGTGATCGAAGTCCTGGCTGTTACATGTGGAACTGATGACAAAAACTGAATCCAGTCTTTGTTGAATAACTATCCAAAGTCAGACACAGGGGGTAAAACATGGAGAGAGCAGACTAATATAAATGTAAGGACAGACTCCGTCACACTTAAGCACTGAAGCACAGATGTTCAGATGTCTGACTCAAAGTAACACCTGACGTGACCTCTGACTCACACAGGTGGGAAAAGTCTGAATGTAAATTAGCCTGTGTCAGTAAAGCTGTTTTTCTGTGCATGTACTGAACATTACAGGTGGCACCAGCTGTTCTCAGACGGGCCACAGACTCTTTGTGATTGTAGATGTACTGATGTATGACTTATTAATCTGTGACGGCCAAGAGTAAGTATAAGGCTCCAGCTGATAAAACAACCAATAAGCCCAAAATGTACTAATGTACTAACATCAGTGTCACACACAGACAGCAGCTGAGAACTCAGACGAACATGTTAATCACAACATAATTCTCATACCTGGTTCTGCTGCAGATCGAGGTTCTGACACACAGTTGATCATAGGCAGAAGAAAAGAGAAGAAAAAAAGTATTTTTGATTTTTAATAATGTGCGCACCATCACAACAATAATACAAAAAATAGTTATAATTCATCCATCCTTTTTCTAAATCTGCTGATTCCAATTAAAGGCCACAGGGGAATGGGATACTACACCAGCAGCCACTGAGCAAGAGACACACAGGACAGGCTTCCAGTCCATCACAGGGCCACATAGAGACAGACAAACACATTGACACTCTCACAATTTAAAGTTTCTAATGCACCTAACCAGCGTGTCTTTGGAAGTGTGACGAAGTTGGAGCACCCAGAGGGAACCCACGTGAACACAGAGAGAGCATGCAAAGTCCACGTAGAAAGGACCGGAGTGGAAGCAATCTCACAACCTTCTTGCTATTTGGCAATGGTGCTAACCACGAAGCCACTGTACTGCACATTTTTTAATAATAATAATAAGAAGAAGAAGGCTAGTAGTAGTAGTATTAATGGCACCACAGTAACTTAGTTTTAGCATTGTTGTCTCACAGCGAGAAGGTCCTGGGTTCACTTCCCACCTGATCCTTTCTGTGTGGAGTTCACATGTTCTCTCTGTGTTTGTGTGGGTTCCCTCTGGGTGCTCCAGCTTCCTCACACTTCCAAAGGCATATACAGGTTGGGTGAATTGCTGACTTTAAATTGACTGTAAGTGTGAATGGGAGTGTAACTGGTGGCCTGCCAGGGTGTACCCTACCTCTCCCCGAATGACTGCTGGGATAGGCTCCAGCCCCCTTGTGACACCTTGATTAGAATAAGTGGGTTCAGAAAATGGATGGAGGGATGGATGGATGGACAGTGATGATGATGATAAGACGAAGAATTCAAAATGAGCTACAACAACAACAATAATAATATTAATAGTCACATATGAGCTCTACACAATAACTGAGGAGATTGTCTCACTTTTTTGGAGGATGCGAAAATCCGGGGAGTCAAATATCTCCTCTCCCTGGCGGTACCATCGGACCTGTAAGGGAGGGCTTCCGCGAATCCTGCACTCCAGAACCACCACTTGACCCTCAGATGCCAGGGCATCCTGCAGCAGCTACAACCACAACATACAAACCAGGATTACACCAAGTCAAACCTCTGTTCTGTTGCCATCTTTCCATCCGTTCATGCCAAATTATCCTTTGAAGGATCTCTGGGGACACTGGAACCTATTTGAGAACATACTGGTTGACAGTAAGGGACATCAGGTAGTCAGTCCATCACAGCGCCAACAACCTTTCACCAATGCGCCGTTGAGCAAGGTCCTTCATAGCGTTATTGTTCCCACTTATAGCTGAGCACCTTTTATTGCAACACCATCAGGCATCAGTGTGTGTGTATATGTGTGAGTGAATGTATGACTGTGAGGCATCATTGTAAAGTGTTTTGAGCATCTGCATCAGATAGTAAAGTGCGATATAAAGAAAGTGTCAGTTAGGGACTATTTACCAATTCAATTATTTAAAAAATATTTAACACCCACAATCACTCATAACTTGTTCTCCCACTTTTAACAACTGTAAAAAAAAAAAAAAAGATAACTGGAGATCGGTCTTTGACAGTGTTGTGCTAGAATTTTGCATTTAACCAAACAACATTAGAGGATTTCCAAGTATAAACCACCTATTTAACGTTAATCAGTACACTTGGGGTCCAAGTGAAGGCCACGAGTATGTTTAATCATATATTTTTAGAACTGTTACACTTATTCAGATGAATTTTTATGTAACTGTCACCTGTACAGTTATCTTCAGTTTTATTTATTTTGATCCAGTTTGAGGACAGCACGGTGGATTAGTGGTTAGCACTGTTGCCTCACAGCGAGAAGGTCATGGGTTCAATTCCCGTGGCCTTTCTGTGTGGAGTTTGCATGTTCTCCCCGTGTTTGCGTGGGTTTCCTCCGGGTGCTCCGGTTTTCCTCCCACATCCAAAGAAAGACATGCAGGTTAGGTGAATTGGAATCTTTAAAAAAAATTGTCCGTAGGTGTGTGTGTGTGTGTGTGTGTGTGTGTGTGTGTGTGTGTGTGTGTCTGTGTTTGTTTGTCTATTTGTGGCCCTGCGACAGACTGGCGTCCTGTCCTGGGTGTACCCCGCCTCGCGCTCTATGACTGCTGGGACAGCCCCCCACGACCCTTAATTGGACTAAGTGGTAAAAGATGAATGAATGATCCAGTTTGATTAAATGATATGGGCTCCAAAATAATTTTTCTTATAGGGTCCACTTGGACACCAATTTTTTCCAGGTTATTTGCATCAAAGCAACTGCAGGGAGAAAGATTGAGGACTGAATTTTTGTATTTAAGTCATGTTCAAAAAAAGAAGAAAAACAAAATATCAAAGGTTTTTCTTAAATTAAATGTAGCCTATCATGCAGATGCTCAAGTATTTTTTTCCCCTTTTTCTAATAGTTGCAAAGCAATCCTATCTAGTTATATTACAAACAAAAATGGCATAAATAAAAAGAGGTAAATAGTAGCTCTGGTGGGGTCCACATGGTCCTTAGGTGTACATATTAGTAAGTTTCACGACATGCACTGATGAAGGTTGTAATCCTGCCACAAATGGGGTTCATGTTAGGACTTTGACTACGTCACTCCAAGAATTTTAGTTCCTCTGGAGCATTTGGAGTTGTTGTTATGGACACACTACCACCACCATGGTTGACCATAGGCATGATGTTGCTTTTGGAATTCTGTGTTTGGTTTACACCAGATGTAACCAGACCCTTGCTTTCCAAACAGTCCTACTTTTGACTCATCAGTCTACAGAACATTCTTCCAAAGCTTTAGAGCATAATCAAGGTTTGTATTGGAAAATTCAGATAAGCCTTAATGTTCTTCTTTGCTACCAGTAGTTTTCCATTCACCGCTCACCCACAGACGCCATGTTTGCCCAGTGTCAGTCTGATTATGGAGTCATGAAGTGTAACCCTGACTGAGGTGAGGGAGAACTACAGCTCTTTGAATTCTGTCTCTGGGTCTTTGTGACTTCTGTATCACTGTGCAAACTGAGGAATGTTAGACCCTCAGTTTGGCTTTTTGGAGTGACAGCTTTGTTCCTCTTCCCATACTAATGTATTCATTCATTCATTCATTCGGTCAGAGACACTGTGGCAGTACACCGAACAGTTCATTCCACACTTCTCTATCCTTGGCCAAGCCCTCTAACTCTTCCTGAGGGATCCTGAGGCGTTCCCAAGCCATGTTTAGCAGTCCTTGGAGATATATTTGGTGTTTGTGAGGTGGGTGTCAGGATTAAGAAGTCAGTAACTGGGGGGTGTCAGGATCAAAGGTTTGTGTGTGAGGGGAGCAGCAGGGGAAATGGGGGAGAGCAGGGAGGGAGTTGAGTGCTCTGACAGCCTGGTGAGTGACATTGTCCCTCGGTCTGCTGCTCCTGGCCTGGAGACTCCACAGTCTCCTCCCTGATGGTAGCAGGAGGTGGTAATGGTAGAAAATGTATAATTTTTTTTCAAATATGCTTACATCCACTTCAAAGATTGTGCATTGTGTAATTTGAGAGATATTTTATATAGGAAGTAGGTGTCTACCATGACAAAAAAAACCCCACCCCATGCAAAAAAGAAAACTGCAATATATACTGTAATTTTAATGTTTCGAAATATTAGAATGTAATTGTTTTGACTTCATGATTAGTTTTGATAAACCCTGCACTGAACACAACATTCACGTTTATGATATATAATGCTCCTGACTTGGTAGTAGTTGTTTTAGAGAAGTCACAAAAGCTACATAAGTACTGATATTATTACAGTGATCATGCAATTACACATGTAATTTCAAGTCACAGCATGGCAAGTTGTAGTAAATCAAGTGTCATGGCCAAGCCAAAAACAAGATCTCAGGCTAAAGAATTTGATAAAACCTTTGACAATGGTTTATGTTTTTAAAGTTTTTGAAGAGCATGGCCTCCTCTTAAGTTCTGTTATTCACACAGTGTTACTGAAATAAAACCTTTGTGAAAGAATTGTGTTTATAAAGTTTTTGAAGAGTATGGACAAACTTTACACATCGCGGAATAGCCAGATAATTGAAAATAGACCATACTTTGTTACATTTAAGGGCTGGGGGGTTATTTTCAAGATATAGGATTAATTTTGATGCCAAAATTATGGTACTAATATTGTGAATCATTTCCCAAGTGGATGTATTAAAATTCTGACTTGTGATTTTACCAACTCCTGCTACTGATGGTAGCAAGCTGAAGAGGCAGTTTAATGGGTGGGTGGGATCTCCTGCAATGCGGTTGCCCTTGCGGATGAGGCGGGTGCTATATATATCATGGGGAGGGGGTGCCTGTGATCTTCTCAGCTGCTCTCACAACGCTCCAGGATGCGGTGCAGGCACCATACCACACCGTGATGCAACTTGATAGGATGCTCTCAATCGTGCCCCTGTAGAAGGTGCACAGGATGGGGCAGGAGTGGGGAGCTAGCTCTTTTTTCTTGTGGAGGAAGTGGAGGCCTTGGTGAGCTTTCTTGGCCAGTGATGTAGTGTTGGTGGTCCTCATTCACCGTTTTGTTTAAATATCATCAAACGAACAATAATTAAATTATTAATTAATTAGATTTTAGTTTCATTGCCCATGCGTGAACAAGTTCAGTTATGTGGTCATTCACACGAAATACTCATTTACGTACTCCTGTCTACATCATGTTACCACCTGTTATGTGCGCAACCCAACCTAAAGTGCAGAAGTGTGGAAAACCTGCACAATTTAGAACTTGTCATATGGGATCTTATGCCCCGTTTACACTGGACTGAGACCTATAATGAATTTATAATAATAATAATACATTTATTTGCCTCCAGAAGAAGATAATAAATATTCACATAACAAGCAGTAAATATAAGTGATAAAAATTAAAATGGAATCAATAACATATTTAGAATACATTTGTCGTAAAGGCAACAACTGGACAATAAAATTTGAATGCTGTCTGTCAGACCATCAGACTAGATCTTTTCAGATTTGACCTGACAATGGAGGAATATTTAGGATCAAAAATGTATAGTAGAAAATTAATGTTACGTTTACAACAAATAGAGCAGAAAGTGCCCTAACCGCATGATAAACAGAAGATGTTACTTTAACAATGCATTTCATCCCACGAAAAAAGTGGAAAAACCGCTGTGACAATTCCTGGAGGTACTGTGGATTCTATGAGGAAAACACTTTGCTTTTTTTATTTACATAAAAAATGTAGTTTCAGAGGCCTCTGTCATGTTGAATATCATTATCACAGGCTTACATGTCCCAATTTATCCAAGAATGTATGAAAAATGTTGGATTATGGTGCTGACAGCTGTACAGAAGACCCATGGCCTATGGGTGATTTCAAATGTCAAGTCCCATGACTCTTCCTGAACAAATCTCTACTTAGTTTGTAAACCACCAGTTCTTTGACATCCAAAAACATCTATGTTGGGGTTAATGGAGAAGCCACTGACATCATTGTGTTGACTCACCAGTTTAAAAGGTTTTGTGATGCCATATAAATCATCCTGAGCCTTTTTATCTCTGATTCTGTGTGTTTGGAATGAGGATATTTCAGGAAATCCATGGGTGGATTGTCCATCATGAGACTGACAGTGGATGTGTGTGTTGGTGTGCTCCAAAGATGACATCATGACTTCGCTAGAGGAGAACATCCTCTCACCAACGTAATTAAAGCCTGCAGCAGTTTTTTGTAGGAGGCAGTCGATGGGGGGGATGGGGTGAAGAAAAACAACTTCTTTTGTAATGAAGTGGAAAATGATTTACTGCCTGGTTGACAGGATGATAGTGAAAGAGATCTGACCCTTGTGTGTTTTTGCATGGCTCTTTGAGTCACGGCCTCAACCCATTTCAGTCACATCACAACCTGTTTAGGAGGGAATGTTCTGGGGGCTTTGCGTAATGGACCTTTACAGGTAACAGGTTTCGGAAATGTCCACTTTTGGTTATGTCTGTGCTGCTGTTTAAACTTTCCTACACAGCATGACTTTAGGAGGACATTAAACTCGCATTCTCAGATACAGTAGTAATATTTCAAAGATAACATTTAGAATAGGTCATTTTTCACAGATACACACCTAAGACGGCGGAGCGCTAGCAGCGTCATGACTGAGCGCTAGCAGCAATTAAGAGATTATCGCCCCGTTTGTGCTTAAACTGCCTTGTTTCTGCTTACAATCAACTTTAGAATGATTAAGAGGTTTTACATTGTCATCTGACAGTTAATAATCACATTATTAGTGTGAAGTTCGCTGATCCACAGCAGGATTGTTTTCCACCGGCGCGGCTCCACCGAGGCCCGAGGCGCCAGCGCACATCCACCGGCGCGGCTCCACCTGAAGCCTGAGGCGTCAGTGCACATCCACCGGCGCGGCTTTACCGAGGCCCGAGGCGCCAGCGCGGAGTTATCTGACCATGGGTCCGAAGAAGGCACTGACGGCGGAGGAGGGAGACGATATCAAGAAGTCCCTGGACTTTTTGTCTGAGGAAATCTCTGTTGTTAAAATGCAGCAGAAATCCATTATGGAGCTGGTGGAAGAAGTGAAGGTTCTCCGGATCCAGAATGCCGAGAAAGACCGGCGTCTGGTGTACCTGGAGAACCGTGTTGCGGAGTTGGAACAGTACACAAGGATGAACGACGTTATTACAGGAATTCATATTAAACCTCGATCCTACGCACGGGCGGTGTCAGAAGACAGCGGAGGGGAGGCCAGTGAGCAGGAGGCCAGCTCAGTGGAACAACAGGTGGCTGACTTCCTGCAATCTAAAGATATTCAAATGGACTGTAATAACATTGAAGCGTGCCACCCCCTGCCCAGGAGAGAGGATGGAGACAAGCGAGCAGTTATAATGAGGTTTGTCAACAGAAAACATAAAATGGCATTGTTAAAACAGGGACGGAAACTTAAAGGAACAAACGTATTCATCAATGAACATCTGACCAAAAGAAACGCAGACATCACCAGGAAAGCTCGTTTCTTAAAAAAGCAGGGAAAAATTCAACAGATATGGACATCCAACTGCAAAACATTTATCAAATTGAATGGAACACCAGAACAAGCGAAGGTTATGGTAATCAGGAACATCGAGGAACTGGACAAATACGACCAATAAGGTATGAGGACACAAACACATCACAACACCATGACACAGACCAGAGGAACCTATTCATCTACTACATCATCTACATCTGGAGACAAGAAGGATATAACTCAAAGGATTGCTGATCATGGAAAAGTAGAACTGAGAACATTTAAATACACAGACCACAATGTACTGGACTTGGAGCACGATATAGACCCGGACAATAATTTCTTCTCAAATATCAATGACAGTTGTTGCTATTATACAGATGAACAGTTTAATCGAATCATTAAAACAGATAACAAATTATCAATAATCCATTTCAACAGCAGAAGTCTATATGCAAACTTTAACAACATTAAAGAATATTTAAGTCAATTTAAAAAAATATTTAACATAATTGCTATATCAGAAACATGGATCAATGAAGATAAAGGAATGGATTTTGAACTGGATGGATATGAATTTAATTGTGTAAACAGAAAGAATAAGAGTGGAGGAGGAGTAGCTGTGTATGTGGATAAGAACATGGATTATAAAATAGTAGACAATATGACAACTGTGATTGATAACTTATTAGAATGTATAACTATTGAAATATGTGAAGAAAAAAGCAAAAATGTATTAGTCAGCTGTATATATAGAGCACCAGGATCTAGTATTGAAACATTCACTGACTGTATGGGAAAAATGTTCTCAAAAACTAATCAAAAAACTGTGTTCATTTGTGGTGACTTAAATATTGATCTGCTCAATCCAAATAAGCATAAAATAACAGATGAATTTATCAATATAATGTACAGTATGAGTTTATATCCAAAAGTCACCAGGCCAAGCAGAATTACATCCCATAGTGCTACCTTAATTGATAATATATTAGTGATCATCTACCAGTTTTCATCGTTTATAATAGAAACCATCGGCGGAATCAGCCAGAGGAGAAAATAAAATACAGGCGAGTGCGGACAGAGGAAAACATGAACACACTAAAGAAGGATTTACAGGAGCAAAACTGGGAAAAGGTATACAGTGAAAGTGATGTTGATAGTGCATATGAAACTTTTTTACAAATATTTACATCATTATATGATAAAAATTGTCCAATTAAACAAGACTACAGAAAACAAAAAATCCAAGCTCGACCATGGATGACGAAAGGGTTACGAAATGCATGTAATAAGAAAAATACACTGTATAGAGAATTCATAAAACTAAAGACTAAAGAGGCAGAAAATAGATATAAGAAATACAAAAATAGATTAACTAATATTATACGGGTATGTAGGAAGGAATATTATAGCAACATATTATATAATAACAAAAACAATATTAAAGGAATATGGGATATATTAAATAGCATTATCAAAAATGATAATAAAAAACAGTTACCCTCAGTATTTCATTGATAATAATGTCAAGAAGGAAAATAAGGATGAGGTAGTCAACGGTTTTAATAATTTTTTTTTGTAAATATTGGACCAAGCTTGGCAGAAAAAATTCCCGATTCCCAACCTGAGGATTGGGATAATAATCTCATAGAAAGAAATCCCTGTTCAATGTTCCTCACAGCAGTGGATGGAAAATAAATTATAGACATTGTGAATAATTGTAAATATAAAACATCTACCGATTTAAATGAAATTGATATGGTGGTGGTAAAACAGGTCATTGAATGGATTGTAGAACCATTAACATACATCTGTAACTTATCATTTCAAACCGGTAAATTTCCCAATCAAATGAAAATAGCTAAGGTTGTGCCGCTGTATAAGACTGGGGATAGACACCACTTCACAAATTATAGACCTGTTTCTTTGCTTCCACAATTTTCCAAATTATTAGAAAAGTTATTCAATAATAGATTATACAAATTCATAAATAAACATAAATTACTTACTGATAGTCAATATGGATTCAGAGCACATAGTTCAACATCACTTGCATTAATAGAATCAGTTGAGGAGATTATAAACGCCATAGACCACAAATTACATTCAGTTGGAATATTTATAGACCTTAAAAAGGCTTTTGATACAATCAATCATGACATATTAATCAATAAACTTGAACAGTATGGGATTAGGGGGTTGGTGTTGCACTGGGTGAAAAGCTACTTAAGTAACAGAAAACAGTTTGTGAAGTTGGGGGAATATACATCATCATGCTTGGACAATGCTTGTGGCATCCCACAGGGGTCAGTATTGGGTCCAAAACTGTTTCTAATTTATATAAATGATATTGCCAATGTTTCCAAAATATTAAAATTAGTATTATTTGCAGATGACACAAGCATTTTTTGTTCAGGGGGGGATTTGCAGGAGTTACTGAGGAGGATCAGTATAGAAATGGGAAAATTGAAAATATGGTTTGACAGAAACAAATCATATCATTAAATATCATTAAACTTAAGTAAAACAAAATACATGTTATTTGGCTATTGTAATACAGATATACAGGTTCAGTTACAAGTCGAGGGGGTAGATATTGAAAGGGTACATGAAAATAAGTTTCTGGGGGTGATAATAGATGATAAGATAAACTGGAAGACTCATATAAAACATATACAAAGTAAACTGTCAAGAAGCATTTCAGTTCTAAACAAAGCGAAACATATTCTGGACCACAATTCACTCCGCATTCTTTACTGCTCACTGGTTTTACCATATTAACAGTACTGTGCAGAGGTATGGGGTAATACTTATAAAGGTACAACACAATCACTATCAGTAATGCAGAAAAGAGCTATAAGAATTATTCATAATACTGGCTATAGAGATCATACAAATCCACTATTTTTACAATCCAAATTCTTAAATTCACAGACTTGGTTCATTTTCAAACAGTACAAATCGTGTATAAAGCAATAAACAATTTACTTCCAGCAAATATTAAAAATATGTTTTTTAACAGATCAGGGGATTGCAATCTGAGGGGGAAATTTAATTTAAAGCATCAGTGGGCACGAACAACATTAAAAGGTTTCTGTATTTCTGTCTGCGGGGTGAGGATGTGGAACAGATTGGGAGTGGGGCTCAAGCAATGTCCAAGCATGAACCAGTTCAAACAGCGGTACAAAAATATGTTTTTTTCTAGGTATAGGGAGGAGGAAGGGTAATGAGGGTTAGGGTGTTTTTGTTTTTTGCTTCGGCTTGTAAATATATAGTATTTTGTATGTAAGTAGGTATGTGTAGGTGTATATTTATGTTTGTGTATATATATATATATATATATATATATATATATATATATATATATATCGGTTTAGGTGTGTAGGAATCTATGTGTATATGTGGCAAAGGGTATTACTGGTTGTGGGGAAGAAGGGGTAGGGAAAAATGAGCTGATGCTTCACCCTACCCCTTTTCGGACATGTTGGGTACACAGTAGGAACTTTTTTGTTGTTGTCTTCACTGATCTATCTTGCAATTGGTGTTGTATCAAATGTTCGAAATAAACAGTTTTCATTCATTCATTCAATGTAAGTAGAAAATTCACATATGATCCTCTGAGTCATGGTTCATGATTTGGCTCCTTTCATGTTTCTGTGTCTGTGTTCATTTTATAGTCACTCTGCATCATTTCCCAGTTGGTTTCTCATTGTGTCATTTAGCGGTGTTCTTATTTTGATGATCTTACTGTCTTAGTTTTGACTTCTGGGTTATTGACCTCTGTATTTTGCATGTCCATGGACGTTCCTGCTACTAGTCTATAAAATTGTTCACGGACTGGCACCTCCCTACCTAACTGACCTAATTAAACCTTATGTACCAGCCGGGGCTTTGCGTTCTCAGGATGCAGGACTACTTTGTGTCCCAAGGGTGAATAAGAAATCTGCGGGTCGTAGAGCTTTCTCTTATCGTGTGCCTGTTCTGTGGAATGATCTCCCTGCATCAATAAAACAGTCAGATTCTGTGTAGACTTTCAAGTCCAGACTTAAGACGCATTCATTTTCCCTTTTGTATGGCTAGCATACTGGCACAGTATAGTTCTACCCTTTTTACTCTTTTAATTAATTTTATTAGGAAATGGAGTGTGTCGCGGCCTCAACTTTACCTAAATTCTGGGTCTTTTAGTGAAGCTTAGAACTAGTGGCCGGCAATCACCTTAGTATTTCCTGTTTTTCTTAAGTTCCGTTCTATTGTATCAAATACTTTTTTCATGCAATAAAATGCAAATTAATTATTTAAAAAACATACAGTATGATTTTCTATTTTTTTTTTTTTTTTTAGATTCTGTCTCTCACAGTTGAATTATACCTACGATACAAATTGTAGACCTCTCCATTCTTTGTAGGTGGGAAAACTTCGACAGTGGATCAAATACTTATTTGTCTCACTGTATATCCCTTCTTTTTTGGGTTATGTGTTTTCCTACAATCAAATCAAACCTGATCCCTCTAAGATCCTTGGTTTTGCTAACTTTTACCTCAGGTTCATACATGACTTTAGTCAAGTAGCAGCCCCCCTCCATCACCTCACTTCCTCTAAGACACCCTTTTGTTGGTCCTCTACCGCCAAGTGAGCATTTCAGGTCTTAAAACATCAGTTTTCCACTGCACCATTCTCATTCAGCCCAATCCAGGTTGCCATTTCATCGTGGAGGTCAATGCCTCCGACACCGGGATCGGGGGCATCCTTTACCACCGGGCCAAGGGAGACCAACTGCTGCACTCCTATGCCATCTTTTCCTGGCGCCTGACTTCCGCTGAGCAGAATTATGGTGTGGGGAACCGGGAACTCCTGGCAGTGAAGGAGGCACTGGAAGAGTGGAGACACTGGCTTGAAGGTACGTCTGTCCCATTTACTGTTTGGACTGATCATAAGAACCTTGCCTATATTCAAGCGGCCAAACAATTCAATTCCAGACAAGCCAGATGGTCATTATTTTTTGGACTCTTTAACTTTTCCATCACCTACAGACCTGGATCAAAGAACACAAAACCGGATGCTCTGTCATGTTAATCCTCCCCGAAGGACTGCTCCACATCTCCAGATAATATCCTTCCCAGCCAGATGGTGATTGGAGCTCTAACTTGGGACATTGAGAAGGTCATCCTGGAGGCCTAGAAGACGTATCTGGTACCTGACGGAGGACCTCCCAGCAGCTCTTTGTACCACCTTCTGCCTGATCGGCTGTCCTCCAATTCATCTACACTTCTACGTTCTTCTGCCACCCAGGCATTTGATGGACCCTTCACCTTCTCCAACAGACCTTCTGGTGGCCTTCAGTCCAGGCAGATGTGCGTGAGTACGTCAAGGCCTGCACCATTTGTGCCAGGAGTAAGCCTTCCCATTGAGCACCGTCTGGACAACTCCATCCTCGACTGACTCCTGGCCACCCATGGTCGCACATCTGTCTGGACGTTATCACAGGTCTCCACATGTCTAAGGGCATGTCGACCATCTTGACTATCATGGACTGGTTCTCCAAGGCAGCACACTTCATGGCCCTGCCAAAGCTTCCATCTGCCCAGGAGACAGTGGACCTCCTAAGGCACCATGTGTTCCAGTTGCATGGCATTCCCCAGGACAATGTGTCAGACCGGGGCAGGCAGTTTACATCTCAAGTATGGAAGACCTTTTGCTTGGCACTAGGAGCCTTGATCAGCCTATCCTCTGGGTTCCATCTGCAACCCAACGGCCAGGCGGAACGGACTAATCAAGACCTCAAATCCGCCCTCTGGTGTGTTACATCCTCCCACCCATCTTCTTTGAGTGATCAGCTGGCTTGGGTTGAATATGCCCACAACTCTGGTTCTTCCACTCCACAGACGCCAGAAACTCAGCTTTGCTCACTTTGCACCTGGCTCGTAGCCTTATGTTTACCCGGTTCTGCTTTGATTCTATTGTTCCTGGCTAACTCAAATCTCTTCTTGCTTTCAGCATCTTTCCTCCTGTCAGCTCCTGCGTGGCCATCTGGTTCCTGTTCTGGACTTGAAAACCTCGCCCTTGGAACACAATCCATCTCCTGTTTGGGTCAAGTTGGTGTCTTCCTGCTCCGGTGTCTTCCTCTCCTGCTCGCACTATTCTGAATTTTGCTGCATTTTCAATAAATTGTTATTTCTTTGGTTACCTGTGGCTCCCTGCATTTTGAGTCCTTACATCTCTCTCTGGTTGATTCTTAATAACATCAAAGGTTTTGCCACCCTGGGTAGAAGTGACCAACCTGTCTGGCCTACAGACTAAACGTTTACACCAGTGGGGACATTCTGAGTTTGTACAGTTGGTAGCTGATAGGGAGGATCAGGAGAGGAAGTCATGGAGACCTGAAACCCCATTGAGACCTGCTCAAAGTATGGTATTATTATAACAGTACAGAGTGTTTGTGTGTACATCTCAGTCTGTACCTTTGTAAATATAGGAGGACTTGACACATCAGCACCATACAGTGATGACACCGGGCTCTGCATCTAGAAGAACAACAAACGCACTTTCTGAACAAATGTTTTTTGCCACAAAGGTAATTGTTTCAATGAGAATAAATTTCTGTGTATGAGTCTCTCTCTCTCTCTCTCTCTCTCTCTCTCTCTCTCTCTCTCTCTCTCTCTCTCTCTCTCTCTCTCTCGGTGTGTGTGTGTGTGTGTGTGTGTGTGTGTGTGTGTGTGTGTGTGTGTGTGTGTGTGTGTGTGTGTGTGTGTGTGTGTGTGTGTGTGTGTGTGTGTGTGTGTGACTCACCCGCTGTGGGGGCTGGGACAGGGACTGGACCAGAGTGGAGCGATGAGGAAGGACCTCAGAGGTTTTAGGTGAAGATGATCGAATAGTCAGAGACACTGAAGTTGTCTTCTTTTGAATTCTACAATACACAAATCACACAAAAGAGAAAGTATGTCGACTTTGGTTGTACCATAAAACTAGATATCTGTGAGATTGAGATTGAGATCTGTTCAGAGAACGACACCCCTGCTCTGCAGTATGTGATATTTGCATATTAGTAGTAAACTGTTTGTGTATATTTCTAGAAGTATGATATCAATTTTCTTTTCTTCAGTGTGTAAACAGAAATGGAATCAGGAAATAGTCCAGATCAAAGAAAATGTAAACATCAGATATAAACCATAAACATGTACAGTACTAGAAAGAAACAAAGTAACCAAAGTAACACAGTCCTCAGAATGAAGTAAAATATTTAAGTAATATATTTTGTAAAACACTAATATTGATGTAAAACACTGGTAAATATTTAGATTATTAAAAAGTGGATCAGCGCAAAGTACAAATCTTATGACATTGTTGTGAAAGTGTAGTGACACGGACCCACAACAGGGGGCGCAAATGAACGGTCAATAGATGAGCCAAAAAGTAACAATTTAATGTTGTGAAATGTGCACAACGAATATACAGACAATCTCAGAATATGATTACAGTCAAAGTACAAAGGTGACGTGTGGGCAGGCTCGAGGATAGAAGACGTCTGTCCTGAGAAGGGCCGGAACCACACGATTTCCGCCACCACCGAACCTGGTGAATACTGGAGCTGCCAAGTCCCGAATTCCCAGGTGATCACCGTCTCCGACTGTCGGATCTGGTACTGCTGGCGAGAACAAAGACAGTCAAGTGTGGGTGTGTGTACACCCAGTAACAACAACGGTGGGAATGCCACCTCCACCTCTCACTCAATATGTGATGAGTACCGCAGTGATTCCTCAGGGGAAAAGAGTGCCGTCCTGCACTCACTCAGCTTCCACAGAAAGAGGAACCGGTACTCCTGCAAACACTCACAATATACAGATATATTGTAACACAAAACGGCTGAGGATATTACCTTCAATGAAGTACGATATCTCAGCGATGAGGTGGAGATGACGTCTGGCTTTTATGGAGTGAGATGATGAAGAATGAGTGACAGCTGTCAGGAAGTAATGAGTAACAGCTGTCACTCCCAGCTGTGTCCGGCGGCAGCGCCCTCTCGTGCCTGAAGCCCGCACTTCAGGCAGGGCGCCCTCTGGTGGTGGGCCAGCAGTACCTCCTCTTCTGGCGGCCCACACAACAGACATCATGCAATACACATCCTAGTGCAGTACTTCAGTGGATGATATATATAAATAGATAGATATCTATATCTATCTATCTATCTATCTATCTATCTATCTATCTATCTATCTATCTATATATATATATATATATATATATATATATATATATAGATAGATAGATAGATAGATATATACAACACTAATATTGAAGTAAAACACTGGTAAATATTTAGATTTTTAAAACGTGAATCAATGCAATGTACAAATATTTCAAATATTTATGACATGTAATCATGCAATACACATCCTAGTGCAGTACTTCAGTGGATGATATATATATATATATATATATATATATATATATATATATATATATATATATATATATATATAGATAGATAGATAGATAGATAGATAGATAGATAGATAGATATACAACACTAATATTGAAGTAAAACAGTGGTAAATATATATATATATATATATATATATATATATACAACACTAATATTGAAGTAAAACACTGGTAAATATTTAGATTTTTAAAACGTGAATCAATGCAATGTACAAATATTTCAAATATTTACGACATGTAATCATGCAATACACATCCTAGTGCAGTACTTCAGTGGATGATATATATATATATTCTGGGTTTTTTTAGGGACATACAGTAAATAACCATGTGTTGAATGTACAAGCTGTAAACAGATACTCAGCATATCGGTGACACACAAACCATTTGACATCATTTATTTCAGTCTCATACAACAAAAATCCTTTGTTTGGTTCTTAGCTAATTTATTGAAAGATGATTGTTTCTCAGTTTGATTCATTTTATCTGAATTTTCCAGTCAGAGCTCCAACGTGAAGTGATGTCCCAAAGAACCTTTTCCAAATAAGAGGTTGGACATTTTCCAGTTCTGACTTGTCTGGAACTCAGCCTTCATCAATCAGTATTTTGGTCTGTCTTCTGATTCTCATTACTGACTTAAACTTGATGCTTTTGCCTCCTGTGTAAGGTCCTGCCACCTGTCGCTGCCTGTTTTTGGAGCCCACCAATTTCGCCCTCATGTTGGAAACATTTTTGAAGCCTGTTACTCAGACTGTCAGTTAAACTTGTCCTGGGGCTTCTTCTCTGTTTTTAAGATTGTTTGTGTCTCTTTACGACACATCCTTCTAGCACGTTAGCATTTATTCACTTTGTTTCTTTTACTGGGGGAGGTGATGGTCTAGTGGTTAAGATGTTGGGCTTGAGTCCAGAAGATCATGGGTTCAAATCCCCGCCTGACTGGAAAATCACTAAGGGCCCTTGGGCAAGGCCTTTAATCCCCTATTGCTCCTGGTGTGTAGTGAGCGCCTTGTATGGCAGCACCCTGACATCGGGGTGAATGTGAGACATAATTGTAAAGCACTTTGAGCGTCTGATGCAGTTGGAAAAGCGCTATATAAATGCAGCCCATTTACCTTTTACCATTTACTCCTCAGATATATTGCTACCCCCACCCCCCCAAAAAAATACAACCCTTACTTTGATATGGTATGTACAGTTGTAGTGGAAAGTTTATATACACTCATCATGGTTATGAGTGTCATGTTAATTTTGGATTTTAAATATTTCCCTGAACTGTTCTGTTGTCAGGGTGGAATAATTCTACAGCAAACATCATTAATTACTTTAAAAAACAAGAATTAGTTGAGCAAATGTGAATTTGAATTTTGGACCTTTTCTAATGTAAACAGGGACAAAACTTTACATACAGGGTCATATTGTCAGGTTTTGGGTTTGTGCTCTGTTTTATTGTATATTTTGTCTTATTTTTGGGGGTGGGGGGGGGTTGTCGGCTCTTTGCCTGTTGTTTTCTGCTTGGGTTCTCTCTGTCTTTCTTTTGGTGGTGGGCGTTTCCCTTTGTCTGACCACACCCCTGTTCTAGTCGCCTCCCCTCACACCTGTCCTTGATTTGCTGCTTGTCACTTGGGTGGATTTAAGACTCTGTCTTTGCTCTGGTCCTTTGCCAGATCGATGTGCCTAGAGCCTTCTTTCCAGCCTTTTCGTGTACCATTGCCTTGCTTCGTGTTGCCTCATTGTGTTTGTGACCACCTGCTAGTTTTCCTCGACCACGTCTCTCGCCTGATGATTGTTGTACTTTTGCTCCTGTCTGACTGCCTTACCGTGTACCGACCCCTGCTACTCAACCCAGTAAAAGAGTTAAGCCTACAGTTCGGTGAGTTTGTGTTCTGCATTTGTGTCCAGCCAGTTGTCAACACCGAGCCTGATAGATCAATCTGGCCAACAATGGACGCAGCAGACACAAACGCATACCAGTTGGCGGTTCGCCACCACAGTAAGCAGTTAGCTCAGCAGGAGGACCAGCTTGCTGCTCTCGCCTCTGGGATTAGCGATTTGGCTAAACACCAGGATTCATTCATGTCCTCCTTGAGCACGCAAATGGAGCAGCTCTTAGCAACCATGAAACATCAGGCTTCTACTGATGCGGCTCCAGTTAGTGCCCCACTTACGGGACCGTCCGCCGCTCCATCGGCTTCCTTAGCCACTCCGAGTTTTTACAACCAGCTCTCCCGGCCAGAACATTATTCCGGGGAGTCCGGGGACGTGAAGCCGTTCATTACTCAGTGCGAATTACATTTTGAACTGATGGCACCCATGTTTCCAACAGATAGAACAAAAATAGCGTTTGTGATTTCTCACCTTTCTGGTCGAGCCGCGGCGTGGGCCACTGCAGAATGGAGCCGTAATTCGGCCGCTTGCGCCTCTCTGCCAGCATTCACCAGCGCCTTACAGCAGGTATTTCAACATACTTCCCTGGGGCAAGAGGTGGCGCGCTCTCTGATGAGGCTGAAACAAGGCAGCCGCCGGGTGGCCGACTACGCAATAGACTTCCGCATCCTAGCGGCAAAAAGTGAGTGGAACCCGGTGGCACTCCACGATGTTTTCATCCAGGGGTTGGCCGACCACATCCAGGATCAGTTAATCGCAATCGATTTGCCAGAAGATCTGGATCAACTCATCACGCTTGCCATCAGGACTGATCGACGGCTGTTGGACCGGCCGTGCCGGGAGGCGCGTCTCCATGCCCAGCACTCGTCTACGCCTCCCGTTCGCGCCAGCGCTCTCAACCCGTCCAGCTCTAGCTCGCCCCACAGTGGTCTGGAAGAGCCCATGCAGTTGGGCAGGACCCGCCTGACAGTTGAAGAACGAGAGCGATGCCGAGTGGAGGGACTTTGCTTTTACTGTGGACAGTCAGGTCATTTGGTCACCAATTGTTCTGTAAAGGGTGCCCCAACGCCGCCGAAAGTGGTATTGTGGGTGAGTCAAAATTCTATTTCCTCTGCCTCCCCACAGAATGAGATATCTATTAATTTGGTTTCTGATTACACCTCATTATCTATTCCTGCATTCATTGATTCTGGCTCTGATGCTAACATGTTGCTGTCTTCTCTTGCCAGGTCCCTCTGCCTTAAATTATATAAGCTCTCACGCCCTTTGGCAGTGCATGCGGTGGACGGCCATGAGCTGGGCCAAATTACTCACCGTTCCCAAACAGTTCGTATGATTATGTAGGAAAACCATTCAGAATCCATTAGTTTCCATATTTTTGACAATATGACTCACCTGGTAATTTTGGGGCATCCTTGGTTACAACGCCATAAGCCAAGTTTAGACTGGACCAAGGGGAAAGTCGAGGCTTGGGGGCCCACATGCAAGAGTTCCTGTCTGATACAGCCCGTCCCTACTCAGTGTAGTACTACTCCTGATCTTGCAGGTCTTCCTGACTGTTATCATGATTTAGGTGCTGTTTTTAGCAAACCTAAAGCTAAATCCTTGCCCCCCCACCGCGAATATGATTGTGCAATAGAGCTCCTTCCGGGGGCTACTCCTCCACGGGGAAAATTATTCTCCCTCTCGGCTCCAGAGCGTGCTGCAATGGATGAATATATCCAAGAATCCCTCGAGGCAGGTTTAATCCGTACATCATCTTCACCGGCGGGGGCGGGGTTTTTCTTTGTTGAAAAGAACGACAAATCCCTCTGCCCTTGCATAGATTATTGGGGCCTCAATGAAATAACCATAAAGAACCGGTATCCTTTGCCGCTCGTGTCCTCCGCATTCAAACTTTTAGAGGGGGCCAAGATCTTCACCAAACTCGATCTGCGTAACGCGTATCACCTGGTGAGAATCCGCTCTGGGGATGAGTGGAAGACTGCATTTAATACTCCTTCTGGTCACTACAAGTATCTGGTGATGCCTTTTGGTCTGACTAACGCTCCCGCAGTGTTCCAAAATTTAGTCAACGACGTGCTACGGCAGTATCTGAATAAATGCATTTTTGTTTACCTCGATGGCATCTTAATCTTTTCTCCTGATAATGAATCCCATAAGCTTCACGTACGTGCTGTACTTCAGACCCTGCTCCGAAATAATCTTTATGTCAAAGCCGAGAGGGGCGAATTCCACCGC
This sequence comes from Thalassophryne amazonica, assembly GCF_902500255.1. Taxonomy (NCBI): domain Eukaryota; kingdom Metazoa; phylum Chordata; class Actinopteri; order Batrachoidiformes; family Batrachoididae; genus Thalassophryne; species Thalassophryne amazonica. The sequence goes on along the minus strand of NC_047112.1, from coordinate 93,791,493 downwards.
TCCACAGTTTCGTTTTTGTGTTTCATAATTTCGGAGGGCGAGATCCAGATGGATCCTGGGAAAATCGCGGCGGTTCGAGATTGGGCTGTCCCAAGCAATCACAAGGACGTACAGAGGTTCCTGGGCTTTGCAAATTTTTATCGCAAATTTATTCGTAACTTTAGTACGATCGCAGCCCCGTTACATGACTTAACTTCCTCACTGCGGTCATTCCACTGGACCCCCGAGTGTGACCAAGCTTTTCGGAACCTAAAGCAACGGTTTACCACGGCCCCGTGCTACTCCTTCCTGACCCCGCCTGGCAGTTCGTGGTCAAAGTAGATGCTTCTGATGTGGGATTCGGGGCAGTGCTTTCCCAAATGAAGGCCTCTGATACTAAATTACATCCATGTGCTTTCCTGTCTAAGAAGCTTACCTCAGCTGAGCGCAACTATAGCATTGGTGATCGCAAACTGCTGGTGGTAAAAGTGGCCTTGGAGGAGTGGCGCCACTGGTTGGAGGGGACACAAGAACCCTTTTTGGTCTGGACTGACCACAAAAACCTTGCGTACCTGTGCACAGCCAAAAGATTAAATGCCTGGCAGGCTCGTTGGGCCATTTTCTTCAGCCGATTTAATTTTGTTTTATCTTACCGCCCAGGATCAAAGAACGGTAAACCGGATGCGCTGTCCAGGCAGTGGGACACCTCTGACACGCTGGAGGGGCCTGATACCATCCTCTCGGATAAATGTTTTGTGGCCGCCATTACGTGGGAGATTGAATCCAGGGTTAAAGCAGCGCAGGGCGATGCACCGTGCCCCCCCGGGTGTCCACCCGGTAAATTATTTGTGTCCTCAGCTCTTAGGGGTGATGTAATTTGTTGGGCACACGACAGCCGGTTTTCGTGCCACCCAGGTATCAAGAGAACAGGGTACGTGATCAAGGAACAATTTTGGTGGCCACGCATGTTGTCTGACGTAACTGAATATGTTAACGCCTGCCAAGTGTGTGCTATGCACAAGACATCCACGCGCCCCCCTGCGGGCACCTTATTGCCGTTACCCGTGTCTGTACGCCCCTGGTCACACATAACCATAGATTTTGTTACCGGTTTACCACCCTCAAAGGGCAACACAATGATAATGACAGTGGTGGATAGACTCTCTAAGATGGTTCATTTTATACCTCTGGCCAAGCTACTTTCCACGAAAGACACTGCTGAAGCTTTGTTAATTCATGTTTTTAGACTGCATGGTCTTCCACAAGACATAGTGTCTGACCGCGGCTCTCAGTTCGTCTCGCAATTCTGGAGGGAGTTCTGCCGCTTGCTAGGGGTCACCGCCAGTCTCACCTCTGGTTACCATCCCCAGGCCAACGGGCAGACCGAACGCCTTAACCAGGAGTTGGAGAAGGGACTCCGGATCCTCTCATCTCAGCATCCCACTACCTGGTCATCACAATTGGCTTGGATAGAACAGTCTCCCCACTTCCTCTTCCGGTTTCTCTCCTTTTCACGTAGTGTATGGTCATCCACCTTCTCTGTTCTCATCCACAGACTTCCACTCCCCGGTGCCATCCGCCCTGAGTCTTATCCTGCGATGCCGACGAACCTGGGAGCGGGCTAGGAAGGCACTTCTCCATTCGTCTGCGGAGTATAAAAAGGCTGCTGATCGGAGGAGGTCTGTGGCACCCGCTTATGCCATGGGTCAACGCATTTGGCTGTCTATGTGTCACCTGCCTCTTCGTGGCATGCCCCGCAAATTGGCTCCCAGATTCGTCGGCCCATTTCCCGTGCCCAGGGTTATTAATACTGTGTCTGTCCGTCTCCGTCTCCCTAGGTCTATGAGAGTTCATCCCACATTCCATGTTAGCCATCTCAAGCCTGTTAGGTCCAGCCCTTTGTGCCCTCCTGCCGTTTCCCCGCCTCCCGCCCGGTTTGTGGACGGTGGGCCCGCCTTCGCGGTGTGGGGCCTGGTGGCCTCTTGGCGGCGGGGCCGGGGGTTCCAGTACCTGGTGGACTGGGTGGGTTACGGCCCCGAGGAGCGATTGTGGATTCCCTCCCATTTTGTTTTTGACCCCGCTCTGATCCGGGACTTCCGTGCTGCTCATCCTTCTGCTCCTGGGCCGTCGGGGGTCGGCCCTTGAGGAGGGGGTACTGTCAGGTTTTGGGTTTGTGCTCTGTTTTATTGTATATTTTGTCTTATTTTTGGGGGGGTTGTCGGCTCTTTGCCTGTTGCTTTCTGCTTGGGTTCTCTCTGTCTTTTTTTTGGTGGTGGGCGTTTCCCTTTGTCTGACCACACCCCTGTTCTAGTTGCCTCCCCTCACACCTGTCCTTGATTTGCTGTTCATCACTTGGGTGGATTTAAGACGCTCTCTTTGCTCTGGTCCTTCGCCAGATCGATGTGCCTAGAGCCTTCTTTCCAGCCTTTTCTTGTACCATTGCCTTGCTTCGTGTTGCCTCATTGTGTTTGTGACCACCTGCTAGTTTTCCTCGACCATGTCTCTCGCCTAATAATTGTTGTACTTTTGCTCCTGTCTGACTGCCTTACCATGTACCGACCCCTGCTACTCAACCCAGTAAAAGAGTTAAGCCTACAGTTCGGTGAGTTTGTGTTCTGCATTTGTGTCCAGCCAGTTGTCAACACCGAGCCTGATATATATATATATATATATATATATATATATATATATATATATATATATATATATATATATATATATATATATATATATATATATATAATTTTGGATTTTTTGCCATTTTTCAGAGAATATAAATAACACAAAAACTTTTTCCACTCATGGTTACTGCTTGTGTGAAGCTATTTATTGTCAAACAACTGTGTTTACTTTTGTTAAATCATAATGACAACAGAAACTACCCATATGACCCTGATCAAAAGTTTACATACCCTGGTGATTTTGGCCTGATAACATGCACAAAAGTTGACACAAATGTATTTGAATGGCTACAAAAAGTAACCATCCTCACCTATGATCTGTTTTCTTGTAATCAGTGTGTGTATAAGAGGTCAGTGAGTTTCTGGGTTCCTGACAGACCCTTGCATTTTTCATCCAGTGCTGCACTGATGATTTTGGTTTCTGAGTCACATGGCAAGCAAAAGGGAAAGCAGTATTAAAATTGCTTATTGATTGAAAATTAGGGATTCTGTTGGAACCAGCCTGCAGTTAAGTTGACCAACAAAGATTTCAGTAACAACTGCCTTGAAAATTGTTCGGGATGCAAAGAAAAACCCACAAAAAACTAAGTGGTGTGGCTGTTTCAAGATGCACAATAAGGAGGCACTTGACGAAAAATGGGCTGCATGGTCAAGTCACCAGAAGAAAACTATTACTATTCAAATGAAACAAAACATCCCACTTACAATACGTCAAGCAGCACAGAGAACAAAGTCATTTGGAGTGATGAGACCAAAATTTAACTTTTTGGCCACAACCATAAGTGTTACATTTGGAGTGGCATCAACAAGGCCTATGATGAAAGGTACACCATTCCTACTGTGAGGCACAGAGGTGGACCACAGATGTTCTGGGATGTGTGTGCTACAAAGGCACAGGAAACCTGGTCAAAATTTGTCAGGATGAATGCAGAATGTTACCAGAAAATACTGGAGGAAAATTTGCACTCATCACACCAGAACCTGCGCATAGGACGTACCTGGACATTCCAACATGACAATGATCCAAAATACAAGGCCAAGTCAACCTGTCATTGGCTACAGCAGAATAAAATGAAGGTTCTGGAGTGGCCATCTCAGTCTCCTGACCTCAGTATCATGGAGTCACTCTGGGGAGATCTCAAACATGCAGTTCATGCAAGGCAGCCCAGGAATTTACAGGAATTGGAGGCTTTTTGCCAAGAAGAATGACAAGCTTTACCATCAAAGAAAATAAAGAGCCTCGTCCACAGCTATCACAAAAGACTCCAAGCTGTCATTGATGTTAAAGGGGACAATACAGGGTATTAGGAAATGGTGTGTGTATGTAGTTTCTGTTGTCAATATGATTTTAAAAGAGTAAACACAGTTGTTTGACAATAAATGGCTTCACACAACCACTAACCATGAATGAAAAAAAGTTTTTGTGTTATTCATTTTATCTGAAAAATGGCCAAAAAAAAAAAAAAAAAAAAAAATTCTGCCTGGGTATGTAAACTTTTGATTACAACTGTATAAACACACAAGCTGCACCACAACTGGCCACTTTTGGAAACCATCAACAAGCATCTGGCATAATTCTGGCTGAATATCTGAACACTTTTCTTGGCAGAATTTTGCATTTGGTCCTTGCATGGCCCTGGCTTTTAAGCATTGTGTACAAATTTTCAGTAGGGTTGAGGTCAGAGCTTTGGGAAGGCTATTCTAGATGTTTAATGCTAGCTTGCTTTATCCAACCCACAACCAGTTTTGATGTGTGTTTGGGATCACTGCACTGCTGGAACACCCAATTGTAGCCAAGTTTCAAGTCTCTAGCTGGTGATTTGAGGTGATGTTAAAGAATTTGGAGATAGTCCCCCTTCTTCATTATTCCATATACTTTGTGCAATGCACCACTACCACTGGCTGCAAAACAGCCCCAGAACATGATGTTACCACCACTGTTGGGAAGGTGTCGTAACACGGACCCACAACAGGGGGCGCAAATGAACGGACAATGGATAAGACAAAGAGTAACAATTTAATGTTGTGAAACGCACAACTGGATACAGACAAGGATAATGCCAATTAAACACAAGGTGACGTGCGGGCAGGCTCGAAGATAGGAGACCTCTGGCGATCGGAGAGCCGGGACCCACACAGCTTCCACCACCAACGGCCTGAAGAACACCGGAGCCGCCAAGTCCTGAGTCCCCAGGTGGTCACCGTCTTCTGTTGCAGACCCTGGTACTGCTGGCAGAAGATGAAAAACAGTTAATGGTGAGTGTGTATCCACACACCCAGTAATCCATAACCTACAGATCTTCGAGGAGGGAAAACCTCCACCTCCGATACAAAGTCACCCGTGCAGCTCCTGACAGTGGCTCCTTGGATGGAGTGAGAGGCGAAGACGTCGTAGACTCTCACTGCACGCCAATCCAAAAACACTGAGTCCTCAGGAATACGGCTGCACACAGAACAATTAGTTAACACTAATCACAGCAGAGAATTACCTTAGACGGTAGCTGATTTCTCGGCGAGGAGGTGGAGTAATAATCTGGCTTTTGTAGGGACGTTGGTGATTGGTGACAGCTGGTGTAAATGAGTGACAGCTGTCACTCTCTGTCTCGGCGCCCTCTCATGCTTGAAGCCCACACTCCAAGCAGGGCACCGACTGGTGGTGGTGGGCCAGCAGTACCTCCTCTTCAACGGCCCACACAACAGGACCCCCCCCTCAACGGGCGCCTCCTGGCGCCCGACCAGGCTTGTCCGGGTGTCGGCGGTAGAAATCGGCCAGGAGGGCCGGGTCCAGGATGAAGCTCCTCTTCACCCAGGAGCGTTCTTCGGGTCCGTACCCCTCCCAGTCCACCAGATATTGAAAACCCCGGCCCTTCCAACGGACGTCCAGGAGCCGACGAACAGTCCATGCCGGCTCCCCGTCGATGATACAGGCAGGAGGTGGTAGGGGTCCAGGAGTGCAGAGTGGTGAGGCATGGTATGGTTTTAACCTGGAGACATGAAACACTGGGTGAATCCGCAGTGAAGCTGGGAGTTTCAGCTTCACTGCGGCCGGGCTGAGGATCTTGATTATAGGGAAAGGTCTGATGAACCGGTCTTTGAGTTTTTGTGATTCAACCTGCAGTGGGATGTCCTTAGTTGACAACCACACCTCCTGCCCAGGCTGGTATGTAGGGGCCGGGGAACACCGGCGATCTGCATGGGCCTTAGCCCTCGTTCGGGCCTGCAACAGGGCAGAACGGGCGGTCCGCCACACCCGGCGGCACCTCCGCAGGTGGGCCTGGACCAAGGGGACCCCGACCTCTCCCTCCACAAGTGGAAACAATGGGGGCTGATACCCCAAACACGCCTCAAAAGGGGAGAGGCCGGAAGCAGATGAGACTTGGCTATTGTGGGCGTACTCGATCCAGGCCAGATGGTCACTCCAAGCCGCCGGACGCGCGGAGGTTACGCAGCGGAGGGCCTGTTCCAACTCCTGGTTCGCCCGCTCTGCCTGGCCGTTCGTCTGTGGGTGATACCCGGACGAGAGACTCACGGTGGCCCCCAGTTCCTTACAAAAACTCCTCCAGACCTGCGAGGAGAACTGGGGACCACGATCCGAAACGATGTCCGATGGTATCCCATGCAGACGCACGATGTGGTGGACCAGGAGGTCTGCTGTCTCCTGGGCCGTCGGGAGCTTCGGGAGGGCCACGAAGTGGGCCGCCTTGGAGAACCGGTCCACTATCGTGAGGATGACGGTGTTGCCCTGGGACAGCGGGAGGCCCGTGACAAAGTCCAGGCCGATGTGAGACCAGGGGCGATGAGGCACAGGCAGGGGCTGGAGGAGGCCCCTGATCTTATGATGATCCGCCTTCCCCCTAGCACAGGTGGTACAGGCCTGGACATAGTCCCGGACGTCGGCTTCCAGTGATGCCCACCAGAAGCGCTGCTGGACCACTGCCACGGTCCTACGCACTCCGGGATGACAGGAGAGCTTGGAGCCGTGCCAGAAGTCCAAGACGGCAGCCCTGGCTTCTGGTGGGACGTAGAGTCTGTTCTTAGGACCGTTCCCCGGGTCCGGGTTCCTTGCCAGGGCCTCCCGGACGGTCTTCTCCACGTCCCATGTGAGGGTGGCCACGACAGTGGACTCGGGAACGATGGTCTCGATGGGGTCTGACAACTCGGCCTTGGCTTCCTCTTCGTGCACCCGGGACAGTGCGTCAGATCGTTGGTTCCTAGTCCCGGGACGGTAGGTGATCCGGAAGTCAAAGCGTCCGAAGAACAGGGACCAGCGGGCTTGCCTGGGGTTCAGCCGCTTGGCGGTCCGGATGTACTCCAGGTTCTGATGGTCCGTGAAAACCGTGAAAGGCACCGTACCTCCCTCCAACAGGTGTCTCCACTCTTCAAGAGCCTCCTTCACCGCAATGAGTTCCCGATTGCCCACGTCATAGTTACGTTCAGCGGGGGTCAACCTGCGGGAAAAGTAGGCACATGGATGGAGAACCTTGTTGGACTCCCCGCTCTGGGACAGAACGGCTCCTATCCCTGAGTCAGAGGTGTCCACCTCCACTATGAACTGGCGAGTAGGATCTGGCTGCACCAGAACTGGTGCAGACGAAAACCGGCGTTTCAACTCCCTAAACGCGGCTTCGCACCGATCCGACCAGGTGAAGGGGACTTTAGTGGAGGTCAGGGCAGTCAGGGGGCTAACAACCTGACTGTAACCTTTAATGAACCTCCGGTAGAAATTTGCAAAGCCGAGGAACTGTTGCAGCTTCCTACGGCTTGTTGGTTGGGGCCAATCTCTCACCGCCGCAACCTTGGCCGGATCCAGGGCGACGGAGTTGGAGGAGATGATGAACCCCAGGAAGGACAAAGAAGTGCGGTGGAACTCACACTTCTCGCCCTTCACAAACAACCGGTTTTCTAGTAACCGCTGCAGGACCTGACGTACATGCTGGACATGAGTCTCAGGGTCCGGAAAAAAGATGAGTATATCATCCAGATATACGAAGACAAACCGGTGCAGGAAGTCCCGCAAGACGTCATTAACCAATGCTTGGAACGTCGCGGGGGCATTAGTGAGGCCAAACGGCATGACCAGGTACTCAAAATGACCTAACGGGGTGTTAAATGCCGTCTTCCATTCGTCTCCCCTCCGGATCCGAACCAGGTGGTACGCATTCCTAAGATCTAGTTTGGTGAACATTTTGGCTCCATGCAGGGGCGTGAACACCGAATCCAACAGGGGCAACGGGTATCGATTGCGAACCGTAATCTCGTTCAGCCCTCTGTAGTCAATGCATGGACGGAGTCCGCCGTCTTTTTTACCCACAAAAAAGAAACCCGCACCCATCGGGGAGGTGGAGTTCCGAATCAACCCGGCAGCTAAGGAGTCCCGGATGTAGGTCTCCATCGATTCGCGTTCCGGACATGAGAGGTTGTACAATCTACTGGACGGGTACTCAGCGCCCGGGATCAAATCGATGGCACAATCGTACGGTCGGTGCGGGGGAAGAGTGAGTGCCAGATCTTTGCTGAAGACGTCAGCAAGATCGTGGTACACCTCGGGCACCGCCATCACATTGGGGGGGACTTTGACCTCCTCTTTAGCTGTGATTCCGGGTGGAACCGAGGATCCAAGACACTCCCGGTGGCAGGTTTCGCTCCACTGCGTCACCACCCCAGACGGCCAATCAATCCGGGGATTGTGCTTCACCATCCATGGAAATCCCAGAATCACTCGGGAGGTAGAAGGTGTCACAAAAAACACGATCTCCTCCCTGTGATTCCCAGACACAACCAAGGTCACGGGCTGTGTCTGATGTGTAATTAACGGGAGTAGAGTGCCATCTAGTGCTCGCACCTTCAATGGTGAAGGCAGAGCCACCAGAGGAAGCCCTACTTCCCTGACCCATCTGCTATCCAGCAGATTCCCTTCTGACCCCGTGTCTACCAGTGCTGGGGCGTGAAGGGTTAAATCCCCACTCGGGATTGTTAGTGGGATTCGTGCTGATTTATGGGTTTTCCCCATGTACATATTATGGCCCACCCTTAACCCAGTTCCTAAGGATGGGCGTTGGAGTTTGATCGTTTGGGCAGTCTTTTAACCTGTGCTCACAAGAGCCACAGAAAAAACACTCCCCGCGGGCCAGCCTCCTTTGTCTGATATTTGATTTTAATTTGGCCCTGCTCGTGTCCATAGCTTCGCCAGCAGGGGGAGCTGTTGCCACACAGAGCCCTCTGGCAGTGGAACGTGGGGAAGACGACACCCTTTCGGACCCGGAGGAAAGAGGGACGGCTTGAGCCCGACCACGCCCCCCGGCCTGCTCCAGACGGTGTTCATTCAACCGGTTGTCTAAGCGTATAACCAAATTGATAAGCCCATCGAAATCTTGCGGTTCCTCCTTAGCCAGCAGATGCTCCTTCAGGACCGGAGACAGTCCGTTTACGAAGGCGGCGCGGAGCGCAACATTATTCCAGCCGGACCTCGCAGCCGCGATGCGGAAGTCGACTGCATAATCAGCTGCGCTTCGGCGCCCCTGTCTCATTGACAGCAGCACGCTCGAGGCGGTCTCGCCTCTGTTGGGATGATCAAACACCTGTTTGAATTCCTGTACAAACGCAGCGTATGACGTCAGGAGCCACGAATTCTGTTCCCAAAGCGCCGTAGCCCAGGCGCGTGCCTCACCTCGAAGCAAATTAATCACATACGCCACCCGGCTGGCATCTGATGCGTACATAACTGGACGCTGTGCAAAAACGAGCGAACACTGCATTAAGAAGTCTGCGCACGTTTCGACACAGCCTCCGTATGGTTCTGGAGGGCTTATGTAAGCTTCAGGGGACGGTGGGGGGGTTTGTTGAACGGCCAGTGGAATGTCTGTCTGTGGCCCAGGGCCAGCAGGAGGAGTCACTGCAGCAGCGCTCGAGTCGCGCGCTTCCACTCTGGCGGTGAGAGCCTCCACCCTCCGATTGAGGACTACATTCTGCTCGGCTACCAGATTTAACTGAGCAGTGAAAGCGGTAAGGATTTGCTGCAGATCACTTACCACGCCTCCTGCTGACGCCTGCGCTCCTTGTTCTCCCATTGGCTGTTCAAGCTGTGGTTGACGCCCCTCGGGATCCATGACGAATGGCCGAGAAATCCTGTTGGGAAGGTGTCGTAACACGGACCCGCAACAGGGGGCGCAAATGAACGGACAATGGATAAGACAAAGAGTAACAATTTAATGTTGTGAAACGCACAACTGGATACAGACAAAGATAATGCCAATTAAACACAAGATGACGTGCGGGCCGGCTCGTAGATAGGAGACCTCTGGCGATCGGAGAGCCGGGACCCACACAGCTTCCACCACCAACGGCCTGAAGAACACCGGAGCCGCCAAGTCCTGAGTCCCCAGGTGGTCACCGTCTTCTGTTGCAGACCCTGGTACTGCTGGCAGAAGATGAAAAACAGTTAATGGTGAGTGTGTATCCACACACCCAGTAATCCATAACCTACAGATCTTCAAGGAGGGAAAACCTCCACCTCCGATACAAAGTCACCCGTGCAGCTCCTGACAGTGGCTCCTTGGATGGAGTGAGAGGCGAAGACGTCGCAGACTCTCACTGCACGCCAATCCAAAAACACTGAATCCTCAGGAATACGGCTGCACACATAACAATTAGTTAACACTAATCACAGCAGAGAATTACCTTAGACGGTAGCTGATTTCTCGGCGAGGAGGTGGAGTAATAATCCGGCTTTTGTAGGGACGTTGGTGATTGGTGACAGCTGGTGTAAATGAGTGACAGCTGTCACTCTCTGTCTCGGCGCCCTCTCATGCTTGAAGCCCGCACTCCAAGCAGGGCGCCGACTGGTGGTGGTGGGCCAGCAGTACCTCCTCTTCAGCGGCCCACACAACAACCACGTTTGACAGTTGATACAGTGTTTTAAATTGCCATCTTTACTCCTCCAAACATACATTGTCATTGTGACCAAATAGGTCTTTTTTCTCGTCTGATTATCAAACAATTGACTTGTTCATGTGGGCAGCAACAAATTTCAGTCTAGCTCGAAGGTGTTGATTTTGGAGCAGTGGTGAATTCTTTCTTGGTCGACACCCTCTCAGGCCATGGTGATGTGAAACTAGCTTTACTGTGGACAGTGATGCTGATGTTCCAGCAGTTTCTAGTTCATGACAGGCCTGAGTCTTGGCTGTTCTGGGATTGTTCCTGAACATCCTAAGGCTATCTCACAGCCTGCAACAGCCTGGATGCCATTTGCAGGCTGCGACAGCCTGCAGATGGCATCCATGAGGAAATTTGCACAGTGCAGTGCAAAGTTCGCAGCTGTTCACCATCCCCTTGCCTCAGTTGCAGAGTGGCGCTCACGCATCACTTGATTTTTGAAAAAAACAAACAAAACTGCACTATAAACTCCTTTGCCAAATCGTCAGGTGGACACCTCGCACCCCTCACCACTTAGTCTATGTGACTCAGAACTTGTGCAACATGTGGACAACGTGTGAGGGTATGACACATACTTTTCCTCTTATATGATCAGAGAGGAACATCGCTTCTGGAAATGGCTGAACGAGTCCAACAGCATCCAACCACCATGCCCTGCAGCCGACTGACACCCACTTCCTGTGCAGGTATGTGAGCAGGCTGGAAGCATCCTTTCCAGCCACGGATGAGCTCCTCAGACCGGATTATTGTGTTTACCTCTTTTTATTTATTTATTTATTTTTGATGACGTTGAGAGATGCAGCTCCTGGTCATCATTATTCTATCATTATTATTAGTCTGTCTGTAAGTCTGTAAGTGTTTTTTCACAATTTTCTTCTTGTTTTTTAATCATAATCTAGTTATTATTATTTTATAATTATTTGCAGTGCCTTTTCTGCCTAAAGTCGGGGGAATTTTTACAACATCTTTCACATAATAACAGTGTAATAGTCCACACTCATTCTGAGCACTGTGTGCACAAACATGTCACATTTTCAAGCGTAGCAGTGGTGGCAAACATCCGTGAGAGTGCACATCCTTGTGCCTGCAAAGATTTCGCCAGTGGCGCTCAACTTTTGCGTGTGTTCTGCGTGTTATGTGTGCGCACTGCTCCAGATTTGCAGTCATATTTTTGCCGCCACTCCAGACAACATTCAGCGGACAGTCGGCCGCCATGGGTGCACGTGTCGGGAAAAACAATTCAGTGAGATTCCACATGATAAATTATTGCCTTTTCACCTATTTTCGTGTGATTTTGTGTCTCTGCCTACTCTCCACCAGTTGCGCATCACTGAGTTACTGGCCTAACCAATTTCCTCTCATCTGAGGGTGACAGTTTGAGTCTTTTTCCAAACCTTGGCAAAGTGGTGACACATCTGAGCAACTTGCATTTATATAGAATTGTTTGAACTGATGATCTTGGAATCTGCAATTGTTTAGAAATGACTCCAAGAGACCTTCCCACCTTGTATAAATTTAAGGTGCCCTGACACTTGCATGACTTTGATCTGCGCACTTGCACACACATCGCTGTGTTGATCCCACCTGCTGTGTTCTCAGCTGGATGCCATGCTTTGTTTCACTGGATGCCACATGTTGTGCGCTGGATGCTGCGTATATAAAATAATTATTTCGTAGCAGATTAATCATTTCTCTTCGAGATGGCTGTTGAAAACACATCTAATCCCTTCCGGAATCACAGCGGGCTCACTGAACGAGGTGGAGAAAGCATTTGGAACAGTCTAAAAGGTAATTATTTGTCATGTTTATATTGTAGTAACTTTGTAAAACAGTTGCATGTTCTTTCCTTCTTGTATGCAGCTGCAAAAGTATTTTTATGATAAATTTAACATCTCGTTATAATCGTTCAGATGAGCTGTGCTGTGATGGGGTGTGTTGACGCAATCACTCGCATTCACACGCAGTGTTTTTGAATTGTTTGTGTAATGTTCATGTGAAGTTCACATAATTAATGCGTGATGGAGGTTTTGAATATTTCAAAATTTTCTTTGCACACTTGCACAAAGCTGCACACAGTTTACAACAAGTTTGAGACGGGTTTACTCTCATGCACTGCAGAGTGTGTGCAAGTGCGCGGATCAGGTGTAAGTGTCAGGGTGTCTTTACACTTCTCCTTCTTAGATTGTCAATGAGTTCTTTGAATCTTCCCATTGTTCTGACTATTGGTCAGTCCAATGAGTGCTGTCAAACACATCCATTTCATGCTGGCAAAAAGAAACTAACAGTTGTAGTCAGTTGTGATCACTAACGAGGAGTTAATAGGCCTTGGCCATGTCACATTAAAAGACACTGTAGAACCTTCAGCACCACCTATTAAAAGATTTAAGTAAATGCATGTAAATGTTTGACCCTGTATGTATAATTTTGACCCTGTATGGATTAGAGAAGATCCTAAATAAATTCAAATGATGTATGCTGTACAATCATTCCACCCTGGCAAAAGAACAGTTCAAAGATATCAGGGTTCATAAAGAGGCTGAAAGCCACTTACTGAGGCATGATTCCTGATCTGGACTTGGACACTGTGCCTTCTCCTTCTGAGTCTGATGATGAAGCTCCTGCAAGGACATTAGAAGAAGTTAATTATTCAAGACTTCTAACACATTTCAAACATCTATGCAATAGTGAGGAAAAAAATCCTCATTGGAAAATTTAAGCAGTTTTCTTTTAAAGGTATCGTATGTCCGCATATATGGGAAAATTATGTATTTGAAATGTTTCTTATTTGTCCTTTGAACTTTTTATGGCCATAAACCAGCAGTGTGCCCACTATCCAACACACATTCTGACACACACTACAGCAGCAATCTGTATCAACATCAGACCACTCAAGTCAAGTCTGGGAGCATGTGCTGGTGCAGTGTTTTGCACCATTCATGGCACCATTGAACTGCCTTGTGTCTTGGATGGCAACCACTCAGGCAGACAATCAGTCCATTCTCACCTCTGAAAAATAACCACCTATCTCCTACAGCTGGATGAAGTGTGGGCAGCCCCATGGTTGTCTCAAGCCAGTGGGGTTCTCAATACTCATGCATCTTTGTGCTGGATCACACATAGAGAAACATGACACATAGCCACAATGTAGAAGCTGACGCTCCCTCACAATGCAAATGACTCTCCTCATCTGAGTGTCCCTACATATCGTTCATTTGATACAACATCATTCCAGCAGTACCCAGGATCTTCCAAAGACACCTAGCATGAAAGAAATCCAGTCATTGCCTTAGTTCATTGGTCAATGTGTTATGTGATTGGACGCAGCCCGGAGAACCAACCAGCGTTTGAAGGACCCAGTATGAAATAAGCAGAGCACGGTACAAAGGATAACTAAATTTAATTACATAACAGTGATGTGGAAAATATAACAAAAGAGTGCGCGGTCTGGCGTGGTGGTGAAACGGTGTGCTCCCAGCAGCACTAACGGTCCGGAGCCAGAAACTGTTCGGACCCAAGGACCCCGCCAACACCCCCCAGGTGGCCGCGACAAACCGAGTCTGTGAAAGAAGAAATCATCATGTGAGTCCACACTCCACACACAGAGAGACCGCTCAAAGGTGTTCACAAACAGCAAACACTTCCTGGCTTAATTACTAATCAGCTTCCCACCCTGCAGGCATGGAACACCCTGTTCACAAACTCAACTGCAGTGGAAGCTGATTAAACGACTAACATAACAGCTCAATACAATAAGGTGTGAGGGACACCACATTTACTGACTGTATAAATGTTAGTCACAAAACCTAACGTACCTCAGGAAGTGTGCTGACGAGCGTGAGACCTCACCCCCTCCTCTTTCACAGACCATGCATCAAACCTGGACGTTCTCTGCATCCACTGATGATGAGATGGCTCTCGAGACGACCATCTCACCCGTCTGGTCACAATGTCGAGTCTCTGGCAAATACACACTGTGTACTCCAGACTTAAATGCCACCATGCTCCAATCTGTGTAGATGCACCACAGCTGTGAGTCCTGACGAGCTGCACTTGATCAGCCTCAGGTGATCAGGGTGAGGTCCTGAAAACTCAGCCACACAGCCACTCAGTCCTAAACGCGTACCACCTGGAAGGAAAAACAAAAGACAGCACAGAAGACAGAAACAAAGGCAGCCAGGCACCCCCAGCCACAACACAATGTCCAAGTTTCACAACCATAAAGTAAGACAGGTAGCACCAGGACCCTAAAGATTTGGACCTACAGTCTCCTACAAAGGTATCAGCACTGCCAAACAACTCTGTCAAGTGATTCTTTCCAGGTGTCTCTCAATCTCAAAGACCAAGGATCCAGAGATATGAGAGATACGTTCATACCTCTATAAGACTGACACTTTCACCACATTCAGATACGCTTCTGATGGTCTTGTCCAGGAAGTCATTAAAAGCTGGGATCTTAGCCTTGATCTAGGGCAATCACAAACCCATAGACTCTCATTCCTCACTTAGCTTCTTAAGTGCTGCAATTGTGGCATCCATTGATTCCACAAATATCACAGCATCGTCTGAGAATTCAAGATCAGCAAACCTGTCCTCACCAACAAAAGCACCTAAGTGGTTGGTTTCCACAATCCTACCCAGCCCCCAGTCCACACAACCATTGAACAGTGTAGGACACATCCCCGATGAAAACTGAATGTCAAACAAAGACTGATGTTATTCTTTTTCTATTTTGATTTAATCAGATTGTTTAAATGCTGGAAACAAACAATAAAAGGAAAATAGTAAAGCTTATACATATTGATGAGAAGAATATACACTGCTTTGGGACAATTGTGCAGCTGTTAAATCATGTTGTTCTGAAACTAGAAAGTTGGTGGACCAATCTCCAAATGATCCCTTATGCCAAAATGTCTGTGAAAAAGTAATGGAATCCCAAGAAGCTCATTGCCCAAGCCCATTGATGAACAGAGCACTCTGTGCTGAGTCTGCACATCACCTTGAGTATTTGTTTGAATACTGCCATACTCTATATGTGCACACTCACTGGCCACAGGAAGGTGAGACTACAGTGGCCATGGGCTTACAAAAATTAGATAATCGATGGTTGGGAAAATGTTGTCTAGTTACAATTTCTGCTGCAACATTTAGATGTTAGGGTCAGAATCTGGCATAAACAACATGATAACATGCCTTGCATTGCACCCACAGTTCAGGCTGCAGGTGGTGCAACATTGTGGCAACTGTGTGATACTACATTATGGACCAAAAGGTCTGAGCAATGTTTGCAGCACCTTGTTATGCAGTGAAAAATTCAAGGAGCTAAGGCAGTTATACGAGTAAATGCAAAAGGGGTTCAACCCAACCCCACCAAGGTGTACCTAATGAAGTAACCAATGAGTTTATGTATATGTGTCAATCAAAAGCTGGTAAACACAAGACTTAATTAATTAGTTGTGTGTACAGTGGAGAGGTGTATAACAGACACAGTGCTAAGGTGATAATTAGGCTCTGGACTGGAAAACATTATAGAGTCCTTATCCTAATCTCCAAATGATGTGCTTTGAATTCTGACCTTCGATGTAGACCTCAGCAGAGGTGTTGTCTGCTCCCAGACTGTTGGAGGCCACGCAGGTGTAACGTCCTGTATCGTCCTCAAATGCTTCAGCAATCACCAGCGTGTGCAAGTCACCATCCCTCCAGATTTGAATATCAGGAGAGTTGTGCAGCTCACGGCCCTCACAGAACCACCTAACAAAAGATGAAATTTGCAATTTTTTTTAAATAGAGGATGTGCACATGATGTCATCCCTCTCTGCCCTCTTGTTTAGACCCCAAAATGATGATTGATCTTCACAGAGGTATTGTTGCTGTAGGAATTGAAGTCATATGCAAAATTCTGAGGAGTCAGAATTTGTAACTGAAGCATCCTTATGCAGATTTCTTCCATCTCTTTGGCCCAGTCCCAGTACTCTCCCTTTGCCCAGCCACTTCACCCTTCACTATAAACCCGAATGTTCAAATGAATTAAAAAGATTAAGATTTCTTAAAACTCAAAGTTTTAAGAAAATGTTCTACTTACTCAAATATTTCAAGTTTGTGTAACATGCTCTTGCTTTTTAAATAAATTCAACTCAGAATTTTTGATTGACTTGAACTAACTGTATATTAAGTAAGCAAAACTTCAAAGCATAATTTAAGCACAACTTAAAAGAATTAAGTAATTATACAGTGGTCCCTCGCTATAATGCGGTTCACCTTTTGAGGCCTCGCAGTTTTGCAGATTTGGTCCAATTTTGCATGCTTTTTTTTTTTTTGCAGCACATTGTGTTCTGCGTCCTCATCAAGCAGGCCAGTCGCGGCACCGCGAAGGGAGAGCATGCACATTGTGTTCTGCGTGTCTGTTTATAAGAATCTTCTTGCCCATAAGAAAAAAGAGCGCCAACAACTACCCATAACTGTGTTCTTCACTCGGAAAAAGACACCTGCACCAAGGTGTCACTCAGTGGAAAAAGACGCGACAGCGCATCGGCACCAGGACGAAGACGCGCGATCAGAGGAACTGTGAAATACTGGTCAGTCACTATTAATAATTTCTTATGTGTCCAACCTCGTAGGTTGATTGTTAAAATTAAATTTGTTAGTTCTAAAAGCCATCATAATTATTTATAGGAAAGCGTTCTATTTTTATTTCTCAAACAAATGTTTGGGCCTGAAAACAGATTGGTCTTATTTTTCTACTAAGGTTTGAACTTTGAGAGTGTTTACACACAAGAGAAAAGTGAGAAAATGTTAATGCCTGTTTGACAAAAGTGTATAAAGTGTGTAGTGAGGGGTTTTACAGCCTTAAAACATCTATAATAATTGTAAAAAATAACGCTGGCTACTTTGCGGATTTCACCTATTGCGGGTTATTTTTAGAACGTAACTCCCGTGATAAACGAGGGACCACTCGTATATGAAAATATTAAAGTTGATTTAATGAACACTTTAGCAGGGGCAGTGGCCAATGGTTAGTGCGCTAGGTTTTGGTGCAGAAGGTTCCTGGTTCAAACCCCCCCCCCCCCCCACCACACTTGTTAATGTAATGTGGAGTTGTGTCAAGAAGGGCGTCTGGTGTACATATTATGCCAGCTCAACATGCAGATACACATCGGATCTGCTGTGGCGACCCCCGAGAGGAAAACAAGGGAGCAGCTGATGGGACTTAATGAACACTTTAATTTAATTGTAATCATGAGGTACAAGTAACATATACAGTATTTGAAGCTTTTAAGTTCTTGGAACAATTGACTTTTAAGTTTATGAACTCAAAAATTTGTGGCAATTGATTGCCACAAATTTTTGAATGTGGCCCTCTGGCCACATTAATTTACATATGGAACTTCAAAGGAAAGAATTTGTGCACCTGTTCTTTCAACATATGTGATGTTGAAGCTAAACGTAACTTAAAATGAACTTGTTTCATTTCCATGGCCAAAGTCTGGTGACCAACAGCCAGTGCTGCTTGTTTTTATTTGTCTGGTAGTCTGGCATCATGAAAAGTTCCTCCATTTTGTGAAGAATATTGTTGGTTGCTACAGGGACAGATCAACAGTGCAAATACACAAAAATAAGATAAAAGAAACATAATTACCAAAATACAGAAGTCACGTTCTGTGCAGAATAACAATAAATACAGTAGAATAGATTACGCTATATACAAGCACACTGTAAAAAAAAAAAAACATTGTCTCAAGGAGAAAAAGTGTTGCAACAATTTGCATAGATTTTTTTATTTATTTCAACTTTAAAGTTATTTCAACTTACCGCGAGAAGTTGAAATAACTAAGATGAAATAACTTTTAAAAATCTATGCAAACTGTTACATCACTTTTTCTCATTGAGACAGCAGTTCCTTTTTTAGAGTGCAGAAAGAATGTTTTGTAATATTGCACATGAGTGTTCAAGTGATGTTGTACACAAGTGTACAAGTATCACTGCACAGAATGTGTAATATTATTGCAAATGGCTGAAAAACTGTTACTATGACAATATTCATGATTTGGGAACAAGTTAATAACTTTTTGTGGTGTTGGTGTCCTTTTTTTTCCAAATAAAAAAAAAAATTAATCTGATAAATTTGGTTCTGACTGACATGCATAACTTTGAATGGTGGACAGAAATTTACCACCAGTAGGCAGTTATAGGAAGGATAAAATGAAGATACAGAAATTTTGCAGGCCCTCTACCTGACTCCATTAACCTTGTAGGGATAAAAAATAAAATCATAAATACACTACCATTTAATCTGCTTAACAGTCATTTAACGATTAATTTGCAGAAAATAAGGCAATTACCACAGCAGTCTAAAAGAAAGGGTGTGGGGACCACATAGGGTAGTCGTGGTAGACGGACAAAAACACAGAAGGTTTACAAAATGCTTTACACGTGGTTCTGTAGGTTTATGACTGTGTTATTTCAGTTTCATGAAGTACATGCTATTAATCACAAAACACCAGTTCATTTATGTGAGATCTTTTTTCTCTCTTTTTTCTCATATATATATATATATATACACACACATGTACACATGTGTACAGATCTGTGATCTTTCATTGTAAAGATAACTATAAAGGTGTGAAATTTCCCCTTTTTTCTGTTTTTCATACAATATGATCAAAGGACATAATAAGTGCCCGTAGTCTAAGAATCACCCATATATACATATACGAGGGTAGGCTGAAAAGTTCTAAGGCTTATTTTCTTCCAGGTTGTGAGGTAGTTTGTGGGTCATAGCCAGTTTGAAGTTCGTGGTAGAGGGAAATGGCAAAAATGGACAAAATCTGACATTGCGGTGTGATTAAGTACCTGCATAAGAAGGGGTTAAAGCCCAAGGACATTCATGCGGATATGGTTGCTACATTAGGGGATGAAGCTCCCTCCATATCTACAGTGCAGAAGTGGGCAGCTGAATTTAAGAGGGGCAGAGAGAGCCTTGAAGACGACCCAAGGTCTGGGCGGCCTGCAACAGCCACAACCCAGAAAAACATTGACCTTGTTCATGAAATGGTGATGGACGACAGACGATCGACAATCAGCTAGCAGATGCTGTTGGAATATCCCGTGAGAGAATTGAACACATTCTGCATGAAGAACCTGGAATGTCAAAGGTGTCAGCTCGGTGGGTGCCACGTCTTCTGACGCCTGATCAGAAATGCACCAGGCTAGTCATGTCGAAGGCAAACTTGGCGCAATCTGAAGAGGATCCAGCCAATTATATGGAACATTTTCTTACCCAGGATGAGTGTTGGGTTCACCACTTTGAACCAGAGACAAAATCAATGCAGTGGAAACACCCAAGGTCACCACCTCCAAAGAAGGCCAAAGTCGTTTCATCTGCGGGGAAGGTCATGGCTTCAGTTTTCTGGGATTCCAAGGGCATTGTATTTGTGGACTATCTTGAAAAGGGACAAACCATAAATGAACAGTACTATTCTAACCTACTGAGACAGTTACGCGAGGCTATCAAAAAGAAGCGACCAGGAAAGCTGACAAAAGGGGTGCTGTTCCATCAAGACAATGCCCCAGCTCACAAGTCAACAGTGGCCATGGCCACTATCCACGAGTGTGGATTCAAACTGGTAGATCACCCACCATTCTCCCCTGACTTGGCACCCTCGGACTTTCATCTGTTCCAAAACCTGAAAAAAAACTTGGCTGGGAAGCACTATCGGAGCAATGATGAGGTGATGGCTGCCTTTGAGGACTATTTTGACTCTTAAGATGAAAGCTTCTATGCAAAGGGAATCAAAGCACTCAAGCACCGCTGGAAGAAGTGTGTATATGTGCATATGTATATATGTGTGTATGTGTACGAGGTCTGTTAGAAAAGTATCCGACCTTTTTATTTTTTTCAAAAACCATATGGATTTGAATCACGTGTGATTGCATCAGCCAAGCTTGAACCTTCGTGCGCATGCGTGAGTTTTTTCACGCCTGTCAGTTGCGTCATTCGCCTGTGAGCAGGCTTTGTGTGAGCACTAGTCCACCCCTCTCGTCGTTTTTTTATTGCGAATAAATGTCTGAACGATTTGGAGCTTTGCTGCATCAATTTTTTTCCAGAAACTGAGAGAGACCTCCAGGTGGACACCGTTCGGAAAATTAATATGGCTTTCAGGGACGATTTTGTGGGGATTACACAGATTAAGGAGTGTTACTGCCGCTTTAAGGACGGCCCACAACTGCTGAGAGCGCGCCGCGCTCCGAGCGCCGATCGACAGGCTCACACCCCGCTGAAACAACCAGATCATTTCCAACATGAAGGCTTTGTTGATCCGGGACGTCGTCTGACTTTCACAAAAAGGCAGGAGACGTGGACATCAGCACTTTTTCGGCACATTCCACTGTTACAGGAGTTTTTTTCATGGAAAGAAAAGCAGAGGGACGCGCCACGGAGCCGTTCATTACGTTCATAAACCACCTCCATGTTGGTCTCACAGGATGGCTTTCAGGTGGATTTCAGACAGCTGTCGGTTGCTTTTCAGTCGTGCGATTATCCGAGAAATTGAGCATGAGCTGGACATGCCCCAACATGTCCTGTGAGGCTTCATCACGGCATTGCTTTGCGCCATGTGGCTCCACTGCGACGCGCGGAACTCCGCTCCTCTTTCCATGACAAAAACTCCTGTAACAGTGGAATGTGCCGTTCATTTCTAAACTGGATGCTGTCTTGATCCGGTATGTCGTCTGACTAGCACAGGAATTGTGAAAAGACGTGGACATCAGCACTTTTTCGGCACATTGAGACAGATGTGTGGAGGCTCCGCCAGCTATTTATACTGGATCCGTGATCTGCCAACTCTCTTGACTAACAAAATAAAATTAAAAAAATAAAAAAATCAACGCGATTGCGCTCACTGCCAATCACACCGCCGCCCTCCTGTCTACTGTGCGGAATTGCGTCAAATCTGGCAACAGGTCCAGAGGCTACGCTCGCTGTTTTGATCCGGATGTTGACCGTGGCCGCAGAGCTCTGTGGCCACTGAGAGAGGACTTGGATTCATTGTGGGTCCCGCATCCGTACCCCCGGAGGCAGTGAGTGAAGGGAGAGCCGCGCATTGTGTTCTGCGTGTGTCTGTGTTCTCGCACAGAAGAAAAAAGAGTGTTTACACAAGAGAGAAAAGTGAGAAAATGTTAATACCTGTTTGAGAAAAGTGTGTAGTGAGGGGTTTTACAGCCTTAAAACATCTATAATAAGTGTAAAAAATAGCGCTACTTCATGGATTTCGTTTATTGCGGGTTATGCCGCGTTCACACCGGGTGTGATCAGACGCTACAAATTCACGGGGGTCGCGTGGTGACGGATGCGCCTCCTTCGCCCGGTGGGTCGCTCTGCTTGGGTGGACTTTCGCTGCAAAAATTCGCCCCGGTGCGTCATCAAATAGGAGGACCTTCCATTCCGCTCAGCATCAAGTCATCATGACGGACCTTGATCACACGGAGCGAGTTGTTGTGAAAAGCTCCCAATACAGGGAGTATCATTATTTGCTGCAGGAGCTGCGTCTGGATGACGGCCGTTTTCAGAGGTCCTTACGCCTCTGCGGGACCCAGTTTGAGGACCAACTGCGCGCACATGTAAACAATTAAAAAAAAGGAAACTCCGCTGCTTGCTGCAGCTCGCTCCTCCCCAAAAAACTCTGTCATAATTGTGTTTAGAAATCAGATTATACATCTGTGTAGTTAATTAATAAAATATTCTCCACACAGACAATTCGCTCACACGCGCACGTAAAAAAAAAAAAAGAAAGAACGAAACTCCACTGCTTGCTGTGGGGCTGCTCCTCGCTCTTTCCCAAAAAAACTGTCATAATTGTCTTTAGAAACCAGTCACCATTTATTATCTGTGTAGTTAATAAGTAAAATAATCTCCATGGATGATTCCTCGTGCGTGCACGTAAAAAAAGAAAAAGAAAAAGAAACTCTGCTCCCGCTGCTGTGGGGCTGCTGCTCGCTCCAAATACTCTGTCATGATTGTAAAATAAAGGACAAAAGAGACATAAGTCCTGCTCACAGGCTGCTACCAGATACAGGACATGTTCACATCCTCAGTCAAACTCCAGACATCTCCACATCACTACATATTCAGTCCCTGATTGGTCATCGCGGCGCAACGAGACGAAAAAGTTCAGATTTTTCAACTTGGAGAGGACGCAACACGACGTGACGCGACGCAATATCGCGCCACAAACGCGCAAAACGCTCAAAATCGCTTCACTCGTGTCGCT
Source organism: Thalassophryne amazonica (assembly GCF_902500255.1). NCBI lineage: Eukaryota > Metazoa > Chordata > Actinopteri > Batrachoidiformes > Batrachoididae > Thalassophryne > Thalassophryne amazonica. Next base: position 93,768,638 of record NC_047112.1, on the reverse strand, counting down.
TTACTTGGCGCCAAAACGCGTCCTTACATAGGGATTACATGGCAACCTGTGGCTGCAGTCGCTCGTGTGAAGGCAGAGAACGTAACTCCCGCGATAAACGAGGGACCACTGAGGAATTTGTACTCTATCTGGATTTGGTGTGACTAGTGTTAGGCCTACAATACATGCCCAGTTTTTTTTTTGGTGTGGCGCACAGCGTTGTTCGCAAGCCCCCCCCCCCACCCTTCTTTTTTTTTCTGCACAGGAGCCACCCATCCTCTGCGCTCCGGGACATCCCACTTTACAAATTAAGCACTGATATAGAGTATAAACAACAAAGAACCCAGCACTGAGCCCTGCGGCACCCCACATGTGACTTCCCTGAGTTCAGAATTTGTATTATTGAATTGAACATACTGAAATCTGCCTTGTAAATAACTAGTTATCCATTCATATGCCAGACCTCTGATTCCGTATTTCTGCAGTTTAGTTAATAGTATTCCATGGTTAATTGTGTCAAACGCTTTCTGTAAATCAAAAAAACACCTACTGTGTATTGTTTATTGTCAATTCCAGTTGCTATACTTTCCACAAAGTCCATCAAAGCCTGTGATGTAGTTCGAGACCTCCTGAATCCATATTGTTCTTCACAAATGATGTTATGCTTCAGTAAATAATCATTTAATCTTTTAGCAAATATTTTTTTCCAAAATTTTGGAAAATTGTGGAAGGAGTGATATAGGTCTATAATTAGAAAATGTGTGTTTGTCACCAGTTTTAAACAGAGGAATTACTTTGGCTATTTTCATTTTAGAAGGAAATTTACCAGTACTTAGTGACGTATTGCAAATGTAATTGAACGTAATTACTATACAATCAATAACTTTTTTTAATAAAGCCATATCCAAATTATTAAAATCAGTCGATTTCTTACTTTTTGAACCAGATGAAGTATTTCCCTTTCGTGAGTACCACCAATGAATATTGAAACAGATTTGTTAAATTATGAATTATTTACCCAGAAGTTATTAGTTGATGAGTCAATTTTACTGGCAAGATTTTTACCCACATTAACAAAGTATTCATTAAAGTGTTCAGCAATAGACTTGTTGTTATCAATCGTGATGTAATTGTCACTCTGAAAAAATGAAGGATAATCTCAAGTTACTCTTTTTTTTTTTTACTATTTCATTTAATATGTTCCATGTGTTTTTGATGTTATTTCTATTTTTGACAAGTAACTCCTATAACATCTTTTTTTACTGAGTCTCATGATCTTGATTAACTTATTCTTATATGTTTTATACTTATTTTCAGCTTCCTTAGTTCGTAGTTTTATGAATTGTTTATATAGTAGGTTTTTCTTTTTACATGCCCTCTGAAGCCCCTTAGTTATCCATGGTTTGTTGCTATATTGATTTTTGTATATTCTGTCAACAAATGGACAGTGTTTATTATACAAACTGGAAAAAATGGAAATGAAAGCATCATATGACCTGTCAACATCATCAACAAAAACATCCGACCAATTCTGACTTGATAAATCCTCCCTTAAATTTTCAATTGTTTCAGGTGTTACTTTTCTACTCATGAATTTGGTATTGCTTCGATACTTACAACAACCCTCCAATGCAAAGACTGATATCACTGACCAGTAGTCCCCCACTAAGATTACCGGATATAGTGTTGGTTAAAATATTGTCAATGAGAGTTGTTGAGTCCATAGTTATTCTGCTAGGATGAATGATGGTTGGAAACAGTCCTAAACAGTACAAGGTGTTTATAAATGAAGTGATTTGTGAATGATTGTGAGGGTTTAAAAAATCTATATTGAAATCTCCACAGACAAATAAATGCTTATTTCTGTTGATTTTGTTGTACATTCCTAAGATAACGTCTTCAAAGGTGTCAATATTTGTCCCAGGAGCTCTGTAAATACAACTAACAACTATGTTTTTGGAGTTTGTAGATGTAATTTCTATGGTAACACATTCCATGATGTTGTCCACTGTAAATGACATGTTGTTAATGAGTTTACAGTTATAATCTGACCTTACAAACAATGCAACGCCCCCTCCCCTTCTCGTCTGCCTGTTAACCAGGAACAATTCATAACCATCAAGATATACCAGATCTTTATTATCCTCATTTAACCATGTTTCTGAAATTGCAATAACTGAAAAACCTTTTTTTTGGATGTTTTCAAACAATCATTAATAGTGGACAGATTACGAGAAAGACTTCTGCTGTTGAAATGCATAACTGAAAAATCTTCATCACTGATTTTATAATTTTTGAATTGCTCTTCTGTAAAATATTTGCACTGTCTCACAATATTCTCACTGAAAAAGGTATCAGGATCATTTTCAGATTCGAAGGGGCAGTTAGCAGAGTTATTATAATTAAATGTATCGAGACAGAGCTCCTGGGCAGAAATAAACGGATCATTATCCTTAGTCATTATGTCTCTCTGGTCTCCGGGTGTAGATGATGTGGATGAGTGGGTTGCTCCACTCTGCTTCATGATGCTGTGTTGTGTTTGAGTCCTCATACCTATTGTTCATATTTGTCCAACTCCTCGATGTTCCTTATTGCCATAACTTTTGCTTGTTCTGGTGATCCGTTCAGTTTGATGAATATTTTACAGTTTGAAGTACATGTGTGCTGGATTTTTCCGTTTCTTTAAGAAGCGTGCTTTCCTGGCGATGTCGGCGTTCCTTTTGGTGAGATGTTCATTGATGAATACGTTTGTCCCTTTCAGTTTTCTTCCTTGTTTTAACAGTGCTGTTTTGTGTTTTCTGTTGATGAATCTCATGATGACGGTTCGTTTATCGCCGTCATTTCTCCGGGGCAGAGGGTGGCACGCTTCAGTGTTATTTAAATCCATTTCTATACCTTTAGATAGGAGGAAATCAGCAACCTGGTTTTCCACAGAGCTGACCTCCTGTTCACTGGGCTCCCCTCTGCTCTCATCTGCTACTGCCCGTGTGTAGGACCGTGGTTTGATGTGAAGACTGGTGATGATGACGTTAATTCTGGTGTACTGCTCCAATTCAGCCACTCTATTTTCCAGCTGCACCAGACGCCAGTCTTTCTCGGCGTTCTGGAGCCTTAATGCCTTCACCTCCTCCACCAGATCCATGATTGATTTCTGTTGCTGCTTCACAACAGAAATCTCCTCTGATAGAAGGTCCAGAGATTTTTTAGTATTGTCACCTTCCTCTGCCGTCAGAACCTTCTTAGGCCCCATGGTCGGCTTATGGGCTGTTTGGTGATCGCCGATGTTAACAGCCTGCGTTGTTGGTCACCGGGATGGATCTGTGCTGCGCTGGTGCCGCACGGCCTCTGTGTTTCCGTGCCGATGGATCCGCGGTGGCTGCACGAGGCCTCAGGGAAGGGGCACTCGTGACGTGCAGCTTTAATGACGCAGCGCGCGGCCTCTGTGAATTCACCACATTGGGTGGGCCTCGGACGTTGTTGCTGTCCAGTCGCGGGGCTAAGTTGCCGGTTGAGGTGGTATTCCCACTGTCCGGGTTGGCAAACACCGGCGTGGCAGATGGCAACTACAAACACCACCTCTGAGGCACAAAAACTCAGGTACAAACTTTTTTGCAGCTCGCTCTCTGACATGCAGCTCCTGACACATTTTCTTCCACATATATGATAAGATAATTCAGTTCTGTGCAGAAAAGGTCTGTCTTTCACCCCATTCATTCAGTATGATTGACCACATCCTTTGATTTTGATTTATGGCTAAATTCATACAAAATCCTTTCTGCTGTCTTTTGTGGACGTCTGACAGCATTACTTGAGTTTTAGACCATAAAGACTGTGAAATAACCAGAAAATAATGGTATATTTTCTTGATTCAGTACATTTCTCTACAGAAAACATTTGTCTCACTCACTGACAACCACACCTGTTGCTAATCCATCATCAAAGCAGCATCCACTAACCATCCAGCAGGGGGCAGACACATCCATGAAGCCAGAGGACACACACCAATTAGCTAAACTGCAGGATTGTCTTACAGACATAAAGACATGGATGACCTCTAATTTCCTGCTTTTAAACTCAGATAAAACTGAAGTTATTGTACTTGGCCCCACAAATCTTAGAAACATGGTGTCTAACCAGATCCTTACTCTGGATGGCATTACCCTGACCTCTAGTAATACTGTGAGAAATCTTGGAGTCATTTTTGATCAGGATATGTCATTCAAAGCGCATATTAAACAAATATGTAGGACTGCTTTTTTGCATTTACGCAATATCTCTAAAATCAGAAAGGTCTTGTCTCAGAGTGATGCTGAAAAACTAATTCATGCATTTATTTCCTCTAGGCTGGACTATTGTAATTCATTATTATCAGGTTGTCCTAAAAGTTCCCTAAAAAGCCTTCAGTTAATTCAAAATGCTGCAGCTAGAGTGCTGACGGGGACTAGAAGGAGAGAGCATATCTCACCCATATTGGCCTCTCTTCATTGGCTTCCTGTTAACTCTAGAATAGAATTTAAAATTCTTCTTCTTACTTATAAGGTTTTGAATAATCAGGTCCCATCTTATCTTAGGGACCTCGTAGTACCATATCACCCCAATAGAGCGCTTTCTCTTTTTGCTCTGTATGCACCACTCTGCATTTAATCATTAGTGATCGATCTCTGCTCCCCTCCACAGCATGTCTTTTTCCTGGTTCTCTCCCTCAGCCCCAACCAGTCCCAGCAGAAGACTGCCCCTCCCTGAGCCTGGTTCTGCTGGAGGTTTCTTCCTGTTAAAAGGGAGTTTTTCCTTCCCACTGTAGCCAAGTGCTTGCTCACAGGGGGTCGTTTTGACCGTTGGGGTTTTACATAATTATTGTATGGCCTTGCCTTACAATATAAAGCGCCTTGGGGCAACTGTTTGTTGTGATTTGGCGCTATATAAAAAAATTGATTGATTGATTGATTGATCTATATGATACTACATAGGCAAATTAAAGATGCTTTCCCATTGACCTGGTGCATCAAAATTCACTGAATATTAAAGAGTCTCACCTCCTTATGTGCCCTTTTAATCTGGTGAAAGCATTTACTGTTTTTTTATTTTTAGCTACATTTCTAACAAAGTGGAAGGGATAAATGGACTGTATTCACTGTATATAGCGCTTTCCCATCTGCATCAGATGCTCAAAGAGCTTCACAATTATGCCTCATGTTCACACAGACACACAGATGTCAGGGTGCTGCCATGCAAGGTGCTCACTACACACCAGGAGCAACTCGGGTATTAAGGACCTTGCCCAAGGGCCCTTAGTGATTTTCCGGTCAGGCTGGGGCTTGAACCAAGGATCCTCTGGTCTGAAGCCCAACACTTAACCACTAGACCATCACCTCTCCAGGATAGGCTCATCCATCCATCCATCCATCCATCCATTCGTTGCATTTTACAGGGTACATGTTTACATGTTCTCAAATCTTTAGGAATAACTTATCTGCATTACAATGCAAAGGTGTAGCCACTGATTCAAAGACAAAAGATCAGCTGATAAGCAATTTCAGTCAAAGCAACACACTGATCTCTATTAAATGATAAGATAAGCATGATGGCAATCAACTTTCTTTCATCAATAGATCATAACCCAGAATACTTTTGCTTCTTCTGATTTAATCCTTTTCTGTATCTCATTTTTAATGGGCAGATATTGAATCAAAATTTAATATACAAGGAAAATAAATGCAATTTGAGCAACCACAACATGCAGTTTTATGATGATGAATTTAACAACAGAAAAAAATGAATTACCGGTAATTAAAACTGATATCTCCAGTGAGTGAGTGAGTGATATTACCAATGTGAAAAAAAAATCCTCCTAAAATATAATTGTTAACTACACATCCTTAAGCTGTATCAACTTCAAAGAACCTCTTACAATAATGTCTCAATCTCACAAGAGTACAAATATAGGGCGACATCAGTGTTCTGACAAGGAAAACATTGTGGTCGCCTGCCGATTGCAGTGAATCATGTCGTTGCCAGCAACTGGTTGCAAGTAGCTGCAGCAGCCAGCTTGTCACATAGAGGTTGAAGGTACTGCACACTCAACCTGCGCATGACCATGTTCAGTTGTCTTGTGGCTGCACAGGTTGTCTGGTGAGAGGCAACCTGTATCCAAACAGCCATGGCTCAATGCCGGCTGTATGTGCTCACTCTCAGACAGATGGGCGAAGGTTGCAAACAATCACTGTCAAATTTATAAATGCAGACACACTGCACACTTGTTGAAATAACTGGAGTCCATCTGAGACCCGTCACAAGCCATACACAATGTACAAATGCACTATGCACAATGCACAAATCAGCTTTTACATCTTCCAAACCCACTACTACGTACACATACATTATCCACCCACCACTCACTCAATCATCATTACAATTGATGTAATCCTCAGTGGGTGAATATCACTGATTTCTATTTAATCCACTAGATGGCGGATGCAGCCTCTGAGCTGTTGCCAGCAGCCGCCATCTTGCTTTGCGTTATTATGCATCGTCAGGCATTAGATTAAAAAGAAATCTATGATGCGCTGATTTACAGTAAGTGATCTGAAAATGCTGTTTGGTGCAGCGTTCGGGTACAGCGACAAGCTGACAAAGGATTATCAGCTTGTCCCATAAAGGATTGTCAGTTGGTTAAATAAAGGTTAAATAAATAAATAATAAATAATAATAAATTGTGGCGTGAGCTTTCATAAGTGTGTATATGTATATATGTAATATTATAACGTGGGGGAATGACTAAAATTGCTGAATAAAGGTTAGAAAATGATTCATTTAATTTGTGTCAATATATTTTGTAAAGTAGTGACTTCAGTTTTCCTGCCTGAATGCTTTGTTGTGATAAATATCTCACCATTTGTTTAGTTATTCAATTAAAAGTCTCACTTTCATAAGTCTCAATTTATCCCTTTTTAGTTAGTATTTGTATATTCTACTAATATACGAATATACACGAATGAGATTAATTTCTCTATGATATACAACATATTCCAGTGTAGTGTTTTCAGATTTCTTTCAACTTGGTCCAGAAATGAATAATCTTATTTTCATCCTGGCTGGCATGGCTGCTTCATTTTATTTATTTTATTTGAAATTTTCACAGAGAAGCGCTCCGTAAAAGCAGCGCCGCAGGTGGGTTAAGAGCAGTCTGTAATATTAATATCTTTAATATGATGCAAGCGTGTGAAGCTCTTACTTTCACCTCTGATTATTTCAAATCTTTAGCTTAACTTGAGGATAAGATCTCATGTCGTGGCAGACATAGTGTTTAGACTACATGTTTCTCCTTGTAGAAATGTATTTCCTTGGATTGATTCAGCTCTTTTGTGACATCCAATATGAGTCATTGCACCAATCCAACACGGCAGGCAAAAACTCAGGTAACTTGAATTGGCAGCAAGGGTCTATAAATGAGATGCAAAACATTAAAAAGCACTGGGAATCAGAACATGAGAAAGCAGCATTGAACCAAGACAATCTGGCAATGAACAAACCCACTAACAGCAGTTATAAAAAGGCAAACAGTCAAACATGGAAGTGCTGGGACACATTAACCCAGAAGGCCAGAAACAGGAAGTTACGTTATACATAATGAATAAGGAAGAAATATCAAAGTAAAAGCAACACAGATAATTTAACATGGGACAAAACCGACCAGAGAACATGGAGAATACTACTACTACTGCTAATAATAATAATAATATTGATAACGATGATGATGACAATAACACATAGAGAATAATCCAGGGGTGAAAGCAAGCTCGAATGCAGTGGTATACTGTACCAGTGGTGACCCCTGTCTGGAGACAGGGCTGGACGGAGGGCCCATCAGTGAGCGCCTGGTGACCAGGCTTGCCATGGAGCCCATATGGGCTAAGCCTGAAGAGGCAATGTGGACTTTCCATTTCCACCCTGTGGGCTCTCCACCCGCAACGGCAACTGCTGGAACTGCTGGGGTCAGGTGCGGTGTCCCATGTATGGCAGTAAAAATCAAGGGCCTGGATGGACCAGCCACGGTGGCAGAAGCTAGCTCTGGGAGTGTGGAACATTACCTCACTTCAAGAGGAGGAGCCTGAACTTTGTGGGAGATAGAGCACTCCCTGCGCCCTCAGGTTGCAGAGAGGAAAACCCTGACTGTTGTTTGTGGATATGCACCAAACAGCAGTTCAGAGTAGTAAGCCTTCATGGCGTCCCTGGCTGGATTTCTACATGGGGCTTCAGTGGGGGACTCCATTGTTCTGCTGGGGGACTTCAATGCACATGTGGGCAATGACAGAGATACCCATGTGGAACAGGGAGAACAGTCTCCCTGTTCTAAACCTGGGCAGTTGTGTGGTATTGGACTTCTGTGCTAATCATGGACTGTCCATAACAAACACCATGTTTGAACATAAGGATGCTCATAAGTGTACATGGTACGCAGAGCACCTTAAGCTGAAGGTCAATGATAGATTTTATGATCGCATCATCTGATCTGAGGCTGTATTTTCTGAACACTCAGGTGAAGAGAGGGGCAGAGGTGTCAACTGATCACCATCTGCTGGTGAGCTGGATCAAAAGAAGTTGAATCAGAAGATGGGGTGGGGAGTGAGATGGAAACATCTGGAGGAGCCCACTGTCCAAGAGGTATTTAACTCACACCTCCAGCAGAGCTTTTCTGGCATCAGTGTGGAGTCTGGGAGCATTGAACCAGAATGGCCAATGTTCAAGGCAAAGGAGCGGGTGTGGGAGGAGTTCAGAGTAACCATGGAGAAGGACTTTCAGTCAGCACCAATGTGCTTCTGGAGGACCATGCGGCACCTCAGGAGAGGAAACTGGGAAATCACCCAAGATGTATACAGTAAGGATGGGACTCTGTTGACATCAACTGAGGAGGTAATCGGTCAGTGGAAGGAGCCCTTTGAGTTACTCTTGTGTCAGACTGGAGCACCCTCTATAGTAAAGGCAGAGCTGGAAGCTGATGGGTGATTATCATCAATTTCCCTGGTGGAAGTCACTGAGGTAGTCAAACAACTCCACAGTGGCAAAGCCTGGGGGTTGATGAGATCTGTCCAAAAATGCTGAATACTCTGGGTGTGGAGGGACTGTCTTGGATGAGACATCTCTTCAACATTGTGTGGAGATCTGGGACAGTGCCAAAGGAGTGGCAAACTGGCGTAATGGTCCCCATATTAACAAAAAGGCGATGAGAGAGTGTGTGCCAACTACAGGGGCATCACACTATTCAGCCTCCCTGGCAAAGCCTACTCCAGGGTGCTGGAAAGGAGGGTTCAGCCGATAGTTGAAGCTCAGATTGAAGAGGAACAATGCAGGTTCTGTCCTGGCCATGGAACAACTGACAAGCTCTTCACTCTCACAAGGATCCTGGAGGGGGCCTGGGAGTATGCCCAGCCAGTCGATATGTGTTTTGTGGACTTAGAGAAGGCATATGATCGGGTACCCTGACAGATGCTGTGGGAGGTGCTGCAGGAGTATGCAGTGAGGGGATCCCTTCTCAGGGCCATAAAATCTCTGCACTCCCAAAACGAGAGCTGTGTTCAGGTCCTCGACAGTAAGTTGGACTTGTTTCTGGTGGGGGCTGGCCTTTGCCAGGGCTGCGCCTTGTCACCAATCCTGTTTGTGATATTCATGGACAGGATATCGAGGCGTGGTCAGGGGGAGGAGGGTTGTCAGCTTGGTGGGTTCAGGGTGTTGTCACTGCTTTTTGCAGATGATGTTGTCCTGTTAGCATCATTGGTCTGTGACTTCAGCACTCACTGGGTCATTTGTGCATCTTAATGTGGAGCGGCTTGGATTAAGATCAGCACCTCTAAATCTGAGGTTTTGATGCTCAGCAGGAAACCGATGGATTGCCTACTCTGGGTAGGGAATGAGAGCTTACCTTAAGTGAAGGAGTTCAAGTACCTCAGGATCTTGTTCACGGGTGAGGGGACAATGGAGCGTGAGATTGGCCAGAGAATTGGTGCAGCAGAGACAGTACTGTATTCGCTTTACCGTACTGTTGTGACATAAAGTGAGTTGAGTTGAAAGGCAAAGCTCTTGATCTACCAGTCAGTCTTCTTTCCTACTCTCATCTATGGTCATGAGGGTTGGGTCATGACTGAAAGAACTAGATCATGGGTACAAGTAGCCAAAATGGGTTTCCTCAGGAGGATGGCTGGGGTCTCCCTTAGAGAAGGGTAAGAAGCTCAGTCATTGGTGAGTAGCTCAGAGTAGAGCCGCTGCTTCTTCGTGTTGAGAGGAGACACCTGAGGTGGTTTAGGCATTTGGTAGAGATGCATCCTGGGTGCCTCCTTAGGGAGGTGTTCCAGGCACATCCATCTGGGAGGAGATCCCGGGGAAGACCCAGGACCAGGTGGAGAGATTGTATCACCACACTGGCCTGGGAATGCGTTGGGATAGCCCAGCCAGATGTGGTAAATGTGACCTGAGAAAGGGAAGTTTGGGGTACCATACTGGAGCTGTTGCCCCCGCGACCCGATCCCGGATAAGTCGTTGAAGAAGAGATGAGATGAAAGCTGCTGCCACCAGAACTGTACAGAGAAACAGTCTTACAATCAATTACTTTAGTTGGTGTCTTTGTGCTTATTTTGAAAACATAGCAGTGAAAGTTCCCACAGAGTGTAAACCAGAGGTGAGGAGGCTCACAGTGAGATTTATGTCTGTTCAGTAAAACGTTACCTGGCAGGCATGAACCATTAATCATCTTTACAAATACTTTAACTTAAACATAGCTTCTGACAAATATGATGGAGATCTGCCAGGCCGGCTGACATCAGGAACCACTCCATCACCACATACAGTGCCCTCAGGGTATGTCTGACAAAGTCTCTGTCATAGCGTGCAGTCCCGTCAGCATGCAGTCTTACCAGGAGTCAGATGTGTTACTACCTTCCTTTCAAAAAGAGAGGGGCATGTGTATCTGGTGTCATGAAGAGACTTTTTTGTGTGTATTAAACACAGGACCAGCCCTCGAGAGTCATATCATTAATCTCCAACATGCACAGACAAACACACACACGCACGCACGCACACAAAAACTGCCTCAGTGTCACACACTGTGGGAGTCTGAAAGTCAGGTTTCTTTGTGTAAGTTTAAAAAAGAAAGAAAAGAAAATTGCATTCTGTAAGCACTATGTGAAAACAAATCTCTATAAAATGATCTAAAATATGCAAATACAAACTCAAACCAGAAAAGGTGTTTTTTTGCGGGGGGGGGGGGGGGGGGGGGGGGGCAGTGAGTCACATTTATTTACTTTTGTTTCATTGTAGACCACGTGAAACCAATATATTTCATGCTTTGTGTGGTCAACATCATCTCATTTGTTAATATTCAGCCTACATTCAAAGTCAGCACAGTGGCTCTGTGGTTAGCATTGTTGCATTACAGCAAGAAGGTCTGGGGTTCGATTCCACCCATTCCCAGTTCCTTTATGTGTGGAGTTTGCATGTTCTCCCTGCTTCCCTCCCTCCACAGGTTTCAGAATTCATCATAGTACAGAAACAGCATTAGTGAAGGTTACAAATGATCTTCTTATGGCCTCAGACAGTGGACTCATCTGTGTGCTCGTCCTGTTAGACCTCAGTGCAGCTTTTGATACTGTTGACCATAAAACTTTATTACAGAGATTAGAGCATGCCATAGATATTAAAGGCACTGCGCTGCAGTGGTTTGAATCATATTTATCTAATAGATTACAATTTGTTCATGTAAATGGGGAGTCTTCTTCACGGACTAAGGTTAATTATGGAGTTCCACAAGGTTCTGTACTAGGACCAATTTTATTCACTTTATACATGCTTCCCTTAGGCAGTATTATTAGAAAGCATTGCTTAAATTTTCATTGTTACGCAGATGATACCCAGCTTTATCTATCCATGAAGCCAGAGGACACACACCAATTAGTTAAACTGCAGGAATGTCTTTCAGACATAAAGACATGGATGACCTCAAATTTCCTGCTTTTAAATTCAGATAAAACTGAAGTTATTGTACTTGGCCCCACAAATCTTAGAAACATGGTGTCTAACCAGAACCTTACTCTGGATGGCATTACCCTGACCTCTAGTAATACTGTGAGAAATCTTGGAGTCATTTTTGATCAGGATATGTCCTTCAATGCACATATTAAGCAAATATGTAGGACTGCTTTTTTGCATTTACGCAATATCTCGAAAATTAGAAAGGTTTTGTCTCAGAGTGATGCTGAAAAGCTAATTCATGCATTTATTTCTTCTAGGCTGGACTACTGTAATTCATTATTATCAGGTTGTCCTAAAAATTCCCTGAAAAGCCTTCAGTTAATTCAAAATGCTGTAGCTAGAGTACTGACGGGGACTAGAAGGAGAGAGCATATTTCACCCATATTGGCTTCTCTTCATTGGCTCCCTGTTCATTCCAGAATAGAATTTAAAATTATTATTCTTACTTATAAGGTTTTGAATAATCAGGTCCCATCTTATCTTAGGGACCTCATAGTACTATATCACCCCAATAGAGTGCTTCGCTCTGAGACTGCAGGCTTACTTGTAGTTCCTAGGGTTTGTAAGAGTAGAATGGGAGGCAGAGCCTTCAGCTTTCAGGCTCCTCTCCTGTGGAACCAGCTCCCAATTCGGATTAGGGAGACAGACACCCTCTCTACTTTTAAGATTAAGTTTAAAACTTTCCTTTTTGTTAAAGCTTATAGTTAGGGTTGGATCAGGTGACCCTGAACCATCCCTTAGTTATGCTGCTATAGACTTAGACTGCTGGGGGGTTCCCATGATGCACTGAGTGTTTCTTTCTCTTTTTGCTCTGTATGCACCACTCTGCATTTAATCATTAGTGATTGATCTCTGCTCCCCTCCACAGCATGTCTTTTTCCTGGTTCTCTCCCTCAGCCCCAACCAGTCCCAGCAGAAGACTGCCCCTCCCTGAGCCTGGTTCTGCTGGAGGTTTCTTCCTGTTAAAAGGGAGTTTTTCCTTCCCACTGTCACCAAGTGCTTGCTCATAGGGGGTCATTTTGACTATTGGGGTTTTTCTGTAATTATTGTATGGCTTTTACCTTACAATATAATGCGCCTTGGGGCAACTGTTTGTTGTGATTTGGTAATATATAAATAAAATTGATTTTATTTGATTTTGATTTGTGTCTGTGTGGGTTTTCTCCAGGCACTCCAGTGTCCTCCCACTATCAAAAACATGTTCATAAGGGTCTGCTCCTTTCTCCACCCCTGACCCTGCAGCATCTCTACATCTGGCGTGGGTCCATGGGTGCCAGAGTGTGGCTGCCTACTGCTTCTAGTGGTTGGACTAGACTGTAATTAGGATTGGTTAAATGCAAGTGGTAAACTTCGATGGCCTAAGACGAAGCCCTACCGGAAGAAGGAAAAGTTGTAGTTCCTTGACTGGCCACTTGAGGCTGGCTCCAAAAGAGAGTCAAAGAGAGTTTTAAGCAGGAGGTGTCAGAAAAGTTTCCTCAGGGATAACCGGCTTGTGGCAGGCCAAGTGTTCATTGCGACATCACTTTTTGATCCTTTGATGTTGCCTCTTAATATCCTCATGAAGCAGAATTCACCAAACGCTGGATTGTTCATCCACTAATAGGGAACATGAAAGAGTCCAACCCTCCTGTGGGTTCACCACCTGCAGAGGGGGCCATGGGGGTCGGGTGCAGAGAGGATTGGGTGGCGGTCGAGGGCGAGTGGCCCGGCGGCCCAGTCCATGCTCACAGCCAATGGCTGTTGGAACGTGGACTGTCACCTCACTGGGGGGGAAAGAGCCTGAGCTTGTGCGGGAGGTTGAGAGATACCGACTAGAGATAGTCGAGCTCACCTCCACTCACAGCTTGGGCTGTTTCCCCCCCAGTGAGGTGACAGTCCACGTTCCAACAGCCATTGGCTGTGAGCATGGACCGGGCCGCCGGGCCCCGTTGCACACGGGGAGAAGCGGAGAGCTGGGGTCGCATTGCATATTGCTCCCCAGCTCAGTCGCCAGGTGTTGGAGTTTACTCCAGTGAACGTGAGGGTCATGTACCTATGCCTTCGGGTCAGGGACAGGTCTCTCACCATTGTCTCGGCCTACGGACTGAGCGGCAGTGCAGAGTACCCGACCTTCTTGGAGTCCCTGGGAGGGGTACTAGATAGCGCTCTGACTGGGGACTCCATTGTTCTCCTGGGGGATTTCAATGCCCACGTGGGCGGCAACAGTGAGACCTGGAGGGGGGTGATCGGGAAGCACGGCCTCCCCGATCTGAACCCGAGTGGTGTTCAGTTGTTGGACTTCTGTGCTAGTCACAGTTTGTCCATCACGAACACCATGTTCGAGCACAAGGGTGTCCATAAGTGCACGTGGCACCAGGACACCCTGAGCCGGAGGTCGATGATCGACTTTGTAGTCGTATCATCTAACCTTCGGCCACGTGTCTCGGACACTCGAGTGAAGAGAGGGGCAGAGCTGTTGACCGATCACCATCTGGTGGTGAGTTGGATCCGCTGGGAGTGGAGGAAGCCGGTCAGACCCAGTAGGCCCAAACGTATCGTGAGGGTCTGCTGGGAATGACTGGTGGAACCCTCTGTTGGTAGGTGGGACCCCGGAGGCAGCTGACAGGTACCGGCAGGCCAAGCATGCCACAGCCCGTGCGGTCGCAGAGGCAAAAACTCGGGTCTGGGAGGAGTTCGGGGAGGCCATGGAGGAGGACTATCGGTCGGCCTCGAAGAGATTCTGGTAAACCGTCCGGCGCCTCAGGAGGCGGAAGCAGCTCTCCAGCAGCACTGTTTATGGTGTGGGTGGGGAGCTGTTGACCCTGCCTGAGGATGTTGTTGGGCGGTGGAAGGAATACTTCGAGGATGTTCTCAATCCCATCGTCACGTCTTCTGAAGAGAAAGCAGAGACTGGGGACTCAGAGGCGGACTCATCCATTACCCAGGCCGAAGTCACCGAGGTGGTTAGAAAGCTCCTTGGTGGCAAGGCTCCTGGGGTGGATGAAATCCATCTTGAGTACCTTAAGTCTCTGTATGTTGTGGGACTGTCTTGGCTGACACACCTCTGCAACATCGTGTGGCGATCGGGGACAGTGCCTCTGGATTGGCAGACCGGGGTGGAGGTCCCTCTGTTTAAGAAGGGGGACCGGAGGGTGTGTTCCAACTATAGGGGGATCACACTCCTCAGCCTCCCCGGTAAGGTCTATTCCAGAGAACTGGAGAGGAGAATTTGACCGATGGTCGAACCTCGGATTCAGGAGGAGCAGTGTGGTTTTTGTCCTGGTCGTGGCACACTGGACCAGCTCTACACGCTCCATCGGGTGCTCGAGGGTTCATGGGAGTTCACCCAACCAGTCCACATGTGTTTTGTGGATCTGGAGAAGGCGTTCGACCGTGTCCCTCGGGGCACCCTGTGGGGGGTGCTCCGGGAGTACGGGGTCCGGGGTCCTTTGCTAAGGGCTATCTGGTCCCTGTACGCCCGCAGCAGGAGCTTGGTTCGCATGTAGAGCTGGTCCAGTGGGGCAGTTTGCAGCCGAGTGTGAAGCGTCCGGGATGAAAATCAGCACCTCCAAATCCGAGGCCATGGTTCTCGACCGGAAAAAGGTGCCCTCTTTGCCCTCTTCAGGTTTGCCCTCTTCAGGTCGGTGGAGTGTCCTTGCCTCAAGTGGAGGAGTTTAAGTATCTCGGGGTCTTGTTCATGAGTGAGGGATGGATGGAGCATGAGATCGATAGACGGATCGGTGCAGCATCTGCAGTGATGCGGTCGCTGTATCGGACCGTCGTGGTGAAGAGAGAGCTGAGTAGGGGGGCAAAGCTCTCAATTTACTGATCGATCTACGTTCCGATCCTCACCTATGGTCATGAGATTTGGCTCATGACTGAAAGAACGAGATCGCAAGTACAAGCGGCCCAGATGAGTTTCCTCCGCAGGGTGGCTGGGCACTCCCTTAGAGATAGGGTGAGGAGCTCTGTCACTCGGGAGGAGCTCGGAGTCGAGCCGCTGCTCCTCCACATCGAAAGGAGTCAGTTGAGGTGGCTCGGGCATCTTTTCCGGATGCCCCCTGGACGCCTCGCTGGAGAGGTGTTCCGGGCACGTCCCATTGGGAGGAGGCCCCGGGGAAGACCCAGGACATGCTGGAGGGACTACATCTCTTGGCTGGCTTTGGAACGCCTTGGGGTTCCCCCGGAGGAGCTGGGGGAGGTGTGTGTGGATCAGGAGGTCTGGGCGGCTTTGCTTGAGCTGCTGCCCCCGTGACCTGACTCATGATAAGGCGGAAGAAAATGGATGGATGGATGGAAAGAGTCCAACACATGTGTGAGCCCCGTGGTGCAATGAAAGTGAGAGGTACACAGTTATAATCCCACAGATGGTAGCTTTGCACCACTGGCTCCTCACCCAAGCACATACACCAAATCATGAAGAGATTCACATTTTTGCAAGATGTGCATTCATGTTTTGGGAGATATGTTTTCAGTATTCACATTTTGAAATTCACGGGTTGCGGAAAATTCACGATTTGCAGCTGATTCACGTTTTGGGGGTTAACACCCCTAAGAAATGCAGTCCACAAGAAAGACCTAGCACCAAAGAAATCCAGCTGTTGCCTTAGGTCACTGGTTAGCATCCATTTCTTAAAACCATTGACAGGAAGCACAGTGACCCTGAAAAACTGGATCTTTATTTTCCTGCAAAGACATCACCAAACAGCATTATCCAGTTACGTCATGAGTCCGTAAGATTTCCTAAGGCATCTCTCAACGTGAAAGGCTGAGGTCCCAGAGACACGAATGTCTTTGCTGAGGTAAATGAATCTTGCACACAGAGATACACTTCTGATGACTGAAACCAGGAAGACACTGAAAGCCTGGATCTTAGTCTTGATCCAGGACACTTGGAAACACAGACACACCAACTCCTCACTCAGCAGTCTGGGCAACCTTTGAATCCAGAAACATCACAATATCATACACAAACTCAAGATCAGTTAACCTTTCATTAATGACAAATGCACCTAAGTTACTGGACTCCACAAGCCTATTCAACACCTCGTCCATGGAAGCAAGAAAACATTGCTGATGAACATTAGAATTCACTGAGAAGAAACCAAAGATTCTGCCCCACTCTGCACAGCACTCACTCACAGTACCTGTGCATAGGCCAGATGTGATGTCCAGTTAATTATTTCAGACACCATAAAGCACTTTAGTTCTGAGATATAAATTTCTCTGCCAACCCATTTTGTTGCACTGGTGCTGTTTTACATTCCTGGACATGTTGAAAATTCTCCCGTAATCAAACACCCAGCTTTGCTTGCAGGTCCAACATGTACTGAACTTCATTTTTGACTGGGTTTGAATGACCCTCACAGTTTTCTTTAAGGAAATCCAGAATGCACATAGTTTTCTGACGATCCACTTATTAAAAATGGGAAATCTCAGTGGAGGTCTGGAGCACCTCCCATACTGCAAACAGAGGGTTCCAGTCATCTGTCGTAATTACAAGCAACTTCATTCACATTTTGTATTATATTTTTAAGTGTCTAATTGAATCAGTCCATCAGTCCATCCATTTACAGATGATCATCACTGTTTTTTACAGAGTGAATCCCCAGCAGCATATACAGTTCCTGAACTGTACGCCCCTGTGTACACCCCTGTACAGTTGTCATGGAGACAGAAACTACTTATAGAGACCAAAACAGTGTTTTGGACCAGGTTGTAAACATGTTTATTTCAGCTCTAAATCTGGACATTTTTACACGGACTCCTATGGGAATGTGCTCTGTTTTGGAGTTACCCTCAAGTGGCCAGTGAAGGAATTGCAACTTTTGCTACTTCCAGGAGGGCTTCATCTGAGGCCATCTAAATTAATCCTTTTCCTCCCAGGCAAGATTATATATATATATATATATATATATATATATATATATATATATATATATATATATATATATATATATATATATATATATATATATATATATATATATATATTTACACATTTTAAAAACTTCATGTCTTGACAGTAGCAAGGCTCTCATTTTGACTTAAATGGGAATTGGTCAGTAATTCATCCAGATACAGTTTGTCCACAGTAGGTTTTATGTCTCTTTTTTCAGGACAACCTGTTCTTTCATAATATATATGCTTTTGTTGTGTTTTATAAGTGTAATAAAGGTTTACAATAAAAAATAACAAAGGAAAAGTAAAGCGAAAAATATTTTTCCACACACATTTATTCAAAACACACTGCAAACTATAACAAACAACTGTTTTGACACTTTATAAAGGTAATTTGAGGTGAAAGACTGTACAACAAAAAAGTTCAAACAATAAACACAAATGCACATTTTGAACAATATATACAAAATGGTCTATGCGTTTATGCTCCAGTCTGAGGAGCGGCCCCTCTCCCTCACCCCATTGATATGGTAAACAGTGCTTTACGCTACAGGGAGAGAGCCACAGAGTTATCCCGTAACATTCAAATGCAAACTAGTGGAGCAATCCTGATAGTTACACACTCTTTGTTTGAGCACATGATATTGTCATGCGGGGCTCTCCGTCTGCTTTCACTTTCGCTGTGCGTAATGGCACAGGGCGCATTGGAGGAGTTAGGGGGCTATTCAAATGGGCCAACTAGTAACACATCACTCCTGAAAACGATCTTTGGTTTATCACGTGAGGTAAATCTGCCCTACGATTGGATTTTGGAAAACCATGTGACGGTGAACCAATTCCGATTGAACACTCACATTGCGCATGTACACAGCTTCTATGAGGAGTACAAAGATGGCCGACGGTGGATCGAAAGTCCACGGAGTTAACCTTTCAGCAAAAAAAAAAAGTAAGTGTCTATCTCATATCATTAAAAAGTTATTTATAATTTAGTAAAGCTTGGTCCCAGTCGTCATATGCGACAGCGTCAGCCCCAGAGGGTTAAACAATACAAATATCAAAATTTCCAAGGGGGTGATGACTTTTTAATGTACGCTGTCAACACCCTAATGAAAGACATATCTCTGTCCTGAACCCTGCACTTACAGTGGAAGGAGCATGAGTTCCTAAAATTCCAGAAGAACAGCTGTTCTTCTCCCCTAGAGTCCTGACCTAAGGATATTCCAGCTATATTTGAGAGCTCCATTAAAATTCCCCACATGCATGGCCATGATTTGATTTCCTACCCTCTGTTGTGTTAAACAGCAGGCTATCTCTTGTTCCAGTAAGACTGAAATAGTCAGACGACACCTCACAGTCTGAGATGAACAGCTGCCACAGACACAGAGGGCTGTGTGAGCAAAACCAGCAGAGAAGGTGAATGGATGAAGCATACAGGAACAGAAGGTGAAAGAACATGAGTCAGGACAGTTCAGACAAAGACTGATGTCATCATTGAGACCGATCACATCCGGCAGCAGCACGGACAGGTGGGACAGTGCAGAGACATGTCACTATGTTCTCGCTTTCTGCACTGCTTAACACCACCCTGCACACACAATATACCAGGCTGAGAGCACTTCCTCGGTTGTATCACCTCATATAATGAAACACCGGAAACTTGGCTGGCTGTGTCACGCAGCCAGACGCTGACGTGTTAAGTGTGAGAACACAGAGCGTGACACGAGAGTAATGAAGAGCTGCCCGTCGCACAAGCAGCGAGACCAAATGCTCAAGAGTCAGTCCTCGAGGAAGCACGAACACCTCAGCACTTATCTGTGCTGCAAAGGGATCCTGTACGTTCAGGAATACAGAGAACATTCACTGCTTCCCAACTGGCAGCAGACAGGGTGATTGTTGGAGAAATCCAATATGTCTGTGCAGTTTTTCAGTAAAATTTTCCCGATTATAGCCAGGCCAATAAAAAGGGAAAACAAGTTATTCTGTGTCTGAAAACTCTGCTGGGGATTTGCTCGAGAAACTCAGGTTTCTTTTGTTTGTAATATTGTTCTGTTAAATCAATCATTTTAAAAATTCAAAAGGTTTACTTTGGGCTTTGCAGCCACATGCTTTCAGTTTGCATCACATGTGGCCCACAAAATTTATTTCAGCATGTGAAAACGGGACATTTTCTGGGTTATAGTTTAACATGTATAGGAAACGACTCATTGTAACGCCCCTTTCAAACTGGGCCTGCGTAGAGTTGCATTGTGCTGCTTATCCCAGCCCAGTCTCACGTTATTTTTTTGAGTCAAATTTTCATGATAGGTTTTTTTTAAACTCACTATTACTAACCCTACTCCCACCCCCAACCCTAACCATAAGCTAACCCTACTCCTTCCCCCAACCCTAACCATAACCACCCGACCCCTACGCTTCACTTTTAATTTCACGCAGCCATCACGGAATGAATTAGAATGAATTTGTGCTGCCGTGACGAAAATGAGGCGCTTTTAGGCGCAATATCACAAACCTATAGAGTAATGTATGGGTGATTCTTTAACTACGGGCACTATTGGCCTTGTAAATGTAATTTCCACCACACCATTGCCTTACAATATAAAGCGCCTTGGGGCAACTGTTTGTTGTGATTTGGCGATATATACATGTGCTCTGATGTCACTATAGAAACTACCCAAACAATCTTTCATACAAACTGTTTAAAGGGACATTACAATGCAGGTGGCCAAGTGATTAATGCGCTTGGTATCAGTGCAGAAGGTTCCGGGTTCAAATCCCACCCCTGCCACATTTCTCCATGTAATGTGGAGTTGCGTCAGGAAGGGCATCCGGCGTAAAACAACATGCAGATCCACCTTGGATTTGCTGTGGCGACCCCAAGTGCAAACAAGGGAGCAGCCGAAGGGACTTACTGATGAAGGTATGTACTGATAAAAAAACCTAAAAGGATTTTTGCCCTGGCATAGGGTTGTGTATAATTGCGGTGCCATGGTGTATAGTAGCGCAGTGTTGTGTAGATTTACATACAGTAGTGGAGTGTTGTGTAGACTTGCATAGAGCACTTCATCCAGTGCTCTACGCCGAAAGTCCGTGAAAGAATTAAATGTTTAAAAATTAGACGTGTAATTTTTTGCGTCTATTTGTCCATTTGCTCATCGAGTGTGCACCCCGTTGTTACTCAGCAAACATCGATGTGATAATGTAGCTCGGTGCAGATTCTCTGCAGCATATCCGGCTTTTGATATTATAGCTACATACTTGAAATCGCTGTTTTTGCCCTCGCCCTGGACCCTAGACCTCTTTTTAGATATTCATAACCTGGTTATGTTTTCACTCCATTTGTCTGTTTGTCTGTGAACAGCCTGGAGCCCACAATGTTTCATACATCGTTATGACATTTTTAATGAAGATTCATATCCTGATAGACAAGAACTGATTCAATTTTCAAGGTCATCTGTGAAAGGGCAAAGTCAGGAAAAATCTTGGAAAAATGAAAAAATTCCTAACTATGTCAAAAACATCAACTTTCTTTCATATTTGACAGCGTTATGTTGGATGGTATCCTTTATCAACTGACAGAGTTTGATCTGGAACTGATCCAGATTACAGATTTTGTGACCATTTAAATTTAACATTAAAAAACCTTATTTAATGTATATTTAACATTATATCTTAATCAAACATGTCCCAATCACTCTCATATTTGAAAGTGAGGTGCAGACTGGCACTTACTATCGCCTGACAAAGCTTGATCTGGATCTAATCTGGATTGTGGATTTTGTGGACATTTGAATTTAATATTGAAAAGCCCATTTGATGTACATTTTGTTGTGTGGGCCGCTGAAGAGGAGGTACTGCTGGCCCACCACCACCAGATGGCGCCCTGCTTGGAGTGCGGGCTCCAAGCACGAGAGGGCGTCGGAGCCGCTGGAGGTGACAGCTGTCATCAATCAACACCAGCTGTCTTTATAGTGGTGGTGATGGGTGCATCACCACCACTATAAAGACCGGACTGCAACTCCACCTCCTCGCCGAGAAATCATCTACCATACAGGTAATTTTCTCTGCTGACTCAAAACATTGTGTAATAGTCTGAACTTCTTTTGCAGCCGTTATCCTGTGGTGTTTGCCTTATCTGTGGGATTGGCGTTTGGTGTGATCAGCGACGGCTTCGCTTCACACTCCAACCAGATAAGTGGTTAGACAGGAGCTGCACGAGTGTGTGATTGGAGGTGGAGGTTCTCCCTCCTTGACTGAACACAGACTGTGGGATTACTGAGTGTGCGGACTCACACTCATCCAGAACTGTTTCTGTTTTCTGCCAGCAGTACCGGGTCTGACTGCTGAAGACAGGGGCCACCTGGGGTGCAGGGCTTGGCGGCTCCGGTGTTCTTCAGGTCCGTTGGTGGTGAGGCTTGTGTGGGTTCCGGCTTCTCTCTCACCGGACGTCTCCTATCTTCGAGCCTGCCACACGTCACCTTTTGTTGGATTGATATAACACATTTGTATCTGTATCACGTTGTGCATCTTCACAACATTAAATTGTTACTTTTTGGCTATTCCATTGTCCCTTCATTAACGCCCCCTGTTGTGGGTCCGTGGCACGACACCTTCCCAACAGGATTTCTCGGCCAGCATCATGGATCCCGAGGGGCGTCAACTCGAGCCTGAACGGCCAATGGAAGAGCAAGGTGCACAGGCACCAGCAGGAGGCGTGTTAGGGGAGCTGCAGCAAATACTGACCGCTTTCACTGCTCGGTTGGATCTGGTCACCGAGCAGAACGTTATCCTCAATCGGAGGATGGAGGCTCTCACCGCCAGGGTGGAGGCGCGCGGTCAAGGCACTGCTGCAGCACCTCCTCCTGCTGATCCTTTGTCAGACACAAACGTTCCACTGGTCGTTCAACGACCCCCCCCCACCATCCCCTGAAGCATACATAAGCCCTCCGGAGCTGTACGGAGGTTGTGTAGAGACGTGCGCGGACTTCCTGATGCAGTGCTCGCTCGTCTTTGCACAGCGTCCCGTCATGTACGCGTCAGACGCTAGCCGGGTGGCTTATGTCATCAATTTGCTTCGAGGAGAGGCACGCACCTGGGCTACGGCGCTCTGGGAGCAGAACTCACGGCTCCTAACGTCATACGCTGGGTTTGTAAGGGAGTTCAAACAGGTTTTTGATCATCCCAACAGAGGCGAGACTGCTTCGAGCATGCTACTGTCAATGCGACAGGGGCGCCGGAGTGCAGCCGAGTATGCAGTTGACTTCCGCATCGCGGCTGCGAGGTCCGGCTGGAATACCGTTGCACTCCGAGCCGCCTTCATAAACGGACTGTCTCCGGTCCTGAAGGAGCACCTGCTGGCTAAGGAGGAACCGCGGGATTTTGACGGGCTTGTCGACCTGGTTATACGCTTAGACAACCGGTTAGAGGAACACCGTCGGGAGCAGGGCGGGGGGCGTGACCGGGCACGGGCCGTCCCTCTTCCTTCCGAGTCCGAAAGGATGCCGTCGTCCCCACGCTGCACAGCCAGAGGGCCCCATGTGGCTACAGCTCCCCCTGCTGAAGAAGCTATGGACACGAGCAGGGCCAAAATAAAATCAAAGGACAGACAAGGGAGGCAGGCCCGCGGGGAGTGTTTATTCTGTGGGTCTAACAGTCATATACAGAGGAACTGTCCCAAACGGTCAAACTACAACACCCGTCCTTAGAAACTGGGCTAAGGGTGGGCCATAACACGCATGCGGGGGAACCCCGAAAATCAGCACAAATCCCAGTCACAATCCTTTGTGAGGATTTAACCCTTCACGCCCCAGCACTTATAGACACGGGGTCAGAAGGGAATCTGCTGGACAGCAGATGGGCAAAGGAAGTAGGGCTCCCTCTGGTGGCTCTGCCTTCCCCTGTGAAGGTACGAGCACTAGATGGCACTCTTCTTCCATTAATCACACACCAGACACAGCCAGTGACTTTGGTGGTGTCTGGGAATCACAGGGAGGAGATAGTGTTTTTTGTAACACCTTCTACCTCCCGAGTGATTTTGGGTTTTCCATGGGTGTTGAAACACAATCCCCGGATTGATTGGCCGTCTGGGGTTGTGACGCAGTGGAGCGAAACCTGCCACCGGGAGTGTTTAGGATCCTCGGTTCCACCCGGTGAGATAGCTAAGGAGGAGGTCAAAGTCCCGCCCAATCTGATGGCGGTGCCATGTGAGTACCACGATCTTGCTGACATCTTCAGCAAAGATCTGGCACTCGCCCTTCCCCCGCACCGACCGTACGATTGTGCCATCGATTTGATTCCGGGCGCTGAGTACCCGTCCAGCAGGCTGTACAACCTCTCACGTCCGGAACGCGAATCAATGGAGACCTACATCCGGGACTCGTTAGCTGCCGGGTTGATCCGGTACTCCACCTCCCCGATGGGTGCTGGTTTCTTTTTTGTGGGTAAAAAGGACGGCGGACTCCGTCCATGCATCGATTACAGAGGGCTGAACGACATTACGGTTCGCAACCGACACCCGTTACCTCTGTTGGATTCGGTGTTCACACCCCTGCATGGAGCCCAAATATTTACCAAACTTGATCTTAGGAATGCGTACCACCTGGTTCGGATCCGGAAGGGAGACGAATGGAAGACGGCATTTAACACCCCCTTAGGTCACTTTGAGTACCTGGTCATGCCGTTTGGCCTCACAAACGCCCCCGCGACGTTCCAAGCTTTGGTTAATGACGTCTTGCGGGACTTCCTGCACCGGTTTGTCTTCGTGTATCTAGACGACATCCTCATCTTTTCTCCGGACCCTGAGACTCATGTCAAGCATGTATGTCAGGTCCTACAGCGGTTGTTGGAGAACCGGCTGTTTGTGAAGGGCAAGAAGTGCGAGTTCCACCGCACTTCTTTGTCCTTCCTGGGGTTCATAATCTCCTCCAACTCCGTCGCCCCTGATCCGGCCAAGGTTGCGGCGGTGAGAGACTGGCCCCACCCAACAAGCCGTAGGAAACTGCAACAGTTCCTTGGCTTTGCAAATTTCTACAGGAGGTTCATTAAGGGCTACAGTCAGGTAGTTAGCCCCCTGACAGCCCTGACCTCCACTAAAGTCCCCTACACCTGGTCGGATTGGTGCGTAGCCGCGTTTAGGGAGTTGAAACGCCGGTTCTCGACTGCGCCAGTTCTGGTGCAGCCCGATCCTACTCGCCAGTTCACAGTGGAAGTGGATGCCTCTGACTCAGGGATAGGAGCCGTGCTGTCCCAGAGCGGGGAGTCCGATAAGGTCCTCCACCCTTGTGCCTATTTTTCCCGCAGGTTGACCCCGGCTGAGAGGAATTATGACGTCGGCAATCGGGAACTCTTGGCGGTGAAGGAGGCTCTTGAAGAGTGGAGACACCTGTTGGAGGGAGCGACGGTGCCCTTCACGGTTTTCACGGACCATCGGAACCTGGAGTACATCCGGACCGCCAAGCAGTTGAACCCCAGGCAAGCCCGCTGGTCCCTGTTCTTCGGGCGCTTTGACTTCCAGATTACGTACCGCCCCGGGACCAAGAACCAACGGTTGGATGCACTGTCCCGGGTGCATGAAGAGGAGGTCAGGGCCGAGCTGTCAGACCCCCCAGAGACCATCATCCACGAGTCCACTGTCGTGGCCACCCTCACCTGGGACGTGGAGAAGACCATCCGGGAGGCCCTGGCACGGAACCCGGACCCGGGGACCGGCCCGAAGAACAAGCTGTACATCCCACCAGAGGCCAGAGCTGCGGTTTTGGACTTCTGCCATGGGTCCAAACTCTCCTGTCATCCTGGAGTGCGTAGGACCATGGCGGTAGTCCAGCAGCACTTCTGGTGGGCGTCTATGGAAGCCGACGTCCGGGACTACGTCCAGGCCTGCACCACCTGCGCCATGGGCAAAGCAGACCACAAGAGGACCTCAGGACTCCTCCGACCCCTACCGGTGCCTCATCGCCCCTGGTCCCACATCGGCCTGGACTTTGTCACGGGCCTCCCGCCGTCCCAGGGCCACACCACCATCTTGACGATAGTGGACCAGTTCTCCAAGGCGGCCCACTTCGTGGCCCTCCCGAAGCTCCCTACGGCCCAGGAGACAGCAAACCTCCTGGTCCACCACGTCGTGCGTCTGCATGGGATACCAGCGGACATCGTCTCAGACCGTGGCCCTCAGTTCTCCTCTCAGGTCTGGAGGAGTTTTTGCAAGGAACTGGGGGCCACCGTGAGTCTCTCGTCCGGGTATCACCCCCAGACGAATGGACAGGCAGAGCGGGCCAACCAGGAATTGGAGCAGGCCCTCCGTTGCGTTACCTCCGCGCACCCGATGGCCTGGAGTACCCATCTGGCCTGGATCGAGTACGCCCACAACAGCCAAGTGTCATCTGCCACCGGCCTCTCCCCGTTCAAGGTGTGTTTGGGGTATCAGCCCCCATTGTTCTCGCTTGTGGAGGGTGAGGTCGGTGTGCCCTCGGTCCAGGCCCACCTCAGGAGGTGCCGCCGGGTGTGGCAGACCGCCCGTTCTGCCCTGTTGAAGGCCCGGACGAGGGCCAAGGCCCATGCAGACCGCCGGCGTTCCCCGGCCCCTGCATACCAGCCTGGGCAGCAGGTATGGTTATCAACGAAGGACATCCCCCTTCAAGTGGAATCACACAAGCTGAAGGACAGATATATTGGACCCTTTCCCATCACCAAGGTCCTCAGCCCGGCCGCAGTGAAGCTGGCAGCCGTAGCTTCACTGCTTCACATCCATCCTGTTTTCCACGTGTCCCGGATTAAACCATACCACACCTCACCGCTCTGCACCCCTGGACCTGCACCACCTCCTGTACGGATCATCGACGGGGAGCCGGCGTGGACCGTGCGTCGGCTTCTGGACGTCCGTCGCAAGGGTCGGGGCTTCCAGTATCTGGTGGACTGGGAGGGGTATGGTCCCGAGGAACGCTCCTGGGTGAAAAGGAGCTTCATCCTGGACCCGGCCCTCCTGGCCGACTTCTACGCCCGGCACCCGGATAAACCTGGTCAGGCGCCAGGAGGCGCCCGTTGAAGGGGGGGTCCTGTTGTGTGGGCCGCTGAAGAGGAGGTACTGCTGGCCCACCACCACCAGATGGCGCCCTGCTTGGAGTGCGGGCTCCAAGCACGAGAGGGCCTCGGAGCCGCTGGAGGTGACAGCTGTCATCAATCAACACCAGCTGTCACCCATCACCACCACTATAAAGACCGGACTGCAACTCCACCTCCTCGCCGAGAAATCGTCTACCATACAGGTAATTTTCTCTGCTGACTCAAAACATTGTGTAATAGTCTGAACTTCTTTTGCAGCCGTTATCCTGTGGTGTTTGCCTTATCTGTGGGATTGGCGTTTGGTGTGATCAGCGACGGCTTCGCTTCACACTCCAACCAGATAAGTGGTTAGACAGGAGCTGCACGAGTGTGTGATTGGAGGCGGAGGTTCTTCCTCCTTGACTGAACACAGACTGTGGGATTACTGAGTGTGCGGACTCACACTCATCCAGAACTGTTTCTGTTTTCTGCCAGCAGTACCGGGTCTGACTGCTGAAGACAGTGGCCACCTGGGGCACAGGGCTTGGTGGCTCCGGTGTTCTTCAGGTCCGTTGGTGGTGAGGCTTGTGTGGGTTCCGGCTTCTCTCTCACCGGACGTCTCCTATCTTCGAGCCTGCCACATGTCACCTTTTGTTGGATTGATATAACACATTTGTATCTGTCTGTATCACGTTGTGCATCTTCACAACATTAAATTGGTACTTTTTGGCTATTCCATTGTCCCTTCATTAACGCCCCCTGTTGTGGGTCCGTGTCACGACACCTTCCCAAAACATTTTGCATTATATCTAATCAAATCAAATCAATTTTATTTATATAGCGCCAAATCACAATAAACAGTTGCCCCAAGGTGCTTTATATTGTAAGGCAAAGCCATACAATAATTACGGAAAAACCCCAATGGTCAGAACGACCCCCTGTGAGCAAGCACTTGGCGACAGTGGGAAGGAAAATCTCCCTTTTAACAGGAAGAAACCTCCAGCAGAACCAGGCTCAGGGAGCAGCATAACTAAGGGATGGTTCAGGGTCACATGATCCAGCCCTAACTATAAGCTTTAGCAAAAAGGAAAGTTTTAAGCCTAATCTTAAAAGTAGAGAGGGTGTCTGTCTCCCTGATCCAAATTGGGAGCTGGATCCAGAGGAGAGGAGCCTGAAAGCTGAAGGCTCTGCCTCCCATTCTACTCTTACAAACCCTAGGAACTACAAGTAAGCCTGCAGTCTGAGAGCGAAGCACTCTATTGGGGTGATATGGTACTATGAGGTCCCTAAGATAAGATGGGACCTGATTATTCAAAACCTTATAAGTAAAAAGAAGAATTTTAAATTCTATTCTAGAATTAACAGGAAGCCAATGAAGAGAGGCCAATATGGGTGAGATATGCTCTCTCCTTCTAGTCCCTGTCAGTACTCTAGCTGCAGCATTTTGAATTAACTGAAGGCTTTTCAGGCAACATTTAGGACAACCTGATAATAATGAATTACAATAGTCCAGCCTAGAGGAAATAAATGCATGAATTAGTTTTTCAGCATCACTTTGAGACAAGACCTTTCTAATTTTAGAGATATTGCGCAAATGCAAAAAAGCAGTCCTACATATTTGTTTAATATTCACATTGAATGACATATCCTGATCAAAAATGACTCCAAGATTTCTCACAGTATTACTAGAGGTCAGGGTAATGCCATCCAGAGTAAGGATCTGGTTAGACACCATGTTTCTAAGATTTGTGGGGCCAAGTACAATAACTTCAGTTTTATCTGAGTTTAAAAGCAGGAAATTAGAGGTCATCCATGTCTTTATGTCTGTAAGACAATCCTGCAGTTTAGCTAATTGGTGTGTGTTCTCTGGCTTCATGGATAGATAAAGCTGAGTATCATCTGCGTAACAATGAAAATTTAAGCAATGCTGTCTAATAATACTGCCTAAGGGAAGCATGTATAAAGTGAATAAAATTGGTCCTAGCACAGAACCTTGTGGAACTCCATAATTAACCTTAGTCTGTGAAGAAGATTCCCCATTTACACGAACAAATTGTAATCTATTAGATAAATATGATTCAAACCACCGCAGCGCAGTGCCTTTAATACCTATGGCATGCTCTAATCTCTGTAATAAAATTTTATGGTCAACAGTATCAAAAGCAGCACTGAGGTCTAACAGAACAAGCACAGAGATGAGTCCACTGTCTGAGGCCATAAGAAGATCATTTGTAACCTTCACTAATGCTGTTTCTGTACTATGATAAATTCTAAACCCTGACTGAAACTCTTCAAATAGACCATTCCTCTGCAGATGATCAGTTAGCTGTTTTACAACTACCCTTTCAAGAATTTTTGAGAGAAAAGGAAGGTTAGAGATTGGCCTATAATTAGCAAAGATAGCTAGGTCAAGTGATGGCTTTTTAAGTAATGGTTTAATTTAATTTAATGGTTTAATTACTGCCACCTTAAAAGCCTGTGGTACATAGCCAACTAATAAAGACAGATTGATCATATTTAAGATCGAAGCATTAATTAATGGTAGGGCTTCCTTGAGCAGCCTGGTCGGAATGGGGTCTAATAGACTTTTTGATGGTTTGGAGGAAGTAACTAATGAAAATAACTCAGACAGAACAATCGGAGAGAAAGAGTCTAACCAAATACCGGCATCACTGAAAGCAGCCAAAGAGAACGATATGTCTTTGGGATGGTTATGAGTAATTTTTTCTCTAATAGTTAAAATTTTATTAGCAAAGAAAGTCATGAAGTCATTACTAGTTAAAGTTAAAGGAATACTCGGCTCAATAGAGCTCTGACTCTTTGTCAGCCTGGCTACAGTGCTGAAAAGAAACCTGGGGTTGTTCTTATTTTCTTCAATTAGTGATGAGTAGTAAGATGTCCTAGCTTTACGGAGGGCTTTTTTATAGAGCAACAGACTCTTTTTCCAGGCTAAGTGAAGATCTTCTAAATTAGTGAGACGCATTTCCTCTCCAACTTACGGGTTATCTACTGTAAGCTGCAAGTTTTTGAGTTATACCACGGAGTCAGGCACTTCTGATTTAAGGCTCTCTTTTTCAGAGGAGCTACAGCATCCAAAGTTGTCCTCAATGAGGATATAAAACTATTGACGAGATAATCTATCTCACTCACAGAGTTTAGGTAGCTACTCTGCCCTGATCCTTAAACCTAGTTACAGCGCTTTCTGGAAGACTTCTACTGTAATGAAACTTATTCCCCACTGCTGGGTAGTCCATCAGAGTAAATGTAAATGTTATTAAGAAATGATCAGACAGAAGGGGGTTTTCAGGGAATACTGTTAAGTCTTAAATTTCCATACCATAAGTCAGAACAAGATCTAAGGTATGACTAAAGTGGTGGGTGGACTCATTTACATTTTGAGCAAAGCCAATCAAGTCTAACAATAGATTAAATGCAGTGTTGAGGCTGTCATTCTCAGCATCTGTGTGGATGTTAAAATCGCCCACTATAATTATCTGAGCTAAGCACTAAGTCTGACAAAAGGTCCGAAAATTCACAGAGAAACTCACAGTAATGACCAGGTGGACGATAGATAACAACAAATAAAACTGTTTTTTGGGACATCCAATTTGGATGGACAAGACTAAGAGTCAAGCTTTCAAATGAATTAAAGCTCTGTCTGGGTTTTTGATTCATTAATAAGCTGGAATGGAAGACTGCTGCTAATCCTCCGCCTCGGCCCGTGCTAGGAGCGTTCTGGCAGTTAGTGACTCGGGGGTGTTGACTCATTTAAACTAACATATTCATCCTGCTGTAACCAGGTTTCTGTAAGGCAGAATAAATCAATATGTTGATCAATTATTATATCATTTACTATTAGGGACTTAGACGAGAGAGACCTAATGTTTAATAGACCACATTTAACTGTTTTAGTCTGTGGTGCAGTTGAAGGTGCTATATTATTTTTTCTTTTTGAATTTTTATGCTTAAATAGATTTTTACTGGTTATTGGTGGTCTGGGAGCAGGCACCGTCTCTACGGGGATGGGGTAATGAGGGGATGGCAGGGGGAGAGAAGCTGCAGAGAGGTGTGTAAGACTACAACTCTGCTTCCTGGTCCCAACCCTAGATAGTCACGGTTTGGAGGATTTAAGAAAATTGGCCAGATTTCTAGAAATGAGAGCTGCTCCATCCAAAGTGGGATGGATGACGTCTCTCCTAACAAGACCAGGTTTTCCCCAGAAGCTTTGCCAATTATCTATGAAGCCCACCTCATTTTTTGGACACCACTCAGACAGCCAGCAATTCAAGGAGAACATGCGGTCCGATTGGGGAGGGGCCCAGAGAAAACTACAGAGTCCGACATTGTTATATGTCAATCAAAAGTGCCTCAATCACTCTCTTTTGTGACAATGAGGTGAAAACTGGCACTGAAAAGCATTGAAACCCTGAAAAGCCTTTTGATCTATATTCTGTATGATATTTTACTTTATGACAAGTCACTTCTAACAGGACTTTGACCTTGAAAATTTTTTTCCAAGGTAAAAATTTGTGTAATTGGAAACTAGTGTTGGTGGAAGTTTGCGCTCTAGTTTATGTAAGTATTCATTTGTTTTATTTTATTTTAGCTTTTCCAGTAGTTTTCCATTCTGGTGGTACCTATGAGCCTCAGAAGTACAGGAGTGGAACTCTTAATCTGTGAGAGCACACTTCGGTGAAGCACAAAGCGTGACACAGGACACATCAAACTGTGCCCCTCTGAGAGGGACTGGAACACACAAAGTACTTCTAAGAAGCTCCTCAACAATAAAAAAAACAAACTATATTAATCAAACTGAATGATCTCCCATTACACATAATTACAGGGTAAACTTATTTAGAGACAGTTTATTTAATCCTCTTTCCATTTCTGAGGAATGTGCTGAATATGAACGCGATAAAACAGCTCGTAATGTTTTCTTCAGTGGAGAAGGAAAAGACTGTTTAGCCAATGTCTGACAGCCAAAGGCTCTGTGTGTTTGTGTGTGTGTGTGTGTGTGTGGTGTGTGTGTGTGTGTGTGTGGTGTGTGTGTGTGTGTGTGTGTGTGTGTGTGTGTGTGTGTGTGTGTGTGTGTGTGTGTGTGTGTGTGTGTGTGTGTGTGTGTGTGTGTGTATGTGTGAGTTGCAGTTTGGATTTTGCATAATGGACTCACTTATTTTGGGTTTGCTCTGTGCATCAAAATGATAGTAATTTCCACAATCAATCACACACAAGATAAGATAAGATAAGATAAACTTTATTGATCTCACAGAAGAGAAATTCACGTTATGTCAGCTCATAAAAAACACACAAGATGGGTGCAAGTAGAGGAAAGTGTCCATCAAACAGCATGTGCAAGGATAAGCAATAATAATAATAATACTTGTAACAGTACAAGACATAAGAAAATAAGGTAGAAATAGAATATGTATGTATACATATACACACACATACATGCATATATATATATATATATATATATATATATATATATATATATATATATATATATATATATATATATATATATATATATATATAAACATACGAGGTCTGTTAGAAAAGTATCCGACCTTTTTATTTTTTGCAAAAACCATATGGATTTGAATCACGTGTGATTGCATCAGTCAAGCATGAACCTTCGTGCGCATGCGTGAGTTTTTTCACGCCTGTCGGTTGCGTCATTCGCCTGTGGGCAGGCTTTGTGTGAGCAGTGGTCCACCCCTTTCGTCGGGTTTTTATTGCGAATAAATGTCTAAACGGTTTGGAGCTTTGCTGCATCAAATTTTTCCAGAAACTGTGAGAGACCTCCAGATGGACACCATTCGGAAAATTCAGATGGCTTTCAGGGACAATTTTATGGGGATTACACAGATTAAGGAGTGCTCCAGCCGGTTTAAAGATCGCTCACAGCGGCTGAGAGTGCGGCGCACTCCGAGTCATGCGGCTCCATCGCAACGCGCAGAATTTCTCTGCACATCTGTCTCAATGTGCCGAAAAAGTGTAGATGTCCACGTCTTCCGCAATTGCTGTGGAAGTCAGACGACGTCCCAGATCAACACAGTGTCCAGTGTGGAAATGAACGGCACATTTCACTGTTACAGGAGTTTTTGTCATGGAAAGAGGAGCGGAGGAATTCCGCGTGTCATGGTGGAGCCGCATGGCGCAAAGCAACGCCGTGATGAAGCCTCACAGGACATGTTCTGGCATGTCCAGCTCATGCACAATTTCTCGGATAGTCACACGACTGAAAAGCCACCGAAAGCCGTCTGAAAGCCATCTCAAAGCCGTCCTGTGAGACCAACACGGAGGTGCTTTTGTCCCGCACCATGAGCGGCTCCGTGGCGCATCCCTCCGCTTCTCTTTCCATGAAAAAACTCCTGTAACAGTGGAATGTGCTGAAAAAGTCTTGATGTCCACATCTTCTGCCATTTTTGTGGAAGTCAGACGACGTCCCAGATCAACAAAGCCTTCACGTTGGAAATGATCTGGTTATTTCAGCGGGGTGTCAGCCTGTCGATCGGCGCTTGGAGTGTGCCGCGCTCTCAGCCGCTGTGGGCGGTCTTTAAACCGGCTGGAGCACTCCTTAATCTGTGTAATCCCCATAAAATCGTCCCTGAAAGCCATATGAATTTTCCTAATGGTGTCCACCTGGAGGTCTCTCACAGTTTCTGGAAAAATTTGATGCAGCAAAGCTCCAAATCGTTCAGACATTTATTCGCAATAAAAATCCGACGAGAGGGGTGGACCACTGCTCACACAAAGCCTGCTCACAGGCGAATGACGCAACCGACAGGCGTGAAAAAACTCACGCATGCGCACGAAGGTTCAAGCTTGGCTGATGCAATCACACGTGATTCAAATCCATATGGTTTTTGAAAAAAATAAAAAGGTCGGATACTTTTCTAACAGACCTCGTATGCATATATATATGTATGTACATATATATATATATGTATGTGTATAGGTATGTGTGTGCATGTATGCACACACATACCTATACACATACATGGGTGATTCTTTAACTACGGGAACTATAGGCCTTGTAAATGTAATTTCCACCACACCATTGCCTTACAATATAAAGCGCCTTGGGGCAACTGTTTGTTGTGATTTGTCCATCCACACCTGCGTCCTCCAGCTTCCCCCACAGCAGCGCCGGCCTGATGGTGTTCCCCATTGCATATTTACATAAAAAAATAGCTGTTGGCTGCTATATTGATGCTTAAAATGCTATTTATGGAACCTTAAAATGAAAAAAAAAATTATTGTGTCAAATGATGTTAAATGAACATAATAATGTAATATCTTAAAAACACAGGTAGATGGGTTGGATCCTGTGACATCCTGGTTTGTGTATAACCTGTTTTAAAAAGTCACTGATATCACTGAAACAATATCTTCTGAATCGTGCTCCCCTTTTAGTCAAAATGTCTACCAAAGACTGACTCTGTATCTGGGAACCCTTAAAAATTCTATTTTTTTCTTTTTTCTCTTTTTTTTAATAATTACTGGGCATAGTGTCAGATGGTGTACATGCTGGAATCAAACAACAAAATGAACATAGCATTGTTTATATGTACTTGTGTTAAAGACAAAAACACTACTTAGGCCAAAGGTACAAATTGTAGAATGCCTTATTCTGAAACTTGAACATTGGTGGACCAATCTTCAAGGACTCTAGACCATGGACGCAATTTCATTATTGTATTTGTTCATGATCTTCTCTATGGGAGGTCATGGTAGGCAATGAGTTATTTTGCATATATTACTATTAACCAAAAATAAATAAAAAAAAATAAAAAATAAAAAATAAGTGGTCACTCTTGCAGAAGTTGCATTTTATAGTGCAGCAGGTAACAGAATATTTGCAGAGGAATTGTTCAAATCTGATTACAAGCACCAAAATGTGACTGTGTATAACTTTTGGTATATATATTTTAGACAAATAATGTTAGCCATTTGAATTTTCAATCGGGGCCCAAATAGCGGTCAATGAAGAATTGCACAAGGGTCAAAATTAAAAAATGTTCCATCATATTGAAAGCTATACCACATTATGTGTCTGATCATAACTATTCCAAAAAGGTATAGTTTGGACTATCTATGACTGAATGTTATGGAGTTATGGGGTAAAAACAGCAAAAATGGTGACAAAGGTCAGTTTCAGTTTGTACAGGGATCAGAAGTTAAAATTGCTCCAATTATTGTAAAACATGATGCAAATTATTGGTTGAGTTAATAGGGTTGTTAAACGGAATGCACCATGTGTCATGCTTAGTTGTTATGTTACGGGATAACATACTATGTCACATGCCATAGAATCCAATGGATGTCGACATTGTTTGACCTTTACCTTACAGACCAAGCATTCAAAACAGTCAGAACTATTCAATTTGTTAATCCTATCAACGTAACCAATAATTTGCACCACTTTTTACCTAAATTTAAGCAACTTTAACTTTTGACCCCTGTACAAACTGAAACTGACCTGTCACCATTCTTGCTGTTTTTACCCCATAACGCCACAATATTCAGTCCAAAGACACGCAGATTAGGTGGGTTGGAAACTTTTATTTGCCCGTAAGCCCTGTGACAGACTGGCATCCTGTCCAGGGTGTACCTCGCCTAATGCCCTATGACTGCTGGGATAGGGTCCAGCCCCCCATGACCCTTGGAGTAAGCAGTTGAAGATGAGTGAGTAGAACCAAATTACAACATGTCGCCCCAGGGTGCTTCACATGAGTAAGGTCTAACCTCAACAACCCTCCTGAGCAAGCACGTAGGCGACAGTGGTATGGAAAAACTCCCTCTGGCATTTTTTTTTTTTTTTGAGTAAGAAACCTCAAACAGACCAGACTCAGAGGGGTGACCCAATGCTTATGCCATTCAAATGGTAACAGAAATCAAATAAATAAAATACAAACAGTCATCAAACACGCAAAAAGAAATAAAGTTCAAAATAAAGGACAAAGTGCAATTATCTGCATCTTCATCATGGATAAAGAAAGTAGCCACACCGTAGCTTAACAATTGGCATAGCTGAACAGCAGAAGTGTGCACATGGATTAACTTAAATTTTTGCATAAACAGATAGTGAAAAAGCATCCTTTATTGAATGCAAACATCCCCAATAGGAAAGTATTGCATTGAAAATATTCATGGATTTTCAGGTATTTTTGCATTGATGACTTGAGCAAAATATGAAACTGCTGCCTTTGTTATTGTAAAATCATTGAATATGTCCAGCTGGAAATCCAGTGTGAAAGAAAACTCAAGTGGGACAAGCACCTCCACTCAGACCACAAACACCAAAAGTTTTTTTTATTTCTTGTTTGATCATTTATTTATTTTTGCTTAATTTAATTTCATTGCAAACCTTTATTAGTTTGGTAATTTGCCACTCCTGGATCCAGAAGTGAATGCTCACTTCACATACATGTATTTCCAACCTCAGCAAACACAGAGATGCATGCACTGTTTTTATTAATAATACATATTTGTATTATTTTAAATGACCAGAATATGAAAAAAGTAAAATTTTATTTATTTAATATCCTTTTGCAGTGCTATATTTCAAGTAAAATAATAACTCAAAAGAATGTGTTAATGCTGAATGAATAAGAAAAATATAAAAGTATGCATCCCATTGCAAGAATGACATTGTGTGAAATATATATATATATATATATATATATATATATATATATATATATATATATATATATATATATATATATATATATATATATATATATATGTACACACACACACACACACACACACACACTAGTGTTCAGAATAATAGTAGTGCTATGTGACTAAAAAGATTAATCCAGGTTTTGAGTATATTTCTTATTGTTACATGGGAAACAAGGTACCAGTAGATTCAGTAGATTCTCACAAATCCAACAAGACCAAGCATTCATGATATGCACACTCTTAAGGCTATGAAACTGGGCTATTAGTAAAAAAAAAAGTAGAAAAGGGGGTGTTCACAATAATAGCAGTGTGCCATTCAGTCAGTGAGTTTGTCAATTTTATGGAACAAACAGGTGTGAATCATGTGTCCCCTATTTAAGGATGAAGCCAGCACCTGTTGAACATGCTTTTCTCTTTGAAAGCTTGAGGAAAATGGGACAAGATGGACAAGATATTGTTCAGAAGAACAACCTAGTTTGATTAAAAAGTTGATTGGAGAGGGGAAAACCTATACGCAGGTGCAAAAAATTATAGGCTGTTCATCTACAGTGATCTCCAATGCTTTAAAATGGACAAAAAAAAACAGAGACGCATAGAAGAAAATGGAAAGCAACCATAAAAATGGATAGAAGAATAACCAGAATGGCAAAGGTTCACCCATTGATCAGCTCCAGGATGATCAAAGACAGTCTGGAGTTACCTGTAAGTGCTGTGACAGTTAGAAGATGCCTGTGTGAAGCTAATTTATTTGCAAGAATCCCCGCAAAGTCCCTCTGTTAAATAAAAGACATGTGCAGAAGAGGTTACAATTTGTCAAAGAACACATCAACTGGCCTAAAGAGAAATGGAGGAATATTTTGTGGACTGATGAGAGTAAAATTGTTCTTTTTGGGCCCAAGGGCCACAGACAGTTTGTGAGATGACCCCCAAACTCTGAATTCAAGCCACAGTTCACAGTGAAGACAGTGAAGCATGGTGGTGCAAGCATCATGATATGGGCATGTTTCTCCTACTATGGTGTTGGGCCTATATATCGCATACCAGGTATCATGGATCAGTTTGGATATGTCAAAATTCTTGAAGACGTCATGTTGCCTTATGCTGAAGAGGACATGCCCTTGAAATGGGTGTTTCAACAAGACAATGACCCCAAGCACACTATGCCTCGCAGATGTGAAGAAATCGTGAAAAACTGTGGTTATACAACTAAATACTAGTTTAGTGATTCACAGGATTGCTAAAAAGCAGTTTGAACATAATATTTTTGAGTTTGGAGCATCAACAGCAGATGCTAATATTATTGTGAACACCCCCTTTTCTACTTTTTTTACTAATAGCCCAATTTCATAGCCTTAAGAGTGTGCATATCATGAATGCTTGGTCTTGTTGGATTTGTGAGAATCTACTGAGTCTACTGGTACCTTGTTTCCCATGTAACAATAAGAAATATACTCAAAACCTGGATTATTCTTTTTAGTCACATAGCACTACTGTATATACAGTATATATATATAAATATATACGAGGTCTATTAGAAAAGAAACCGACCATTTTATTTTTTTTTTAAAATATGGATTTGATTCATATGTTTTTATGTCAGCCAAGCTTGAACCTTCGTGCGCATGCGTGAGTTTTTCCACGCCTGTCGGTGACGTCATTCGCCTGTGAGCACGCCTTGTGGGAGGAGTGGTCCAGCCCCCTCATCGGAATTCCTTTGTCTGAGAAGTTGCTGAGAGACTGGCGCTGTGCTTCATCAAAATTTTTTCCAAAACTGTAAGGCACATCCGAGTGGACACCATTCGACAAATTAAGCTGGTTTTCGGTGAAAATGTTAACGGCTGATGAGAGATTTTGGATTGTTTCTATCGCTGTAAGGACTTCCCACGGAGCGGGACATCGCGCAGCGCTCCGAGGCGACATCGTCATCCTGTTTCAAGCTGAAAACCTCTAAATTTAAGCCTCTGTTGACCCAGGACGTCGTGAGAGAACAGAGAAGTTTCAGAAGAGGTCGGAATCAGCAGTTTATCCGGACATTCCACTGTTAAAGGAGATTTTTTTTAATGAAAGACGTGCAGACGGATTGGCGCATCGGCTCACAGCCGGCGCAGCGCGCCCGCCACAGGAAAAACACCTCCGTGTTGATAACCATTTGTAAAATCCAGGCGGCTTTTGGTGGCTTTCACTTGAGTGAGTATCTGAGAAATTGTTTAACAGCAGGACATGTTCCAACTTGTCCTTAAGGCTTCCAACCACAGGAAAAACACCACGGAAAAACCAAAGGAAAAACACCACGGATTGGCAGCCGACGCGCCAATCCGTCCGCACGTCTTTCATTAAAAAAATCTCCTTTAACAGTGGAATGTCCGGATAAACTGCTGATTCCGACGTCTTCTGAAACTTCTCTGTTCTCTCAAGACGTCCTGGGTCAACAGAGGCTTAAATTTGGAGGTTTTCAGCTTGAAACAGGATGACGACGTCGCCTCAGAGCGCTGCGCAACGTCCCGCTCTGTGGGAAGTCCTTACAGCGATAGAAACAATCCAAAATCTCTCATCAGCCGTTAAAATTTTCACCTAAAACCAGCTTAATTTGTCGAATGGTGTCCACTCGGATGTGCCTCACAGTTTTGGAAAAAATTTTGATGAAGCACAGCGCCAGTCTCTCAGCAACTTCTCAGACAAAGGAATTCCGACGAGGGGGCTGGACCACTCCTCCCACAAGGCGTGCTCACAGGCGAATGACGTCACCGACAGGCGTGAAAAAACTCTTGCATGCCCACGAGGGTTCAAGCTTGGCTGATGTAATCACACGTGATTCAAATCCATATGGTTTTTTAAAAAAATAATAAGGTCGGATACTTTTCTAATAGACCTCGTATATATATATATATATATATATATATATATATATATATATATATATATATATATATATATATATATATATATATATATATATTGTATTCTATTGTATATAATAATTAATGACTTCAAAAATGACTTTCTGGAAGGGTTTTGCTGCTACGTCCCATGGTCTACTTGGAAGTTGTAGTATTCCACAGCAGAGGCCAAACCCGAGCTGGCTGCCCGGGCTCCACCATGCGTCCTGAGGGTTACACTCTCCTCATCTGACCCTGTTACTATTTGCTGCTGTTGATGGAAAATTTTTATAAAGTAAGAATCAGCTTTACCACAGTCCTAAAAAGTCAGGCCAGATCACAGAGGGAAAAGAAGAAGAGCGGCGGAGCGATTGGTCAAAAAATGACCTTCGCAAGAAAGAAAATGTTTAGTTGCAAAGGCACAAGGCCTCGTCAATCAATAGGGAATATGCAGCATTTTATAGATGAGCTCTATATTTTCTGATGTTTGTCTCTGTTTTTACTCCCATCTTGCAGCTTTGCATTCAGTGTTCAGTTTCTAGGCTACAAACCACAGAAGTCAACCAAAGTGTAATTTGGGAAAAAGAACAGCATGTAGGCTATCTTTATCTCTAATTACACACTACAATAGAGGTCAAATGAAAATGCCAAAACTCCATAGCAAGTAAAGTTGGTTTTATTACTCACGGCATCTCCTAATTGATTCAAACAGAACACAGTTTAGACTGCACAGAATTTTCAGCTACAAATGTACAATGAAAAATCCTATGAATGTGCTGCTAAAAGGCTCAGAGATTTTTATTTATTTTTTCCATGTTAGCATGACTGAATCCAAGGATAAGTACGAGCACCAATAGCCTCAGAGTCTGTATAGGATTTACTTACATATCTTCTTCATATTATAGAGGAGCACAGCAGGTAGCTCAGTGGGTTTACAATTGGACGACCAATATGTAGACCTGCCTTTGATTCCTGAGTATGCTACCTGACTGTGTCCTTGGACAAGACATTTCCTCTTCATTGTCCACTGGCCTTCATAGCCACCAGGACAGATGAACAAGCCCAGACATGCCCACTGTGCCAACATTCTTATTTAAACTAATATGTCACAGAATAGCTAGAAATTATTGTGTTAAAAGATGCCAACACGGCG
Organism: Thalassophryne amazonica; assembly: GCF_902500255.1. Classification (NCBI taxonomy): domain Eukaryota; kingdom Metazoa; phylum Chordata; class Actinopteri; order Batrachoidiformes; family Batrachoididae; genus Thalassophryne; species Thalassophryne amazonica. Next base: position 93,728,000 of record NC_047112.1, on the reverse strand, counting down.
TGAAACAGGAGCTTTGCTGGTCCAAACCTGTTTTTATGAGAAGCCAACATTTCAAAGCTGAATATGCAGTAGTTATTAATATAACTAAGGCAAAGCCTTGGACCAAACATCGACGTAGGTTGATGTAAATATATCGTGCTGATTGTGTGTGATACAGTATAGTTCAACATTGCTTGAGATGAAGATACTTTAAATAGACTGACACAATTTCAAATCAAGTCAAATCAATTTTATTTATATAGCGCCAAATCACAACAAACAGTTGCCCCAAGGCACCTTATATTGTAAGGCAAGGCCATACAATAATTATGGAAAAACCCCAACGGTCAAAACAACCCCCTGTGAGAAAGCACTTGGCAACAGTGGGAAGGAAAAACTCCCTTTTAACAGGAAGAAACCTCCAGCAGAACCAGGCTCAGGGAGGGGCAGTCTTCTGCTGGGACTGGTTGGGGCTCAGGGAGAGAACCAGGAAAAAGACATGCTGTGGAGGGGAGCAGAGATCAATCACTAATGATTAAATGCAGAGTGGTGCATACAGAGCAAAAAGAGAAAGAAACACTCAGTGCATCATGGGAACCCCCCAGCAGTCTAAGTCTATAGCAGCATAACTAAGGGATGGTTCAGGGTCACCTGATCCAGCCCTAACTATAAGCTTTAGCAAAAAGGAAAGTTTTAACCTAACCTTAAAAGTAGAGAGGGTGTCTGTCTCCCTGATCTGAATTGGGAGCTGGTTCCACAGGAGAGGAGCCTGAAAGCTGAAGGCTCTGCCTCCCATTCTACTCTTACAAACCCTAGGAACTACAAGTAAGCCTGCAGTCTGAGAGCGTCCATAAGATAAGATGGGACCTGATTATTCAAAACCTAACCAAATACCGGCATCACTGAAAGCAGCCAAAGATAACGATACGTCTTTGGGATGGTTATGAGTAATTTTTTCTCTAATAGTTAAAATTTTATTAGCAAAGAGAGTCATGAAGTCATTACTAGTTAAAGTTAAAGGAATACTCAGCTCAATAGAGCTCTGACTCTTTGTCAGCCTGGCTACAGTGCTGAAAAAGGTCTGAAAATTCACAGAGAAACTCACAGTAATGACCAGGTGGACGATAGATAACAACAAATAAAACTGGTTTTTGGGACTTCCAATTTGGATGGACAAGACTAAGAGTCAAGCTTTCAAATGAATTAAAGCTCTGTCTGGGTTTTTGATTAATTAATAAGCTGGAGTGGAAGATTGCTGCTAATCCTCCGCCTCGGCCCGTGCTACGAGCGTTCTGACAGTTAGTGTGACTCGGGGGTGTTGACTCATTTAAACTAACATATTCATCCTGCTGTAACCAGGTTTCTGTAAGGCAGAATAAATCAATATGTTGATCAATTATTATATCATTTACTATTAGGGACTTAGACGAGAGAGACCTAATGTTTAATAGACCACATTTAACTGTTTTAGTCTGTGGTGCAGTTGAAGGTGCTATATTATTTTTTCTTTTTGAATTTTTATGCTTAAATAGATTTTTACTGGTTATTGGTGGTCTGGGAGCAGGCACCGTCTCTACGGGGATGGGGTAATGAGGGGATGGCAGGGGGAGAGAAGCTGCAGAGAGGTGTGTAAGACTACAACTCTGCTTCCTGGTCCCAACCCTGGATAGTCACGGTTTGTGTTGTGAAAGTGTAGGTACACGGACCCACAACAGGGGGCGCTAATGAACGGACAATGGAGGAAGTCAAATCACAAAGCTTTACTGTTGTGAACACGCACAACAAACACAACAGATTACAATTATAGCGGTAAGCCGAATTCCAATGGTGTCGTGTGGGCAGGCTCGACGATAGGAGACGTCTGTCCAAGTCGAACCGGAACCACCCGATTTCCTCTGCCACCGAACCCCGGGAATACTGGAGCCGCCAAGTCCCGAACTCCCAGGTGGCCACTGCCTCCGCTCGTCGGATCCGGTACTGCTGGCAAGGAACAGAAACAGTCAGGTGTGGGTGCGGCCGCACCCAGCAACACACGGGGTGGAAACACCACCTCCACGTCTACTCAAAATAGTACTGTAGGATTGGAATGTGAGTACTTATCCTACTTCGTCCAATACGGTCTTCAGCTGACCTACGCACAAGCAACACAGTATTAATTCTCAGAATAATACAACTGGCTGAGTTCGTTACCTCCTTAGTAGAGCGATATATCTCGGCAATGAGGTGGAGATGCCGTCCTGCTGATATACCTCCCTGGTGATTGATATCAGCTGTCTCAGGTGATGGGTGACAGCTGTCACCCTGGCTGCTCCTGTGAGGCGGCAGCGCCCTCCGATGTCTGGAGCCCGCACTCCAGACAGGGCGCCCTCTGGTGGTGGTGGGCCAGCAGTACCTCCTCTTCAGCGGCCCACACAACAGTTTGGAGGATTTAAGAAAATTGGCCAGATTTCTAATTTGTTAACAATAAACTATTATAGGCTTTAATGGTGCATACATGTGGGTTTATTAAAGGTATTCATGAAAATATCATTGCTAAGTAGAATATCAAGAACAGAAACTTCTGTATTCTCAAGATCGATCGATTTATTGAATGATCAATGTAATTTACAGCAACAACAACAATAAAGAATATGTTTCTGTCGCTGACATTAATAAGCAAAGCACCTCACCATCTCATTTAGGTCCTTCAAACTTTTTTCAGTAAAATAGTTCTGGGGAGCATTAGCATGATTAAAACTCTTCAGCTTCTGGGGGGGCTTTGCACCCCAGAATCACCCACCAGAGCCCCCTTGACCCTACCATTTTAAGCAATTTTTTTTTATTTGCCTCTCATATGCCTGGAAGCATAGGTAGGTGGTATAGATAGATAGGTCCTTCAGACTTTTTAATTAAAACCCTTCAGCTTCTGTATTGGAATGGACAGGCACACCAGAGATCGCAACTTGATCACAAAGTCAAACAAATTTGATTCAGAGAAATAAATTGGCAGGAAACATGAGCCACTCTGCCTTAAACAGATCTCTAATGCATTCACGTGGGAGAGACAGAAAAAACATACATTAAAGAAATAAAGAATAAACAGTCAGAGATATGCGAGCCACAGACACACAGACACTTCTTGCTTTATTATCACAAGGCAGAACGCTCTCTATGCCAGCTTAGATAAAGATCATCAACAAAGATGAGTCACTCTCTGCCTTAAACAGATGACTATCTCTAATGCATTCACAGGGAGACATGGAAGTAATAAAGAAATAAATAATACACAAACAGTCTGAGAGATATGCGACAGACAGACACACAGACAATGTCACAGCACCACTAGGTATTAAAAGCCAGCTTAATTTGTTTTTGTTTTTGCTTAAATTTAAATTGTTTGGGCACTAGATACTGCTTACTTTGAAATCTGAGAAGCATTTGTGAGTGTTTAGCAACATGCCTAGCAGCACCGGTAACTGATCTGACACAGACGCAAATGGCGGATGAAATGGATGGTATGGTATAGCGCCCACATTCAAAATGGCAGCGCCAATGGGTTCTTAGGGCTCCTCATGGTGGATGACACGGATGGCCCAGTTGGATTTTTTGTTTGTTTTTTTGTCATCGCCTTCGGCCTCACTTGATGCTTGGTATTCAAGATTCAAACAACTTTTTTGATCCCTAAAAGGGCAATTCATCTTCACACACCTCAAACAAAAAATACAACAATTAATCCACAATTATTACTAGTTGAATGTAATTTTGTTTATGTACGCTAAGCTTTGAAACAGTCCGTCATCCAAATTGAGGCAATGAGTGTATGGGAGCTGCAGCAGCATTTGCGCCTCGCGACCAATCTCGGGGGGAGTCTTCCATGACCTAATATGTATCTGTGGTGAAAATTTGGTGAGAATCTCTGACGTGGTTTTGACGTAATCCTTCAAAGTCTATTTTAAGGGAATCTTGATCCAGAATCCAGATCCGGATCACCTCCAAAATACAGTGGAGTCTTCCATGCCCTAATAGCTATCTGTGGTACAACACTGGAGTCAGTCCGCAAAGTAGTTTTGACGTAATCCTTCAAAATGTATATAAAGCAAAATCTTGATCCAGAATTTGGATCCGGATCACCTCCAAAATATAATGGTGTCTTCCATGGCCTAATATGTATCTGTGGTGAAAATTTGGTATGAATCCGTGAAGTAGTTTTGGCGTAATCCTTCAAAGACTAAATAAAGTGAAACTTGGTCCAGAATCCAGCTTCAGATCCAGATCACCTCCAAAATTTAATGGAGTGTTACATGCTGTAATATCTATCTGTGGTGCAAATTCCGTCAAAATCCATTAAGTAGTTTTGATGGAATCCTTCAAAGCATATATAAAGTGAAATCTTGATCCAGAATCCAGATTTGGATGCGGATCACCTCCAAAATTTAATGGAGTCTTCCGTGGCCGAAAATGTGGTAAGAATCCATGAAATATTTTTAACGCAATTCTTCAAAGCATATATAAAGTGAATCTTGATCTAGAATCCGGATCTGGATCTGGATCACCTCCAAAGTTCAGTGGAGTCTTCCATGCCCTAATATCTATCTGTGGTGCAAATTTGGAGATAATCCATGAAGTAGTTTTGATGTAATTCTTCAAAGCCTATGTAAAGTAAATGTTAATCCAGAATCCGGATCCGGATCTGGATCACCTCCGAAATTCATTGGAGTCTTCTATGGCCTAATATGTATATCTTTTGAAAACTTCGTCAAAATCTGTGCAGTAGTTTTGACGTAATCCTGCTAAGAGTAATCTTTCAAAGCCTATATAAAGTGAAACTTGATCCAGAATCCAGATCTGGATCAACTCCAAAATTTTATGGATTCTTCAGTGGTCTTTCTGTGGTGAAAGTTTCATCAAAATCCGTGCAGTAGTTGTAATCCTGCTAACAGACAGACAAAAAAAAAGCAGGTGATTTTATTACGTCCTTGGTGGACGTAACAATCATTTTTAACATGCATCTGTCATGATTCCAAATTATCAAATTGAGCACATAAAATGTCAGTGCTAAGTAACCACTTCAATCTTTGATAACTGCACTCTAAATCTGCAAAGAAAAGTTGATCTTAAGGTGGGGCGTGCCCAAAAAGATACCAAAATGGCTGATCAAAAGCATAAAAAATGCTACTGTTCTTTGTTCTTAAAATTCTGAACATCAGCTGCTATTTCATAGCTAAATTAGCTATGAAAAAGCTAGCATGAATCTGTTCATATGCTAAATACTCATTCAAATTGTCCTCTGACATAATAATGAATCAGAAAACACTGATTAGCATGCTTTGAATAATACTTCAGTGTTGCAAAAAAGCAAATTATTGTGAAAAATTCTAGCATGACATTGTGAACAATATTTTTTTATGAAACAGAAAATTAAGCATAGCTACATATAGCTAGCATGCATCTGTCATGATGCTAAATGCTCAAATTTCCCACTGACATAATAATGAATTTAAAAAACACCTATTAAGTTCTGTAGAACACTTCTACACAACAGACATGTCACAGGAGAACTCAAATAATGACTTCAAGTCATTTCTTTTGCATGAAAATTCAGTACGTCTTCTATAATATACGAGGTCTATTAGAAAAGTATCCGACCTTATAATTTTTTTCAAAAACCATATGGATTTGAATCACGTGTGATTGCATCAGACAAGCTTGAACCCTCGTGCGCATGCGTGAGTTTTTCCACGCCTGTCGGTTGCGTCATTCGCCTGTGAGCAGGCTTTGAGTGAGGAGTGGTCCAGCCCCTCGGCGGATTTTCACTGTCAGGAAATGGCGGAATGATTTGGGGTTTTTTCCATCAGAATTTTTTCAGAAACTGTTAGAGACTGGCAGCTGGAAACCATTCGAAAAATGTATCTGGCTTTCGGTGAAAATTTGCGGGCTTCGCAGAGAATAAGGACTGTTACTACAGCTTTAAGGACGGCTTTAAGGACGCTCGGCGCGCCACGCTCCGTGCCGCCATCGAAAGCCACAAATCACCGGATCATTTCTAAACGGATGGCTCTGTGGAGCCAGACCGTCGTGTGCACTTTCTCTGGTTATCACAAGAGCTGGACATCAGCCATTTTCCAGCAGATTTCACTTTTAACAAGAGATTTTGTCATGGAAAGCCGAGCGGAGGCTTCGCGCGTCACGACCGATTTGCTGATGGAGCGAGACAAAGGAACACCTTCGTTTTGGTCTCATAGGACGAGTAGAATCAATCAATCAATCAATCAACTTTTTTCTTATATAGCGCCAAATCACAACAAACAGTTGCCCCAAGGTGCTCTACATTGTAAGGCAAGGCCATACAATAATTATGAAAAACCCCAACGGTCAAAACGACCCCCTATGAGCAAGCACTTGGCCACAGTGGGAAGGAAAAACTCCCTTTTAACAGGAAGAAACCTCCAGCAGAACCAGGCTCAGGGAGGGGCAGTCTTCTGCTGAGACTGGTTGGGGCTGAGGGAAAGAACCAGGAAAAAGACATGCCGAGAAGGGGGGCAGAGATCGATCACTAATGATTAAATGCAGAGTGATGCATACGAAGCAAAAAGAGAAAGAAACAGTGCATCATGGGAACCCCCCACAGTCTACGTCTAAAGCAACATAACCAAGGGATGGTCACCCAATCCAGCCCTAACTATAAGCCTAAGCGAAAAGGAAAGTTTTAAGCCTAATCTTAAAAGTAGAGAGGGTATCTGTCTCCCTGATCTGAATTGGGAGCTGGTTCCACAGGAGAGGAGCCTGAAAGCTGAAGGCTCTGCCTCCCATTCTACTCTTACAAACCCTAGGAACTACAAGTAAGCCCGCAGTCTGAGAGCGAAGCGCTCTAATGGGGTAATATGGTACTACGAGGTCCCTAAGATAAGATGGGACCTGATTATTCAAAACCTTATAAGTAAGAAGAAGAATTTTAAATTCTATTCTAGAATTAACAGGAAGCCAATGAAGAGAGGCCAACACGGGTGAGATATGCTCTCTCCTGCTAGTCCCCGTCAGTACTCTAGCTGCAGCATTCTGAACCAACTGAAGGCTTTTTAGGGAACTTTTAGGACAACCTGATAATAATGAATTACAATAGTCCAGCCTAGAGGAAATAAATGCATGAATTAGTTTTTCAGCATCACTCTGAGACAAGACCTTTCTGATTTTAGAGATATTGCGTAAATGCAAAAAGGCAGTCCTACATATTTGTTTAATATGCGCTTTGAATGACATATCCTGATCAAAAATGACTCCAAGATTTCTCACAGTATTACTAGAGATCAGGGAAATGCCATCTAGAGTAACGATCTGGTTAGACACCATGCTTCTAAGATTTGTGGGGCCAAGTACAATAACTTCAGTTTTATCTGAGTTTAAAAGCAGGAAATTAGAGGTCATCCATGTCTTTATGTCTGTAAGACAATCCTGCAGTTTAGCTAATTGGTGTGTATCCTCTGGCTTCATGGATAGATAAAGCTGGGTATCATCTGCGTAACAATGAAAATTTAAGCAATACCGTCTAATAATACTGCCTAAGGGAAGCATGTATAAAGTGAATAAAATTGGTCCTAGCACAGAACCTTGTGGAACTCCATAATTAACTTTAGTCTGTGAAGATTCCCCATTTACATGAACAAACTGTAATCTATTAGACAAATATGATTCAAACCACCGCAGCGCAGTGCCTTTAATACCTATGACATGCTCTAATCTCTGTAATAAAATTTTATGGTCAACAGTATCAAAAGCAGCACTGAGGTCCAACAGAACAAGCACAGAGATAAGTCCACTGTCCGAAGCCATAAGAAGATCATTTGTAACCTTCACTAATGCTGTTTCTGTACTATGATGAATTCTAAAACCTGACTGAAACTCTTCAAATAGACCATTCCTCTGCAGGTGATCAGTTAGCTGTTTTACAACTACCCTCTCAAGAATCTTTGAGAGAAAAGGAAGGTTGGAGATTGGCCTATAATTAGCTAAGATAGCTGGGTCAAGTGATGGCTTTTTAAGTAATGGTTTAATTACTGCCACCTTAAAGGCCTGTGGTACATAACCAACTAACAAAGATAGATTGATAATATTTAAGATTGAAGCATTAAATAATGGTAGGACTTCCTTGAGCAGCCTGGCAGGAATGGGGTCTAATAAACATGTTGATGGTTTGGATGAAGTAACTAATGAAAATAACTCAGACAGAACAATCGGAGAGAAACAGTCTAACCAAATACCGGCATCACTGAAAGCAGCCAAAGATAACGATACATCTTTGGGATGGTTATGAGTAATTTTTCTCTAATAGTCAAAATTTTGTTAGCAAAGAAAGTCATGAAGTCATTACTAGTTAAAGTTAATGGAATACTCAGCTCAATAGAGCTCTGACTCTTTGTCAGCCTGGCTACAGTGCTGAAAAGAAACCTGGGGTTGTTCTTATTTTCTTCAATTAGTGATGAGTAGAAAGATGTCCTAGCTTTACGGAGGGCTTTTTTATAGAGCAACAAACTCTTTTTCCAGGCTAAGTGAAGATCTTCTAAATTAGTGAGACGCCATTTCCTCTCCAACTTACGGGTTATCTGCTTTAAGCTACGAGTTTGTGAGTTATACCACGGAGTCAGACACTTCTGATTTAAAGCTCTCTTTTTCACAGGAGCTACAGCATCCAAAGTTGTCTTCAATGAGGATGTAAAACTATTGACGAGATACTCTAACTCCCTTACAGAGTTTAGGTAGCTACTCTGCTCTGTGTTGGTATATGACATTAGAGAACATAAAGAAGGAATCATATCCTTAAACCTAGTTACAGCGCTTTCTGAAAGACTTCTAGTGTAATGAAACTTATTCCCCACTGCTGGGTAGTCCATCAGGGTAAATGTAAATGTTATTAAAAAATGATCAGACAGAAGGGAGTTTTCAGGGAATACTGTTAAGTCTTCTATTTCCATACCATAAGTCAGAACAAGATCTAAAATATGATTAAAGTGGTGGGTGGACTCATTTACTTTTTGAGCAAAGCCGATAGAGTCTAATAATAGATTAAATGCAGTGTTGAGGCTGTCATTCTCAGCATCTGTGTGGATGTTAAAATCGCCCACTATAATTATCTTATCTGAGGTAAGCACTAAGTAAGACAAAAGGTCTGAAAATTCACAGAGAAACTCACAGTAACGACCAGGTGGACGATAGATAATAACAAATAAAACTGGTTTTTGGGACTTCCAATTTGGATGGACAAGACTAAGAGACAAGCTTTCAAATGAATTAAAGCTCTGTATAGGTTTTTGATTAATTAATAAGCTGGAATGGAAGATTGCTGCTAATCCTCCGCCCCGGCCCGTGCTACGAGCATTCTGACAGTTAGTGTGACTCGGGGGTGTTGACTCATTTAAACTAACATATTCATCCTGCTGTAACTGTTGTGTGGGCCGCTGAAGAGGAGGTACTGCTGGCCCACCACCACCAGAGGGCGCCCTGCCTGGAGTGCGGGCTCCAGGCACCAGAGGGCGCTGCCGCCTTACGGGAGCAGCCAGGGTGACAGCTGTCACCCATCACTGGACACAGCTGTTCCACTCAGCACGGAGGTATATCAGCAGGACGGCGTCTCCACCTCAGTGCCGAGATATCGCCTTAAGATTGAGGTAACCTTCTCTGCAAGCAAATTCTGTATAATCTGATAAAACTTGTTAAACCTTTTCAGGACAGCTGACTACTGAAAGCTAATTACTTGGATAAGTACTCACCTTCCTGCTTTATTGTGACAAGAGGTGGAGGCGGCTTCTCCCCTCTCCGTTTACTGGGTGCTGTCGCATCCACACCTGTGTGTTTGTTGCTCTCTCCCGCCAGCAGTACCGGATCCGACGAGCGGAGGCAGTGGCCACCTGGGAATTCGGGACTTGGCGGTTCCAGTTCTTCTGGGGTTCGGTGGCAGAGGAGATCTGGGTGGTTCCGGTTCGACTAGGACGGACGTCTCCTACCTTCGAGCCTGCCCACACGACACCAGCAGATTTCGGCTTAAACCCCAAATTATTGATTGTTGTATCGGTTGTGCTCGTTTCACAACAGTAAAACTTGTTATTCACCTTTCTCCATTGTCCGTTCATTGCGCCCCCTGTTGTGGGTCCGTGTACCTACACTTTCACAACAGTAACCAGGTTTCTGTTAGGCAGAATAAATCAATACGTTGATCAATTATTATATCATTTACCAACAGGGACATAGAAGAGAGAGACCTAATGTTTAATAGACCACATTTAACTGTTTTAGTCTGTGGTGCAATTGAAGGTGCTATATTATTTTTTCTTTTTGAATTTTTATGCTTAAATAGATTTTTGCTGGTTATTGGTGGTCTGGGAGCAGGCACCGTCTCTACGGGGATGGGGTAATGAGGGGATGGCAGGGGGAGAGAAGCTGCAGAGAGGTATATAAGACCACAGCTCTGCCTCCTGGTCCCAACGCTAGACAGTCACAGTTTGGAGGATCCAAAAAAATTGGCCAGATTTCTAGAAATGAGAGCTGCTCCCTCTAAAGTGGGATGGATGCCGTCTCTCCTAACAAGACCAGGTTTTCCCCAGAAGTTTTGCCAATTATCAATGAAGCCCACCTCATTTTTTGGACACCACTCAGACAGCCAGCAATTCAAGGAGAACATGCGGCTAAACATGTCACTCCTGGTCTGATTGGGGAGGGGCCCAGAGAAAACAACAGAGTCCGACATTGTTTTTGCAAAGTTACACACCGATTTAATGTTAATTTTAGTGACCTCCGATTGGCGTAACCGAGTGTCATTACTGCCGACGTGAATTACAATCTTACCAAATTTACGCTTAGCCTTAGCCAGCAATTTCAAATGTCCTTCGATGTCGCCTGCTCTGGCCCCCGGAAGACAATTGACAATGGTTGCTGGTGTCGCTAACTTCACATTTCTCAAAACAGAGTCGCCAATAACCAGAGTTTGATCCTCGGCGAGTGTATCGTCGAGTGGGGAAAAACGGTTAGAGATGTGAACGGGTTGACGGTGTACACAGGGCTTCTGTTTAGGGCTACGCTTCCTCCTCACAGTCACCCAGTCAGCCTGCCTTCCCGACTGCACGGGGTCTGCCAGGGGGGAACTAACGGCGGCTAAGCTACCTTGGTCCGCACCGACTACAGGGGCCTGGCTAGCTGTAGAATTTTCCACGGTGCGGAGCCGAGCCTCCAATTCGCCCAGCCTGGCCTCCAAAGCTACGGATAAGCTGCACTTATTACAAGTACCGTTACTGCTAAAGGAGGCCGAGGAATAACTAAACATTTCACACCCAGAGCAGAAAAGTATGGGAGAGACAGGAGAAGCCGCCATGCTAAACCGGCTAAGAGCTAGTAGCTGCGCTAAGCTAGCGGATTCCCAAAAACACACAAAGTGAATAATGTGCAAATAATCCAGAGGTGATTCAGCAGAAGGAGTGCCCCAATCAAGGCACCAAACAGGCCATGAAGCAGCGCAGGCACGCATGACAACAGCGATGCACGACAACGGTGCTAAAATAAAATAAAAATAAAAAAATAAAAACGAAAGCGTTAGCAAGCTAGTTAGCTTGCCAACGCTAATGAAAGTTAGCTGATAAAAGTGCTCTGTCGCGATGTTTCGACCATTAGAGGTCTTCCTTAGGTGTTGGAGCACAGTAAAAAAGTTAAAAAAAGTAAAAAGGTAAAAAAGTAAAAAAGTCTTGAAAAAGACTGTTAGTTCAAGTCCAAAGCAGCAGGTAGCAGTCTCTGTGTAAACAGTCCCAACAGAGAGCCAAAATTCTGATGCAATCTCACTCCGAAGACCAAGTCAGCCAAAAACATGCATGACAAGAATAGAGTAGAGTAGAATAGTAGTAGTAGTAGCATGTTCTCTTTGGGTTAAAACTAAGTTCACTTGAAATCTAAACTGCAGAAGTAGTGCTGGTTAGACTGGTTACTGTGAATGAGTTAACCCGGTTACTTAACTCAAGTCATTTGGAAATATTGCCCCAAAAACATCCCTCTTATATGCTGTGGTGGGTTTAACTGCAATTTAGTGATACAGAGGGTTGCCACCCATCCCTTAAAGTACAGAATTTTCCTTTATTTGACAATTAATTGTTGCGTCCTGTATTGTTCCCGTATTGTTCCATATTTTCATAAATGTACCACACACACTCACCAAAACTGAATAATGAACAAAATAAAAGTACACAGCAGATAGACCTCAGACTTTCACATCTGCATCTCCGTGTGTCCACATTTCTTGTCCTGTCACTGGTTGCCTGTCATGTCTACACCCACATCCAAAGAAGCAAAAACATTTACAAATGTACAGATATGAGGGGGAAGAGTCGAACCCCTGGCTTGACAGTGTTAGAGGCAATGGGTACAAGGCAAAGTGTTGTGTTTTTCTCTGACTCACTTTTCTTCTCATTGCACCACAGATGATTTTCCCTTCGAGGAGGGAGATGTGCTTCAGTCTGACTATATGGTGATGGAGTTCATTGGCGAGGGTGGTTTTGGAAAGATGGCCTGTTGTAAACACAAACTGACCCAAGAAGATATGGCCAGCAAGGCTGCAGTAATGAAGCAGACAAAGAAAGAGGTAGAAACTAGCACTAATTGCACTTTGAATCCTTGCTTTCAAAAATAATTTTAATTTGAACCACGTTTTAAACCTTCATCAATTACTTTCTTGTCCACAGATCGGCAATCTTAAGCTACTGCAGCAACTGGATAAAGAGGAGGCCAACATTGTGAGGTGGTACAGTTGCTTCATCCATGGAGACTTCCTTTGCATGAAGTTCAAGCTCCTGCACCAAAGTCTTCTGGACTACATGGAGGAGCAAAATTTCAAGCCTCTTGTGGTCAGCGATCTTCACACCGTTGTGCAGCAGGTTGGATTTTGGTCAAAACAGATGAAAGACAGTCGGTGTTGTTTCTTTTCTCTTAACAACAATAAATATTTTTCTGACTGCAGATGGCCAAAGCATTGCTCCACCTGGAGAGCCTGGGTATGATCCACTGTGATGTAAAGCCAGAGAACATCATGGTGGTCGACCCACAGCCGTGGCCATTGAGGGTGAAGCTCATTGACTTTGGGCTCACTCACCATATTTCAGAGCCTCCTACATTTCATGGGACCATGTGGTACAAGTAAGTCCAAGTACTGCAGAGACCATTTTGCTTGTATCGGGCCACAAATTTGATATGATGTGCAAAATCATTCTCTTTCTCTTGCTCAGAGCTCCAGAGGTCTTGCTAGGTTTGGCATACACAGAGGCAATAGACGTGCTCACTGGGTGTGACCATGGCCCAGGTGGCTGTGGGAGAACCCCTGTATCCAGGAGATCATCCATACAATGTGGTAAGTCTTTTGTGTCACACATAAACATCTCCTCCTGAAGCACACAGCAGTTTGCGAAAGATAAGTTAATGCATCATGTAATTTGATTTGATGTGTTTTTTGATGTGTCCACATGAAGTTCATTGTCAAAACACAGGGTCCGCCCCCAGACTGCCTCCTTTGGTTGGGACCAAACACCAACCGCTATTTTAACAGGAGACAGACAGACAGCCAGGACACCTGGACATTGAAGGTACCTTCACCTACTTAGCTTCCTATATACATACATCCACCCATTTCTTCTGAGAGCTAACTCAAATACTGACTGTTTGCAGACTCCTGAACTGACTAAAAGGCAGTATGGGCATGAGTTCCAGGAATCCAGAGAAGTGATTTTAAGCTCTCTGGATGACATCATGGAGGTAGGCGCTTCCTCATGACCTCTCAGTTATTCCTTCTGCAAACATCAACAGATTCATGTCTTAAATGTCTAATTGACTAACTGTATCATTACTTGCCATCTGAATTTTGTGACGTTTTTGTGACTTCTTGCTTCAACAGAAGATGGACATATGTACAAGGTCTGTTAGAAAAGTATCCACCCTTTTTATTTTTTCAAAAACCTGATGGATTTGAATCTCGTGTGCTTGCATGAGCCAACCTTGAACGTTCGTGCACATGCGTGAGTTTTTATACGCCTGTCGATTGCGTCATTTGCTTGTAAGCAGCCTTTGTGTGAGGATGGGTGGAGTCTCTCTTTGGTTTTTCTTTGCAAGGAAATGGCGGAACGACTGGAGCAGCGCAACTGCATCAAATTTTGCTAGAAACTGGGCGACAGCCAGGTGGCAACCATTCGGATTATTCAGACGGCTTTCGGTGACGATCCTATGGGCATCACACAGATTAAGGAGCGGTACAACCGGTTTAAAGACGGCCGCACAACATTGTAGAGCGCGCTGCGCTCTGGGCGGCCATCAACATGCTGAAATGACCAGATCATTTCCAAAGTGAACGCTGTGGTGATGCGGGGCCGTCGTGTGAGTATCCGAAAATTGCGGAAGAGGTGGACATCAGCACTTTTTCGGCACATTCCACTGTGACAGAAGATTTTGCCATGAAAAGAGTTGCAGCAAAATTCATCGGCACGAAGCTGATGGCGCAGCAAAAGCGCCTTCATGTTGAAGCCTCACAGAACATGTTCTAACATGCCCAGCTCGTCCACCATTCGGAAGATTCAGATGGCTTTCGGTGGCTTTTCAGTCGTGTGACTATCCGAGAAATTGCGGAATTGTGGAAATTGTATCTGTGTTGAAAATTTTGTCAAACTCTGTGAAGTAGTTTTGACTTAATCCTTCAAAGCATATATAAAGTGAAATCTTGATCCAGAATCCAAATTCGGATCTGGATCACCTCCAAAATGTAATGGAGTCTTCCATGGCCTACTATGTATTTGTGTTAAAAATTAAGTCAAAATCCGTGCAGTAGTTTTGACATAATCCTGCTAACAGTAATCCTTCAAAGCATATATAAAGTGAAACTTGATCCAGAATCCGATCCGGATCCTGATCAACACCAAAATTTAATGGGTTCTTCCTTGGCCTAATATCTATCTGTGGTGAAAAGTTAGTCAAAATCTGTGCAGTAGTTAGACGTATTCCTGCTAACAGACAGACAGACAGACTAACAAATAAATGCAGGCAATTTTAATACGTCCTTGGTGGATGTGATAATAATAATAATAATAATAATAATAATAATAATAATAATAATAATAGGGGTCTTTGCCTCTTCTGGGCTTGGACAATGTGAAAAATGTTTAAACGCTGTTGTATCTTTCACTGAAGAATATTATTGTCCGTGTCATTAACAATGAAAAATGGCAGCCTCTCAAGTTTCAGTCTGCTGCTGCAGATGACAGAAATTCTGCTGCAACTGTGATAACAGTTTTTCTACAGTCAATATGTGAATGCAACATCACCATGTGACCCTGTTGGCCCATTAGAAGCCTGGAAAAAAAGGAAAATCTCCATTTTCCTTGGCTACATGTAAGCACTGAAACCGACGTTTTCCAAAATCTGTTCTTTGGCTGGAGTTTTGCAAAAGCTCCTTTTTCAGTGACCTAAAACAGTGTCAAAAAAGCTAAATTTTCCAAAACAACCTTGTACGTGTGGACACGGGATTAGACACAAAGTGCTCAAATGACTTCTTTGGCTGCAGTCAAGATCCACCTTATTAAATCTCTTTCTCCTTCACCTACACACAGAAGAAGGCAACTACAAGACAATTACAATTACAACTACAAGAACAGCTGCACATGTAGGCAGACCAGGGGAATTCCACTCTCCCTGTGGTGCTGCAACACAGAGTGAATCTTCACTCTGGACTCTTCTGACTCTGACACCACGTCATATATTATGGTATATCATCACTTCATTAAATAAAAACATACTGTTCATTGGATGACTGTATTGAAACTGTTAATGACACCATCCCTTTACACACAGTTTTAGACTTTTAGCTTTAAATCAGGGAGTTAAACAAAAATATTGCATTAACTATTTAGGAATTATAGCCATTTGTATGCATAGACCCTCCATTTTCAGCCCATAGACACCTTTACGGTGTCAAATCTCGCGCATAATCACGTTCTCGCTGGGGAGGCCGAGATTTCTTTGTCAGTGTAAACAAGCATTTGCAGCAACTTGTTTGCAACATTGCATCGTTATGGAGGTCAGTTCAACCAAAATATGTGTTTAGGTGTTTAACTAAGATAATTGTGCATCTTTAATGTGAGTTATATATATATATATATATATATATATATATATATATAAGCATGTTGTTGTTAGGGTTGGGTGGAACCGGTTCTTTTCGGGTATCCTTGAGAAATTATTCTATCCATCAACATCAAGAGCCTTTTTGCTTAATGATTCCCTTATCGGTCCTTCAGAGTGACCGTTGTTTTTGGGGGTGTTTGTCAGGAAACTGATCATTTCTCTACATTGATTACAGACCCTGCAGTGGGTCTGTATAATCAACCATTTTTGCATTGCGGCTTTGCTTTGAACCTTGAACCAATGAAGCAGTGCTTCGACCTTTGATCTGCTGCTTTGTTGGTTCTTTGTTTTATTTGGCTTTATCCTAATTTTTCCCCGCTAAAACCCTAAAGAGCATATGTCTGTGAGTAATATTTACCTTTTTATGTTACACTGACCTGTTATGGTCTTCTGAAACAGTTGATAGTACTTTATAACTTAAAAACAAGACTGATGCTAACGCATTAGTATGTGTATGGCATTTTTGATGTTAAAGTTAGCATTAAGCTGAGCCATTATCAAGCCCATGGAAATAGAGACCTGGAATGGACTTCACATGACTTGTGGCGTGCCGCATGGCGGCCATTACTAAGGGTGGAGAGAGCGCCTTGAGCTAGTTAAGGCACCTGTTAAACAGAAGCGAAATGAGGGGAAAAAAAGGGCAGCCAGTGCTTCACCATCAACTGCACCAACTACAAAAACAAATTCTCCAATACTAAAATGAACTGTACAAGAGCCTTAATGTAATTATGTAAAATATGTATTTTAAAGTCGGTATGTCGCAATTTAATATCAATATACGGAGACTATAACTCAATTCCATAAGTTCTTTTCATTAAGCTGTGTTCACATGCATACAAATAAGAAAACAAAAATGTTTAATTATATTTATGTCTATATACTTGCAGTTGTTGTTTAATATGATATGTACATGGTGGTCACAGGCGGCATTTAAATTTTAACAGTGTGGTGGGGGGGGTGAAGGAGGTACTTTTTACCCTGACTGAGGGTCAAAAGTCATAAATTCTGAATGGCTTTATATAAAACTTGGAATAAAATGTTAGTAAAAATCATATATATGTTATTGTCATTAAAAGACTAGCAATAATATTACAGTGGAAAAAGCAGCAAGGTAAATGACCACAATGGCAAGGCATACTTCAGATTTTTTTTTTAATATATAAGGATTTTTTTATCCAGGCATGTATGGGTTCATTAGAGCTTTTAATCAGCTTGAATACAACTTACAAGGCTTCATTTATAAAAATCCATTGAGAATTATGATGACAGGGAAAAAAACATCATAGTAAATGAACAGAATGGCATATTTTTCCCCAAATTTCCACACTTTACATAAAACATTTTTTTTCTACCCAGACATGTATGGGTGCATTAGAAAGAGCAATTAAAGGGCTTTAAAACAAGCCTACCTTTATTAAAATCTGTTAACAAATAGCAACAATAGCGCGAGAAAAGCAGCACAGTTTGTCATAATTTCTCCAAATTTCTGCATTTTACATAGTTTTTTTTTTTTTCACCCACACATGCATGGGTTCATTGGAAAGAGCTTTCAAAGGGCTTTAAAACAAGCCTATATTTATTAAAATCCGTTAAGAAATAGCAACGCTAGTGCAAAAAAAGCGGGCAGTTTATTATTGATGATCGGCACATTTCCACCCTTAGTAATGGCGCCTTCCTGTCCTGAGTGACGCTAAGAAATTGAGGCGTGCACGTCCATTCCAGCCAGGTCTATATTTCCATGATCAAGCCTCCCTCCCCAGCACGCAAAGGATTCTGGGATACTCTAAAACCATGAATATATAGTATTTGGACAAACTGCTGTAAACATAAGAAAACGTAAGAACTATATAGGCCCATTGGTGCAGATTCCATAGCATGACATGAATACTATGTTGCTCTATGATAAATCTGTCTGAGGTAGGCTGTTCCCAAAAACTAAATGACCGTGCAAAAAAGAGACGAGTGAAGGAAGTCATCAAAACACCCACAAGAGCTGAAGGAGTTCTTGTCTCCTGTGGGGTGATTGATGACACACTGCACAGTAGAACCTTTATCTGACACATCACCAGCCAGAACTTCATCACAGAGTGAAACCATGAAGGATTTTCATTAAAACACACACACACACACACACACACACACACACACACACACACACACACACACACACACACACACAGATCAAATCTAGGCTCAAATCTAAATGTGTAAATTTTCTACTCCATTAGCTTGAGTCACATTGATTACATCTGAAACTTGACCAAAAGTTGATATATGCAGGAATCCATTGGGGTTAAGATGGTTTAGCAGATGCCATCTGATGATGGACCAGCTCTGAGTCGGAGTTCACCGGAATATTTTGGACAGCAACAGCAGACAGCTGCAGATGACGACTGTCAGCAAAAATATATTATTATTACAGTACTTTTCTTCGGGAATTCAGGGGAAGAGCATGCAAAGCTGTCAAAGTTACCTTTATGTTTACTGTCAACAGAAAGAACAGCAGCATTAGTGTGCAATGCAGCTACACGGTTCAGACTTGTTAAATATGAGACAGCGACATCAACCGTAAAGGAATTTGCAACAATAGTAACTAGAGCTTACTGTAACAATTATTGTGGAGTACTCAGTGAGCAAACTGGAATGTAATGTGCCTGTGTAAAGTACAGAAATAGTGACCAACATGTGCAGCAGCTGAGCAACAAATGCACACACCTCAGGACTTAAGGGGATAGCCCACAAGGACACACACACACACACACACACACACAAATTATTTCACATTGTGGTACATACAGTTAGTAATACTACAAACTGTGAAATAAAAAAAATAAAAAAATTCCTTCCTAATGAATAATAGAAAAACTATCCACAATCCAAACCAAGGCTTGTTCAGGTAATAACGATGTCTACTCTAATTTTTTTTCCCTCCCTGTGGCTTAAACAGTGTGACAGGCATAGTGTAGCGCATTAGCATCCCCATTAACAATAAAGTATAGACTAAATAATATATAGGCTGTGTCTCAGTTCAGCGTCCGTATATCTTCTAAGACAGCGTTCTACAAAGATCTAGGCCCGTATTCACAAAGAGTCTTCTCAGAAAGCTCCCAACTTAAGGTGCCCTGACACTTGCATGACTTTGATCCCCGCACTCGCACGGACTCTACCACGCACAAGAGTAAACTCCTCTCAAACTCGTTGTAAACCTGTGTAAACAGGTGTGCAAATAAAATTTTGAAATGTTCAAAATCTCCATCACGCTTTAATTACGTGAACTTCACACGAATATTGCGCAAACAATTGAAAAACACTGCGTGTGAGTGCAAGTGATTGCATCAGTGCAACAATTCACAGCACAGCTCATCTGAATGATTATAACAAGATGTTAAATCTATCATAAACATATTTTTACAGCTGATCAAAAGAAGGGATAGACATGCAACTGTTTTACCAAGCTATGACAATATAAACTTCACACGAATATTACGCAAACAATTCAAAAACATTGCGTGTGAGTACAAGTGATTGCATCAGTGCAACAATTCATAGCACAGCTCATCTGAATGATTATAAAAAGATGTTAAATCTATCATAAACATACTTTTACAGCTGATCAAAAGAAGGGGTAAACATGCAACTGTTTTACCAAGCTATGACAATATAAACATGACAAATAATTACCTTTTAGACAGTTCCAAATGCTTTCTCCACCCCATTAAGCACGGGACAGAGAGGGGAAAAAAACCTGCTGCTGGAGCGGCCCTCTGTGATTCCGGAAGCGATTAGAGGTGTTTTCGACAGCCAACTCCGAGAAAAAAAATGATCAATCCTCTATGAAATAATTATTTTATATATGCAGCGTCCAGCGCACAATGTGTGGCATCCAGTGGACCAAAGCACAGCATCCAGCTAGGAACACAGTGGGTGGAGATCATCACGACAATGTGTGTGCAAGTGTGCGGATCAAAGTCGTGCAATTTTCAGGGCACCTTTAGCCTAAAGAAAACCCTGGATAGACAGAATAATGAATGATAAATAATGAGCCACATAGCATGAATTTTTTGTGCGAATCGAGTTATTCAAGAAACGTGGGAGAATAGTGGCTCTTAGAAGCAGATTTTTCGCTAACAAGGCTCATCTCTGAGCATGGCACTAATTTTACGAAGTTCAAAATTTAGCAAGAATAGCCCGGGGCAATTTGTGTAGGAGGTACTACGAAGACAAATGAGGATGTTAGAGGTATGATAGTGGTGAGTACGAGGCTGTTAGAGACCCAGTATCTGGTAGCTATGAGGACAGGACAGACTACCTGCAACAGAGCAGTTTCCGCTCTGAGAAACCCCTTGTAGACTTTTTTATCTGTTTCCTGCAGTTCCCTGGATTTGCTGTGGTGACCCCAAATGCAAACAAGGGAGCAGCCGAAGGGACTTACTTTTTTTCCTGCAGTTCCTTCAGAAGAACATCATATATGTGGCCTATTATTCATGGCTTTATTATTCAGTGTAACCAGGGCTTAAGAGTGATCCAGGAAGCGTTTGAGAGCAACATTGAGCAAGGAGTGGACAGAAACTTTTATCTTTGTGAAGCGGTGGGGTTGACCCCGGTGCTTGGTATGATGTGGTTTTCTAAGAGCTATGATTGTTTGTCACAAAAAGGGAAAGAGAAAAAAGAAACAAATGTGCTCCATGCTCCTAGATAGGAAAAGACAGTAAAATCAATCAATCATATAATCTGCACTGTATTAAGACGTGTAATCGTGAAAATAATTTAATGTCACGATAATGAAACTCAGTAAAATGAAATGAATTGTTACACAGTTTCAAAATGTTTGAATGTACCTCACTCAACATGCCGATTATTACAACCCCTGGCAATAGTTATGGAATCACCGGCCTCGGAGGATGTTCATTCAGTTGTTTAATTTTGTAGAAAAAAAGCAGATCACAGACATGACACAAAACTAAAGTCATTTCAAATGGCAACTATCTGGCTTTAAGAAACACTATAAGAAATCAGGAAAAATGATTGTGGTAGTCAGTAACGGTTACTTTTTTAGACCAAGCAGAGGGAAAAAAATATGGACTCACTCAATTCTGAGGAATAAATTATGGAATCACCCTGTAAATTTTCATCCCCAAAACTAACACCTGCATCAAATCAGATCTGCTCATTAGTCTGCATCTAAAAAGAAGTGATCACACCTTGGAGAGCTGTAGCACCAAGTGGACTGACATGAATCATGGCTCCAACACGAGAGATGTCAGTTGAAACAAAGGAGAGGATTATCAAACTCTTAAAAGAGGGTAAATCATCACGCAATGTTGCAAAAGATGTTGGTTGTTCACAGTCAGCTGTGTCTGAACTCTGGACCAAATACAAACAACATGGGAAGGTTGTTAAAGGCAAACATACTGGTAGACAAAGGAAGACATCAAAGCATCAACACAGAAAACTTAAAGCAATATGTCTCAAAAATCGGAAATGCACAACAAAACAAATGAGGAACGAATGGGAGGAAACTGGAGTCAACGTCTGTGACCGAACTGTAAGAAACCGCCTAAAGGAAATGGGATTTACATACAGAAAAGCTTAAACGAAAGTCATCATTAACACCTAACCAACAACAGAAAAAAACAATTTTACAATGGGCTAAAGAAAAGCAATCATGGACTCTGGATGACTGGATGAAAGTCATATGCAGTGATGAATCTCGAATCTGCATTGGGCAAGGTGATGATGCTGGAACTTTTGTTTGGTGCCGTTCCAATGAGATTTATAAAGATGACTGCCTGAAGAGAACGTAAATTTCCACAGTCATTGATGATATGGAGCTGCATGTCAGGTAAAGGCACTGGGGAGATGGCTGTCATTACATCATCAATAAATGCACAAGTTTACGTTGATATTTTGGACACTTTTCTTATCCCATCAATTGAAAGGATGTTTGGGGATGATGAAATCATTTTTCAAGATGATAATGCATCTTGCCATAGAGCAAAAACTGTGAAAACATTCCTTGCAAAAAGACACATAGGGTCAATGTCATGGCCTGCAAATAGTCCGGATCTTAATTCAATTGAAAATCTTTGGTGGAAGTTGAAGAAAATGGTCCATGACAAGGCTCCAACCTGCAAAGCTGATCTGGCAACAGCAATCAGAGAAAGTTGGAGCCAGATTGATGAAGAGTACTGTTTGTCACTCATTAAGTCCATGCCTCAGAGACTGCAAGCTATTATAAAAGCCAGAGGTGGTGCAACAAAATACTAGTGATGTGTTGGAGCGTTCTTTTGTTTTTCATGATTCCATAATTTTTTCCTCAGAATTGAGTGATTCCATATTTTTTTCCCTCTGCTTGGTCTAAAAAAGTAACCGTTACTGATTGCCACAATTTCTTTTTCCTGATTTCTTATAGTGTTTCTTAAAGCCAGCATTATTACATTACTACACTGGATGGGAAAAGTAAGTTCATTCCTGATGAGGTCAACCACAAACATTATCCCTGCACCATCAAGCCAGTAGCGTGTTACTGAATCACACATACAGAGAATATCTCTCCTTCCTCTCTGTCTTTCTGCTGTCTTGTCTGTTTAAGACACTCTTAGGCTTCTTAAAACTCCTCCTCCCTACTCTTAACAGTTTTTCACCTTCTGAGCTCTCTTAAGGCCTAAGATGCTATGTGAGTATCTTTTATCTTACCAAGGGAAAATTCTAACAAATGTCAAAGATTTTTCTTAAAAATGATGTCACTAATGTCGCGTTCACACCGGGCGTGATCAGACACCACAAATTCGCGTTGTTCGGGGTGGCAACCGACGCGCCACCATCGCCCGGTGTGTCGCTCTGCTTTTGCTGCGAAAATTCACCCCCGTGCGTCATCAAATAGGAAGAGTTTCCATTCCGCTCACCAGCTCCAGTTGTCAGTCAAGTTAACATGACGGACTTTGATCACACGGAGCGAGTTGTTGTTGAAAGCTGACAAACATCATGAGACGTTCCCAATACAGGGAGTGTCATTATTTGCTGCAGGAGCTGCGTCCGGATGACAGCCGCTTTCAGTGGTCCTTCCGCCTCTGCAGGACCCAGTTTGAGGACCTCCTGTCCCGTTCACGCGCACACATGTAAACAATTAAAAAAAAAAAAAAAAAAAAAGAAACTCAGCTGCTTTCTGTGGGGCTGCAGCTCGCTCTTCCCCAAAAAACTCTGTCATAATTGTGTTTAGAAACCAGTCACCATTTGTTTTATTATACATCTGTGTAGTTAATTAATAAAATATTCTCCACAGATGATTTGCTTGCGCACGCACATAAAAAGAAAGAAAAGAAAGAAACTCCGCTCCCCCTCCTGCAGGGCTGCTGCTCGCTCCAAAAACTCTGTCATAATTGTGTTTAGAAACCAGTCACCATTTGTTTTATTATACATCTGTGTAGTTAATAAGTAAAATAATCTCCATGGATGATTTGCTCGCACGTGTACGTGACAAAAAAAAAAAAAGAAAGAAACTCCACTCCTCCTGCTGCGGGGCTGCTGCTCGCTCCGAAAACTCTGTCATAATTGTGAAATAAAGGACACAAGAGACATAAGTCCTGCTCACAGGCTGCTACCAGATACAGGATATGTTCACATCTTCAGTCCCACTCCAGACATCTCCACGTCACTACATATTCAGTCCCTGATTGGATTGGTCATTGCAGCGCAACGAGACAAAAAAGTTCAGATTTTTCAACTTGGGGAGGAGGGCAACGCGACGTGATGCGACGCAATATCGCGCCACAAATGCACCAATCACTCAAAATCGCTTCACTTGCGTTGCTTCATTCGCGTTGCTTCATTCGCGTCCATCGCGTCGCGCTGCGTGACTTGGTGCCAAAACGCGTCGTTCCATAGGGATTACATGGCAACCTGTTGCTGCCGTCGCTTGTGTCACGCCCGGTGTGAACATGGCATTAGAGCTACTACCCATATTGGGGCCAGGTCCTCTGAGACTGGGGAGGCTGAACTAACCATTCTGTAATAAGACGGCCTAACCCACTGAGCATTTTGCAATTGTTTGTTTAGCTCATCCCACCTTTATTACCAGTCGCTTAGCAATCTTGAACTGCATGAAACAAGCTAACATATTGGGTGGCATCATTTTTCAGTACTTAATTATACTTTAGTTCGAAACAAAACTTTTTAAAATTGCAGTACACATATGGAGTCAAAAATTGTCCTTTTGTTTTTTTTTTATTTAAATACCATTTTGTCTTGGAAAGAAAAGAAAAAATGGCTGATTCATGGGATCATTTAGCCCCCGAAGGTTACACCTGTTGTATCGTTCATTTTGGGAGAATAGAAGGCTGCTGTCGTTGGCAGCATTCCAAGGAGCCTTCTAAATGAGAGCCCAGTCACTAACAAATGCAACCTTCAAAGGATGCAGCCTTTCAGTGAACACACAGCCATAGCCAATATCAATGGATAGTTTTATAATGTAAGATACATACACACTCTCATACACATACGTACACACTGTGTCATAGAGCTTGAATGGAGTATTTTAACAGGTATTTCCATTCATTTTCTGTACCGGCTTACTCCAATGAAGGGTCGGGGGGCTGGAGCCTATCCTAGTGACCACATAGCATGAGGCAAGGTACACCCTGGACAGGACGCCAGTCTTAACCGGTATTTCATTTGTTTCTAACCAGTTCAGGAACAGTAATTTCAAGGTGGAACCTAAATGTGTAAAAGTTAAACTACCAATTCTTCTGGGAATAAACTGACTGTAAAAAAAAAAAAATTCTGGTTTTGAAGTTCTGATTCAAACATCACAATCAATCAACTGTTGTGAGCTGCAGCAAAACTGTAATGTTCCATTTATAGTTAGCAGCATTCTCAAAAATCTCTAGATTGTTAGCAGCTCTCTCTATAAATCCTCAACCACGTGAGGCTTCTGTCATTCACGCTGAATGAGCCCGAGCGTGACAGTCTCCTAATATCACACAGAGCTACACTGTACAGAATAAATAAAGCAGATGTATCACCTAAGACGAACTTCCACCCCAGAATAACGGCCGATGACGTCACTCAAATGGTAGTTGGAGCTCTGTCCTACCTTTGGGCTGCTCGTTGTGAGGAAAACCTGCACCGGTGTAGCTACAGCTGGAGACAGAGGCTCTCCTCCTGAAGGCATGACATCCACTGAACCACTGTCACTCTCACACCAGGACTCTGAGTCATAGTCAGACATGCACACAGAGCACATGCTGAGCACACGGCTGAAAGGAGGGAGCTGTTGATGCCTGACAAATTCCACACCAGTGCCGAGAAGACAGTCAGAAAAAAAAAACAACTTTATGACTGAGTCGTAAATCCAGAACAGTTTTCGTCCTTCCTCCACTTTGACGTTTATATGGCTCCAGTCACTGGTGTTTTAGTGTTAACATGGATAAATGGCATGTGACCATGTCAAAGCAGGTAAAGCACCACACTGTTAGACCTCTGACATCATACAGTTTGGGGAGCAGAGTAAAATCAGTCAACAAGTGTCTTCTGCAGTTCGAGCAACCATAGGGGTAATTCTTATAGTTGCATCTGGTACTTGGGGTGGCACGGTGGCTTAGTGGGTAAAAATGCTGCCTCACAGCAAGAAGGTCCTGGGATCACGTCCCACCTGGTCCTCCCTCCAGGTGCTCTGGCTTCCTTCCACTTACAAAGACATGCAGGTTTGAAGAAGTGGAAACTTTAAGTTGACTGTGATTTTCTGTCTATATGTGGCCCTGCAGGCAAACACGATGTCCAGGGTGTACCGCACCCCTCACCCAATGACTGCTGGGATCAGCTCTAGCAACCATGTGACCCTTAATTGAAATAAGCAGGTATAGAAAAGGGATGAATGAATCTGGTACTTTAGAAAACATTCAAATTCCATGTAGTCTAGCAGAAAAAAATGCCAACCTTTTGTTTGACAATGAAATTCTTTTCTTTTGCTTTTTTGTATTTGAAAGAAAAAAAAACGTAGATGGCACACTTACTTTATTCAAAACTCCGAACATTCCATACTTTCCCCTCATTTCTTCCATTGTAGAATTGTGTTTGTTGCTCAGTGGAACAGAAGTTGGACTCCCATTAAGAAGACCTAGGTTCGATTCCCAGTCATACTACCTGTCGAAATCTTCTCCTGGAGGGAACTTGTCCTGAATGGTTTTTTCACTCTTCCTGCTCCACCCACAGATAATTAACTCATGGACTCTCCTCTTGCAACATAGGTCACATCAAGGTCATAGGTCAAAGATCAAGGTTGAATTTGAGGTTATACATTAATGAAAATGTTTCAGGACCTAGTCCATGTCAATTTCAAATTGTTATCAAGGCTCAAGTGGATTTAAGGTCATGGTTTTTGGTGATAAACTGTGGCATGCAGAACTAAGTATAAATTCTGAAACTTTCTACTTTACACATCAAACACATCAAAACATGTTGCCACATGTCAACAGGTATTTTTCCAACTGTTCTGTTGTTGGATCTCTCTTTAGCAAAGCTTGTGATTGGTCTGGGTTTTTTTTTTCTTCAAGCCTTGCAGTCTGAACGTTAGTCTGCTCGCCATCAAAGGCCCCACTGTAAATCCTGAGATCTGCTCACACAAGCCAGGGAAACCTCCGGTGCTCAGATCTGTGACTGCAAAAAGGCCATAATTATTAAAATAAAAGATGACAGCTCTCCAGTACACACCACAAACTGATGCAGGCTCCAAATACATTGGCCCTTAATAAATCCCACATGCCAGAATGAACTGGCTACTTAAAAAAAACATTTAGGACTGAACAAAAATAGCCTGGACAGTCAGGATCTAAATAGAACACTTTGAGTTGGCAGCACCTGACCTGTAAAAGACAGATGGCTGTGGCCACTGTCTGGATATGACACACTCACACACGTGCACACACACATGCATGCATACACATATGTATGCATGCACGCACACGCACGCACGCTCACACTCACAACATATAATAATCCAAAAGTCACCGAGGATTCATATTGGTCAGCAAATATAAATCTGCTATTTGAGGCTTGTTTCATGGCTGATGCATGGTCCAGTGCAGAATGAAAGGGTGTGGTGTTTCACCGCAAAGCCCTCCGCAGGGGCTCCGCTTACCCTTTAACACAGAGACAAGCTGAGATATTTTGGTCACTGTCAATAAAGACTGTGGGAGCCGAGCACTGGGACGTGGCAGGTGGCATTATTTGTGGTCCTTGTTTAGTGTGTCTAGGATTATATGACACAGAATTGTAATTTGGGATGAACACACTGTCACAGATGTTGCGAACCCTTGATGAACGTGATGAGCTCTTTGGTTAGCAATCCTAAATGATAGCAAATATATTAATCAGCATGTAATTTACAGTACATCTTCACTGTTTCATTTCAACTCTGTTATGGTGGTGTACAGAGGGACTGTCCAAATACATATCTTGCTACCCGGTTCCATCGGCTGAGACAGGCAGATCATTTCTCCACAGGTCTGGGAGCATGCACTGGTGCCTCACATTGCCACATCCACCACACTACGGAACCACTTTGGGTCCTGGTTGGTCTCCGCCCTGGCAGACAACCAGTCCATTTACACCTCTTGAAAGTAGCCCCTGGGGTCCTGAACAATGAGGCACCTGAATCATGCCCAGAAAAACGTGCCACATGGCCAAAATGACATAGTTGACGCTCCCTCACAATGCAAGTGATACTCTTCATCTCAGTCATGTGACAGAACTGTTTCTGTGATATAAATTCATTCCATTAGCATCCAAGGATCCTCCAAGGAGACCTGCTTCCAAAAACACAGTCATTGCTTTCACTCACTTCTTGGTGTCTAATAACTATACAGTGAGACAAGAAGCAGAAGGTCCCATTAGACTTTGCGTGTTGAACTAACTGGAGGAGGGGGCGTTCCCAGGACTCTTAAAAAGTGCAATTGTGTCAGCATTTGGTACAACTGTTATATCTGTTTTTGGCATAAAACACATGTAACAGTTTTTTGCACCCAAAAGACAAAATAAATAAATAAAATGTTTTCCAATCTGAAAGTTTGTGTGTGGCATAAATACACTTAAACCAGGCATACTTCCATGATGATTTATGGATAAATTAAATACTTTTACAATCAATGCATGTGGCATGTCCGATATCGTCAGCATCAACAATCGACAGCGACTGAGCGAGTGGGTTTTTTTCCCAAGTTTCGGCCATCGATCGACAAACGATTTTAGTCGGAAAACCACCAAAAATGTAATTTCAGTCATAGAATGCCTTTCAAACCACAGTATTGTCTGAAAACTATAAACCACTCACCGTTTCTTGCTGAAATAAGCGCCCAATTTTCCTTGCACAACAACTTTTTTCCTGGATGCGATGATCATCGACTCGACTGGACTGATGTGTTGTGTGGGCCGCCAGAAGAGGAGGTACTGCTGGCCCACCACCAGAGGGCGCCCTGCCTGAAGTGCGGGCTTCAGGCACGAGAGGGCGCTGCCGCCACCGACACAGCCAGGAGTGACAGCTGTTACTCATTATGTCCTGACAGCTGTCACTTATTCTTCATCATCGCACTCCATAAAACCCAGACGTCATCTCCACCTCATCGCCGAGATATCATACTTCACTGGAGGTAATATCCTCAGCCGTTTGTGTTGCAATATATCTGTATATTGTGAGTGTTTGCAGGAGTACCAGTCCCTCTTTCTGTGGAGGCTGAGTGAGTGCAGGACGGCACTCTTTTCCCCTGAGGAATCACTGCGGTACTCTTCAGCATATTGAGTGAGAGGTGGAGGTGGCATTCCCACCGTTGTTGTTACTGGGTGTACACACACCCACACTTGACTGTCTTTGTTCTTTGCCGGCAGTACCAGATCCGACAGTCGGGGACGGTGATCACCTGGGAATTCGGGACTTGGCGGCTCCAGTATTCACCAGGTTCGGTGGCGGCGGAAATCGTGTGGTTCCGGCTCTTCTCAGGACAGACGTCTTCTATCCTCGAGCCTGCCCACACGTCACCTTTGTGGATTGACTGTAATCACATTCTGAGATTGTCTGTGTATTCGTTGTGCACCTTCACAACATTAAATTGTTACTCTTTGGCTCATCTATTGACCGTTCATTTGTGCCCCCTGTTGTGGGTCCGTGTCACTACACTTTCACAACATGATGCTATATTTGTTTTGATCTACCTGCGCAGTGCATTGTGGGATCAAATCAAAAGCAGTGTTCACCGGGGGACACGGTCAGCACTATTCGGGATTATTCGAGATTTTTTTTACCGATGACGAACGATGCGTAAAAAAATCTGACCGATGCAATTGCATCAGTCCAAACCAGTCTGGATCCGGGCCTGAGTATTAGTATTAGAAGAAGAAGAAACTTCAGGCATGTGTGACTCCTTTGGCCATATGAACAAAATTTTAAAAAGCACAAAAAAGACTTGTCAGAACATGCAGCAATAGACATGTTGGTGTTAAGCAAACCTAGTGTTTCCAAAGACAGATGGCCGATAGGACAACCAGGAGGCAAAAAAAAACCACAGTCCCAGCAAAACAAACTACATCAGTGATTGTATCAACGCCAGAGCAGTCATACAAATAGGATATTCCCCAGTTCTCAGCCCAACCCTGATGCATCTCCTCTCCTTAGTCTACTGTGGAATTACAGCAAAGGACTTCACAATCAATAAACCCTTCAGCTTGGAGGCTTTAGTTTTTTTGATTGAGTTTGCAGGGTCAAATATTGAGCTTCTGCTCATTTTGTTCTGGAGGAGTTAAGAAATTAACAGATATCCATATAGTGCCATTTTACTGGAATGCAGCAATTATAAAAAATTTGTAAATGCTACTTATCGGGTGTTGGACCTGCCCACAGGCCACTTCAGTTTACAGGGGTTAATACAAGGTAAATGACACTCAGTCCTAGCGGCCAACACTGTAATTATGCGGTTCTTACAAGCACTTTGGGTTTGTGAAAAAAGTTGCTTTCCGTTGCAGCAATGACAACAGGACAAGCACTATAATGGCTGTAATGGCTATAAAGCATAGGTTAAGAACAGAATAAGCATTGTAGCTGGAGGATTTTCCCTTTAATTACAGACTAGCTGACGCAATAACCGTCTACTTTCTTTTAGCATGCAAACATGCACGGGTGCATTTGAAACCATTAATGTGCTCACATGCACATGCAAGCAAAATTATTTGTCAGACACAAGCAAGTGAACTTTCACACAAAGTCAAGCAGACGCCCTCTTACGCACACTATTTCTCCGTTTAACAAGGTCATTTAAAGGTCAGCCGAGAAAACGAAGCAATCAGGGTGTTATCATGGTAACTTGTGTTTATCCTCCACGGAGACCAAATGACACAAACAAAAACAAAGAATGTTGGCTGATGTCACAGTGGGAGTGCAATATATCCACAGAACTGTCAAATACATCCAGCCAAAAAAAAAACACATTTTGCAGAAGCTGAAATTAAAAGTCTCAGCCTTATCAAATTAACGAGCTGTTCCTGTACTCTTAAGCCCAATGCAGTGGTTGCAAATGGTCCTGACATATGTGGGCACAAAGTGGTATGAGCGAGCCTAATTGCAATCTACATGGTTCACGGATTACAGAATTTGTTTTTAAGCCTTCTAGAAGAATCTTTGTCCTAAATTAACCAAATCTTTCATCCACGCTACTTTCTGCATATGCAACCACAGCTCTCACCCGCCACGCTGACCTCAGGTCTCTCTGTTTCAGCAAGTTCTTCCTGAACTCCAATGATGAATAACAGCT
This sequence comes from Thalassophryne amazonica, assembly GCF_902500255.1. Classification (NCBI taxonomy): domain Eukaryota; kingdom Metazoa; phylum Chordata; class Actinopteri; order Batrachoidiformes; family Batrachoididae; genus Thalassophryne; species Thalassophryne amazonica. The sequence goes on along the minus strand of NC_047112.1, from coordinate 93,697,062 downwards.
GGAGATGAACCACATGTGTACGTCAGCGCTAATTTTACATATGTAAACTAACTTTCGGGAAGCAACAATTAGATCAGGTTTTCTTTGCAGCCACAAACCTGCACCCTCTCGGCCCTTTCTGGAATACTTTGGACACCACTGAATTAGATGGAGTTAATGTAAGATAGCTGAAACCTATGTTTGGTGATAACACAAGAAAACTCACATACACGCTCATCTTCAACCACTTATCCAAGAATGGGTCACAGCGGGCTGGAGCCCATCCCAGCAGTCATAGGGCATGAGGCGGGGTACACCGTGGACAGGACGCCAGCATGTTGCAGGGCCACAACAAGAAAACGTTTTTGCTTTCTTTGCATAGAGACAGTTGGAATTGTCTTATTCATATGGCCAGACTGTTTATTTTTCAGGGTCCTAGCTTACTATACTTATTATGTGTGTCAAGGGTAAAGAAAAATTTGGCAGGCAGCCGATTATTTGTCTTTGATGCTCCAGGGTTGCCTGCTGAAGTTAGACTGTCACATTAAAACTCACCCATTTTCTAAAAGTTGTTTTAGTTTAGGTTAATTTATGTTTACATTCATTTATGTCAATTTTACATTCATTTATGTTAATTTTACATTAAATGATATTAAATTTATATTCGAATAATGACATTCATGTCTGTGACCTCGCCATCTGAGATGGAGACGGAGGGGTCATGGAGTCACGAGGTTGCTGAACGGTGATGTTTAACTATGCTGATTTCTTTGAAGGTCCAAGTCTTCAGACTTCTGGTGCTTTCTGTCTTACACAGCACTTAACAAAGGGCAACGAAGCCCTAACAAAACAAGAAATCTGGACTTTCATTGACTTTCGTTGGCATCGTCTAACCTTCACTCAGCTTCGTTCCTGTAGCTGGCGATTTGTCAGGATTTTTAAATGTTTGAAAAATTTGAACGAAGGGCAACAAAAACCTCAATTTGTCCGAGTTTCATGTTGCTGTAGTTCTTGGCGTTTTTTAATCGTTTGCTTAGTTTTTGTAACATTATTGTTTAGTTTGACTTCGTTCGACCAGCTGAATGTTTTCACACAGTGCAGAAGCCGATTTATGAGCGCTGAGGCTGCTGCTGCGTTCGGGTACCGTCGGAAATTACAGGGCAAACTCAGCCTGTTTGCTTGGATTTTTTTTTTTATCTCGGTGGGGGGTCAGCTTAAATGGGCTCAGACACCTTATATAGGGAAGAATTCATCTTTTGTGTGGATACAATTCATTATTTTGCCACAAGCAGCTCCAGGCGTGTTTCTTTTAAGGAACTGGTTAGTTGCATGGCGGCTGTGCGAATAACTCTCATTTCACTATTCGCCCAGCAAGACTCTGGTGGTGAAGTTGGGAACTATAAAGATGCTGACACAGCAAATTCACTCCATTTTTCGGCGGCCGGGCAAATAGTGGAATGAGAGTTATTCGCTCGGCCGCCGAAAAATAGCGCAAATTTGCTGTGTCAGCACCAAGAAGTGTGAGACATTTTCGCTTTAACACTTCGCCACGCTCTTTTCGTTATATATATGATGAAATTGATTAGTGTACAGAAAACATCTTCAGCTTCAAAATTTAAAAAAATCATCAAAATCTGACAAATATTAAAGGAGTTATGCCATCTTGAATGCAGTATGTTTGTTTATACAAGTAGTTCCAAGTTTTGCCACCAGAGTCTTGCTGTGCGAATAGTGAAATGAGAGTTATGGACACAGCCGCCGTATGAATAGGGTCGGCCTTCGTTTAAAGTGTCGAGATCATTAGCTTCAGTTTTGTTTAGTTCCTCTTTCATCCCTTTTGCGTTCTTGCTTCGCAGGCTATTCGGTAATAATAATAATTTGTCCACCTTTTCGCGACGAATTGTGACTTTTATTTTACTTTTTTCCCTTTGTTCAGGAATCGTTGTGTGCCGTGTGACTGGGCCATCACTGAGCAGCATGCAGGTACCTCAGCATTGAGAATTCCAGCAATTCAAGAAAGCCAAGGGAACACCCACGCCTCACCAGGCTGTGGCAGATACTGTAAAGTATGGTTAAGATGGTTACTTTATAGAGGTGGGGATGGACCAGTTGTCTGCCTAGGTGGTTGCCATTCAGAACCCGGGCCTGTTCAGTAGTATGGCAGCTCTGTGCGGCATCTGTGCATCCTCCCACACTTGACCCAAAAATGTTTGATTGGAATGTCAATTTTTTTTTTCAGTTCCTTCCTGGTACCTGTTTCATTTTGATGTCTACATTGTTCTATCAATTTGTGTTTTAATATTTTTGTATTGTGAAGCACTTTGAAAAGTCCAATTCAGACCACTGAGGCCCATCAGGCTGGTGCTTATTCATGAATACTGTAGTATGAAATGGATGAGCATCTATGACCACCTAGACAGGTCACCAGTCCATCATAGGTTACATCCCCAGCCAAGGCTGTTGCCCATTTACAGCTGGGTGGACTGGAACAATCCAGAGGAAGTGTCTGGACCAAGGACACAGACAAGCAGTCTGAAGCACAGGCATGGAACCAAGCACCAGTCTATAGGTTGATAGACACCATCGGTTGTTAATACAGACAATAGGCTCACATGCCACAGCAATAACTTGGAGGAAGCAGCACAAACACTCACAAAAAAGAAAAGAGGTTTTCATTGCACAAACTGGATTTCGATCGTTCTTTGGCACATCAAGGCAATCCATATCACATCATGTTGTGGGGAGTGGGCCCCGTCTATTTCATGCAGGTATGCATTGTTGCTGATTGAGGCGTCACACACGGCAGACACCTGTTGAAGGTTTCACCTTTATCTCAAAGTGCTTGTCTGTTTTAATTATTCTGACAAATTACAAAGTGCATGAGTACAGCACAGCCTGTGTGCACATGCCTGTGGATCGTGATGAGGTACACACAAATATTCTACCTTGTAACTGGCTGAAGCAGTATTGTGCAAAGTGGAGTCAGATATGTGAGCCCACATGTACACAGGCAGTTTCAGCAGGGGGCTGGGGGCAACATCCCCCCGGGGTTAGTGAATGAGCTGTTAAAGAATGGGCAGCACAGTGGTTTAGTGGTTCGCACTGTTGCCTCACAGCAACAAGGTCATGGGATCGCTTCCCACCTGGGTCTTTCTGTGTGGCGTTTGCAAGTTCTACCCGTGTTTGTGTGTTTTTCTGTCTCTCTCTTTGTGGGGGGTGGGGGGGTGGTGTTAATGACAACAAATGTGTATGTGGCTATGTGTGTGGGGTGGAAGGGGGCGATGAAGGAGGTTTTCATCCAGGACATCATATAACCTAGAACCACCTGTGTTGGTAGTCCAACTATTACCCACAGATCCACCTACTCTGTCGGTAGTAGCAGATCGCTAGTACTTCTTTGTATCTTTTTTCCCACATTCATCCCATAGCCCACATGTGCAGTTTGCTTTTTGTTTGTTTATTTATGTTTTTGTTTTGTTTTGTTTGCAGAAGGTTAAATTGAAACATGACAAGAACAATATCAATAGATATGGAACAAGAGGAGGTGAACGTACGGTACATCCAGAAAGTATTCACAGCGCTTCACTTTTTACACATTTTGTTATGTTACAGCCAATTTTTCAATTTCAATTTATTTTTATTTATATAGCGCCAGATCACTACAGAGTGGCCTCAAGGTGCGTCACACAAGTAAGGTCTAACCTTAATAACCCCCAGAGCAGCAATGGTAAGGAAAAATTCCCTCTGAGGAAGAAACCTCAAGCAGACCAGACTCAAAGGGGTGACCCTCTGCTTGGGCCATGCTACAGACACAAATTACAGAACAATTCACAAAACGAATATACAGAAAATCCTGTTTGTGCACAGGACAGAAGGGTCTCCAGCACAATTACCACACCCATCTCTGGATGGAGCTGCACCTTAAACAGAGAGAAAAAAACAGAATCAGGCATCAGAAAGACAAGAAATACTGTAAAATTTGTCAGCATTAAACAACAAGAAAAACAGGAAATACTACGGTGATCGCCAGCCACTAGCCCTAAGCTTCACTAAAAGACCCAGAATTTAGGTAAAGTTGAGGCCGTGGCAAGCTCCGTTTCCTAATAAAATGAATTAAAATAATAAAATGCGTAGAACTATACTATGCCAGTATGCTAGCCATACGAAAGGGAAAATAAGTGCGTCTTAAGTCTGGACTTGAAAGTCTCCACAGAATCTGACTGTTTTATTGATGCAGGGAGATCATTCCACAGAACAGGGGCACGATAAGAGAAAGCTCCGTGACACGCAGACTTCTTATTCATCCTAGGGCCACAAAGTAGTCCTGCACTAAGGTTAGAGGTAGTGTTACTGTACAAAACACAGTAAGAACGACTGGTCAAGTATGACGTCAACCATGCAAGGGTACTCCCAGTAATCCCAAAATGATTTTCCAGTCTATCAAGTAGAATATGATGATCCACTGTATCAAATGCAGCACTGAGATCTAACAGCACCAGAACCGTAGTGGTGTCCGAATCCATTGTATGCAGAAGATCATTCATATTTTCTAAAAGCAGACTGCAGTGGTTCAAAGAGATTATTCTCAGTAAAATAGTCCGTGAGCTGCCGTGACACCACTTTTTCCAGAATTTTAGAGCAAAATGATAGATTTGATATCGGCCGATAGTTTTTCAATACACTAGGGTCAAGATTAGGTTTCTTAAGTAATGGTTTAATCACTGCAGATTTGAAACATTTAGGAACAGATCCAGAAGTTAAAGAAAGATTAATAATTTCCAGCACAGTCGGCCCAAGAGTGGGCCACAGGTTCTTAAACAGTTTTGTTGGTATAGGATCAAATAAATCAAATTTCCAATGCCTTTCCCAGAAATGGGAATAGCTGCAAGGCAGCAGAGGTTTGAAATCAGTGTTTTCCTTCACCTAGATGGGCTACCAGCCAAGGTTTACGAGCCCCCGTCTGCCCAAAGCAACTGGATTTAAGGCGCCAGTGACCCGCCTTTCACCCCTTCTCCTGTCAGTAAGAACAGTTCCACCACAAGAAGGCCAGGAGCTGAACTTGATTGTCTTGGCTATGAAACGCCCACCATGAGAGCTTATCCCCACTAAAACCCTCAGCAATGACAGCCATTGGAACCAAATCTAGGTAATACCTCAGTAATGGCGCCCACCTCAGTAGTAGGGTGTAATGGCTGGGTTAAGGCATGCTGGGATATGTTTAACCTAATGTCTTCTATTTTCTTCTCAAAGTAATCCAGGAAATCCGGTGCTGTAAAAGAACAGCAAACTACAGGCTGTTGTCAATGAATAAGTGTTGCCACCGTGTCAAACAATAACTTTGAGTTATGCTTGTTTTTGTTGATCAAATCAGAGTTATAGGTCTGCTTTGTAGCCAGTAATGCATGCTTACAGTCTAAGATAGCATAACACCACACAAGGTGGAATACTTCTAATTTTGAACAACGCCATTTCCGTTCTAGACCTCTGGCTTTATGCTTGAGGCCATGCAGATAATCACTGAACTAAGGTGACTGTGTTTTGGGGGAGCACAGTTTTAACACAGGTGGCTCAATCATGTTGAGTGTAGTTTTGCACACTGAGTTTAAACTATCCACAAGACTGTTTACTGATTGGGTATTTGCCAGATGTGAAACTAAGACATCAGGCAGTCTAGCTTCGAGTTCAGTCTTAGTTGAGGATTTGATGCATTGCACTAGTGATATATAAGGTGGTTGTTCCACTAAACATGGCAGCGAAACTGTAAACTTGATAAGTGAGTGATCAGAGACCACTGATGTAAGAGGCATGATGTCAATATTCGTGACAGCAATACCATGTGTGAGAACCAAATCCAGGGTATTTCCACTAATGTGCATTGAGTCCCGAATGCATTGCCGAAATCCTAATGCATCCACAATTTCCATAAATGATTTGCAGAGGGGATCAGAAGGCTTATTTATATGAATGTTAAAGTCACCAATGATCAGAATGTTATCTGCACAAGTTGACAAGTTAGAGATGAATGCACCAAATTCATCTAAGAATTCAGAATATGGGCCAGGAGGTCGATATACAGTGACAAAGTAATATGGCTGATTTTTATTCTTCTGACCTTGGTAATGCATAATATCCTGAGCAGAACGGAGAATAAGATGCTCAAACTAGTTATATTTGTGACCACCAACAGCTAATAAGCTAAACCTAGATTTATAAATAAGAGCAACACCCCCGCCTTGCTTCGCATCACGAGGGACATGACTAAATGTATATGCTGGTGGGCAGGCCTCATTTAAGGGGAGGACAGCTGTAGGTCTAAGCCAGGTTTCACATAACCCAATCATATCTAAGTGATGAACAATAATTAGATCATTAATCAACAATGATTTTAAGGATAGTGATCTTATGTTAATGAGACCCAGACTAAGGACCTCAGTGGGGTTGACAGTTGAACTGTTTGGGTTTAGGGGTGGTTCCAGAGTAGCATACATAAGATGCTTAGAAGTAGGTTTAGGTTTGAGACATTTCACGCGCGTTGTAGGTAGCAGACACGAAATCTTTGATATTGCTGGAACAACCATTGGCCCACCCTCAATTTTAACATCATCCAATGTAGTAATGAGTATTAAGTTTGTAAAGCATATCCCTCTATGATTTTTATGGACACGTCTACGGAAGCAGGCCATAGTCTCGACTTGTTCCAAAACTTGCTCTTGCAACTTGCTCAGCCTTATTCCAAAATAGATCAAAGTCATTTCTTTCCTCAAAATTTTACACACAATACCCCATAAGAACGATGTGAAAAAGTAAAAAAAAAAAAGGATTAAAAACAAAAACAAATCACCTGTACATAAGTATTCACAGCCTTTGCCATGAAGCTGAAAACTGAGTTGAGGTGCATCCTGTTTCTACTGATCATCCTTGAGATGTTTCTACAGCTTAATGGGAGTCCACCTGGGGTAAATTCAGTTGATTGGACATGATTTGGAAAGGCACACACCTGTCTACACATATAAGGTCCCACAGATTTCAGTGCATGTCAGAGCACAAACCAAGCATGAAGTCAAAGGAATTGTCTGTAAGACAGGATTGTCTCGAGGCACATGTCTGGGGAAGGGTATAGAAAAATTTCTGCTGCTTTGAAGGTCCGAATGAGCACAGTGGCCTGCATCATCTGTAAACGGAAGAAGTTCAGATTCACCAGGACTCTTTCTAGTGCTGGTTGCCCGTCTAAACTGAACAATTGGGGGACAAGGGCCTTAGTCAGAGAGGTGACCAAGAATCCGATGGTCATGCTGTCAGAGCTCCATCATTCCTCTTTGGAGAGAGGACAACCTTCCAGAAGGACAACCATCTTTTCAGCAATCCACTAATCAAGACTGCATGGTACAGTGGCCAGTTGGAAGTCACTGCTTAGCAAAAGGCACATGGCAGCCCACCTGGAGTTTGCCAAAAGGCACCTGAAGGACTCTAAGACCCTGAGAAACAAAATTATTTGGTCTGATGAGACAAAGATTTGATCTCTTTGGCGTGAATGCCAGGCATCATGTTTGGAGGAAACCAGGCACCATCCCTACAGTGAAGGATGGTGGTGGCAGCATCATGCTGTGGGGATGTTTTTCAGCAGCAAGAACTGGGAAAGTAGTCAGGATTGGCTTCAGAACAACTCTATGAATGTCACTGAGTGGCCCAGCCAGAGCCCAGACCTGAATCTGATCTGGAGAGATCTGAAATTGGCCGTGCACTGACGCTTCCCATCTAACCTGATGGAGCTTGAGAGGTGCTGCAAAGAGGAATGGGCCAAACTGCCCAAAGATAGGTGCACCACGTTTGTGGCATCATATTCAAGAAGACTTGAGGCTGTAAGTGCTGCCAAATGTGCATCAACAAAGTATTGAGCAAAGGGTGTGAATACTTATGCACACGTGATTTCTTAGCATTTTATTTTTAATAAATTTGCAAAAAATTCAACAAAACCTGTTTTCATGTTGTCATTATGGGGTGTTGTGAGTAGAACTTTGAGGGGAAAAAATGAATTTACTCCATTTTGGAATAAGGTTGTAATATAACAAAATGTGGAAAAAGCAAAGAGCTGTGAATAATTTCCAGATGCACTGTACTACAGTTGCTGTAGATATGGATTAAAACCTGTGGCTTCTCCTAATTCCAGATTTATTGGCTTAGATCTGAGCTCTGATCTGAACCAAATGAACCACCTCCTTGGTATGGAAACGAATCCTGCAGACATGCGGACCCCCGGCACTCTGCACGGCAGGGTGCAGTGAAACTGAACTGAAAGGGATCAAAACAAATAAAACTATTGCGATGACAGAAGAAGGGATGAGAACTACACAAACATGGAGAGTCTGAGAAACACAGATACATATCTAGGACAGTTTAACATTCACACAGCTGTTATACTGTCATGGGAACATACATGTACATGGGAAGGAAGACTTGAGTCTGTTTTTTGACTCCCACTCGACCTCTTGCTGGCTTGTTAAAATAAAAAAAAATTTAAAAGCATGCAAAGTACACCCAAGTGCACACCACACAGTACATGTAGGACAGCAGATACAAACAGTTTTTCAAGATCAATTTTGGACTGTTTTGTCTGTTTCTCCACAGAGGAGAAGACTGACAACCCTGCAAATGTTCACGACCTCATTCCCTGAATTCCACCACATTAATATTGTTCAGGATAATTGAATCGGGCACGACATCAAACACAGCTCTTTGGCAGCTAGGCAGGAATCCAACTTCCAGGAAAAATTACAGCCCAACACATCCCATCAAAAAGTGGATTACTGTAAGATGAATCTTACGGGCTCATCAAGCATGATGAATAACAGAGAGTTAATTAGCAGGTGATCGCACGAATGTGATCTACTGTTCACAGCCCAGCTGTGGTGCACGGCCACAGGCTCAGGTGACTTATGTCAAGCTTAAGAGCGTGCAGAACAGGACCTGAGAGTCCACAGTGGAACTCCAGTCCACAAGTTCACCGTTGACATTTCTGGATCCACCGTTACACATGAAGCCAAAAACCTCTCGATGCTCTTGTGAATGGGGATTTCGTTTGATGCAGTTTCCATGAGTGTTCATGTACAAAGCCCAATTAACAGTGTTGCCAACTCCTCAGTAAGAAAAGTAGCTACTGGCTGTCCTAAAAGTCGCCAGAAGTCGCTAAATGACCTCATCAACTAATTTGCTAATTATTTGCATGTCATCACAGATGAAAAAAAATGTTGTAGAGAGATCATTAAATACATTATCAATGTTTTAATATTGTTTGGTAAATTCCATATTCATAAATGTAGCATATTGAAAATGAATTTACACAGACTTCTGGCTGAATTTGAACAATATATAAGCAGTATTAAGCTTATATACTCTCCCAAATGTCATAAAACTGCCACCCTCTATAAGGACTTTTTGAAGAGAATTAATGTTATTGTGGCCTCATCCTTTGCTCGTTTGCTGTTCATTTTACTGTTAATATTTTTGTTGAAAAAAAGGGTTGTGACAGACAAAAAAAGTGAGTAAAAACACCTTACGAATATTGAACTACAAATAAACTTGATTGATGGTTTGTTGGGCAGCACGGTGGCTTAGTGGTTAACACTGTTGCCTCACAGCGAGAAGGGCGTGGGTTCAATTCCCGTGGCCTTTCTGTGTGGAATTTGCATGTTCTCCCCGTGTTTGCGTGGGTTTCCTCCAGGTGCTCCAGTTTCCTCCCACATCCACAGACATGCGGGTTAGGTGGACTAATTATCCGTAGGTGTGAGGGTGTGTCTGTGTTTGTTTGTCTATCTGTGGCCCTGCGACAGACTGGCGTCCTGTCCTGGGTGTACCCCGCCTCGCGCTCTATGACTGCTGGGATAGGCTCCAGCCCCCAGCGACCCTTAATTGGACTAAGCGGTAGAAGATGAATGAATGAATATTGGTTTGTTTGTTTGTTTTGCCATTAAAATTGGCTATCTCTTCTCAAAATAACGTAACGTCTCAAGGTCAGGGATCCTCAAAGTCTGGAGACTAATTAGTCCCAGCGCAGCAAATGAGGTAAAAGCTGATTGAGTCCGAGTCAGGTTTGCCATTCAATGCAGGAACAGCCGCGGAGGCATCAGCGTGCGTGTTTGAACGTGGAGGATTGTAGATATCCCTCCGCTCAGTGCTTTGCAACAGCAGAGGTGGGAGACCTGCTGCCGCTCGGTGACAACAGAGACTAGATCTGAGTCGCCAAACACCAGAAAAGTCTCCAGGAATGCCAGGAAAAGTAACTAGATTTGTCGCTAGTCACTTTTGAGAAAATAAGAGAGTTTGGAAAGTCGCCAGATTTAGCGAGAAAGTCCCCAAGTTGGCAACACTGCCAATCAAGCCCATAATAATAATAATAATAATAATATCAGTCCATAGTACCCAGTGTCCTCTTTTACACCGGGGCATGCTGGGTGGGTGGGGGGGCAGCACATCCAAGAAGGACACATCCAGGCTGGACAAACTGATCAGGCGGGCTGGCTCTGTGGTTGGCATGAAACTGAACTCTCTGGTGACAGTGACAGAGGAGAGAACTCTGGGCAAACAGCTGGACATTATGGACGATGCCAGTCACCCTCTGCACACCGTCATCAGCAACCAGAGGAGCCTCTTCAGCCACAGACTGCTCCTTTCCAAGTGCAGGACCAACAGACTGAAAAACCTCTTTGTCCCTCAGACCATCAGACTGTACAACTCCTCACCCGGAGGGAGGCAGAGTAACAGGAAGACAGAGGAGGGGAATGAGAAGAACAGTAGTAGCCAGTAAACCAGTATTGATCAGTATGTCTAGTCTTTATATTGTATATTTGTATTTATATATGAAAACTGTTTTTCTTTTTTTCATTTTGATACCCTGTGTGCTTCTTACCCTGTGTGCTGCTATACAATGCTGCTGGAACCTCAATTTCCCTGAGGGAGTCTTCCCAATGGATCAATAAAGTTATAAAGTTCTATCTAATCTAATCCAATCAATGTATACCTGTTTCCATTTGAGGTCCAACAGAGCGGCTGATACCTGGAGTAGTGAAGAAGCTTAAGATTTATGGCATGTCCTCTGCACATCTTCTTGTAGAACTCTTCTTAGATTACCATCCTCCTCCCTTCACGACTGTTCCCTTTGTCTGCAGCAGGCATGTTCCATATTACATCTGATATTCCACCTTTTCAACCATTTGTTATTTAACCCTTTTGTTGAACAAACATGAATTAATTACAGCCTACATGTAATGCTTAAAGTCATCAGAATTACATTTGTTGTAAAAAAAACAAAAAAACAACAGAAACAACAAAGTATTTTATATTTTATTTGTTATATGCAGACGCGGGTTGAGGAGCGGACCTGCGTCTGACTGAACCCAGCGCTGAATAACCAGAAAGCGGTTCCAAAAACAAAACATTTATTTCCTTTTTGTGCAATAATTGTGTACAACATAAAAGTGCGTTTGTCTGGCGGAGTGAAGGACGGCGCGCTCTCCAGCGCCCAAAGGGATCGAAGCCCGGCGCTTCTGGACTCAAGTTCACCGCCAAACACCCCCCAGGTGGACACGACAAACTGACTCTGTGAAGGATAGAAGAGGTGAGGTAAGTCAACAGCTACAACTAATATCCTTCAAAGGCACACACTATCAGCAACACATTCAGGTCTGAATTTAAGCTTTATGTAAATGAGCAGCTTCTCACAACAGGTAGAGGATCATCAGTCCGCACGCCACGGCCATGAGAAGCAAACTGCACAATTCTCGTCAATGTTCAAATATACTGCGTAACAAAATACCAAATTACTATTAACATTTATTCAGACAATCAATCACCTCTGATGTGTGCTGACAGCATGTGTCCCTCACCCGTCCTCCTTCACAGGCACGATGTGTCAAACCCAGGCGCAGTCCTCAGCGTCTCACAAACGAACGTCACAAGGTCGAGTTCCCAGCAATTCTGCTTGAATCACTCATGGCTTAAATGCAGAACGCCATCTCATTATCTGCTTCAGCTGAAAGTCTTTAAGTTTGCACGTGAGCATCATCCACAGGTGCTTCAAATCATGCTGATGAGGGTGAAGGACTCTTCTGCCAGCACCTTCTCCACAGACAAAAACCAGTTTGCATACCACCTGGAGAGCAAAGAAAAGAAAAGACCACCAAAATGTCCAGCCAAACCCCCCAACACACAACATTATTGTCTCAACAACATGCACAAATAACATAATCATTGAGATCTTTAAAAAAAAACTCTACACTGGGCACTCAGGTAATGTAACACCTGCACCCTATGCAGATTCATGAAAACTAATTCATTGTGATCCAGTGATACCACAAAGTATGGTTCTGTGTGGCCTTCATATTTGACCAAATTTGTCCAAAACAGAACCATTTTATCCTTGTCTAACACAACCCTTTCACAATTTAAACCCATATTGGCTTCAAACTGTGAGCTACACAGTTAGGAGCTTGAGTTTGACCTTTCAAACTCATCCAAGGTCAAAGGTCATAACCAAGAGAAAGTGATATGTGACAAAGCTGTAACTCCCGGTGCTGAAAAAGATGCAATTGCAGAAGTGCCAAATTTAGCATTTTAGTGTAGGCTCATTTGTCATGAAATAAAAATGTTTTTTTTTTTTTAAGTGTTGTTTTTTGTAAAAGCAAAAGCCTACCTGATTCTGTTAGATTATGATTTAAACATAAAAATAGGGTGTCTTTTTTGTCACGTTATAATGCCCTAAAATCCAAGATGACGTCCATGATATAAAAATGGCATACAAATGTGACATTATGATTGTTATAAATCTGGTTCCAATATTATACTACTAATATTTTCATTTTGTGAAGTTTCAGACTGAAGTTTCCTGAATCAAACATGGCGGGCCTAAAATTGATCTTTGAATGAAGTCACTGGACATAGTTTTTCTGCATTAGCTGCTGCCCGTGGGGATCCATGAAATTACATGATTATGTAATTTCATGATTCCATTGTTTTCTCTGTGTCAGAAAACCTGTATTCAGATACTTTGTAATTATGTCTTGTGTATTAGCAAAGATATTGCATTATTGCTAAACAGAGGCCATTTTGGACACCATCTTGGATTTTGGACCCTTAGAATGTGAAGAAAAAATGGCACCTTAATTTTTTTTTTAAGCATATATCTTATTTCAACATCAAGTGAGTTTTTGCTTTTACAAAAACAAACAAAAAACACACAAAATTACAAATGATCCTACACTATTTCCATGAGAGGCTGCTTGAGGTTGTATCCAAAACGGAGTCACTCCCCATAGACGCCCATGGTAAAACCTCCAACTTTACACTAGAATTAAATGTATTTGGGCAGCATCATAGTCAAATGGTTAGTACACAGGGCACCGTTCTACTATGATCACACAAGACCCTCAAAAAAGTACAACAAGATGAAACAGTTTGATCTGGCTTGCCTCCTAACAGACTGGCTTATAAAGTGCAGACCTAGCAAATGGTTGGCAATAAAGTGCAGGCCTGGCAACCTGCCTGAAAATGAAAGTTAAGGCCCTCAGCCAGACATAATCAAGCTGTTCAACTTTGAACAAAATCGCAACAAAAGCTGCTTCAGCTTCAAAATTTTACACTGATGGAGCACAATCCAAAAAGATTTAAGCCATAGTAGGAATACCCCGTTTAAGACGTTCAAACAACATTGAAGCTATTAAGACTGCAAATACCCGGAAGTGATTGTGTAATGACACCAATTTTGCGAATCAGGAAGAAATTTTTGAACAGTGCGAAAATTTGATCCCAATTTCAAAACTTGTACCGATGATGGCCGTAACTACTACATATACCAAGTTTGTTCAAGATTGACAAAAGATAGATCAAGAAGTTACTAATGCTTCAAACCGCACCCTGATTTGCTATTTGGCATTAAATGGGAAGGAACAGTGCTCCGTGGAATAGCCTCATTATTGGTTCAAGACCACCTGTGCCTAATCTTCATGTAATATGGAGTTGCGTCAAGAATTGCATCTGGTGTAAAACTTGTGGTAACCCTGAGCAAAAAGAGAGAAACTGAAAAGCTTACTTAGTAACAGCCTGGTACAAAAAGCAGTTTTGGTCTCTATAGCTAGTTGCCCCATTCATGACAGTTATATATCAATTTAAACTATTGTAAGCAATAAAGTTACAAATGATTAGGAGCATGACTGTTTTGAGTGACAGCTAGTATGTGCCAGCAGGCCCAGGCAACCACCTGCTGGCCACTAGCAGTAGATCCTAGCTACCGTGGATACATCCATATTTGTGCTTTCTGAGCATTTGATTACAAACATTTGAGATAATATGGCTTGCTGTGGAATTAATTGTACTAATAGACCATCTAAGAAGTCTGTGCAGCAGTATTTACAATATAAAACTGACCACTGAAATTTTATATTATTTAATATATACAGCAGGTAAAATAAGTATGGAACACATCGCCATTTTTATCAGTAAATATATTTCTAAACGCCCTAGTGAAATGAAATTTTCACAAGATGTTGGTAACAACTCGAGTATTTCACACATACAGAGAACTCAAGCCATAGATGTCCATGAATTAAGTTATGTGTAATGATGTGAAATGACACAGAGAAAAGTGTTGCACACCTGAAGAAATGAAAGTGCAAAAAGGCATGGAAAGCCAAGACACAATCAATTACAAAGCCCATTGTCAGTGGAAAGGATAGAAAATCTACATCTACAGTCAATCTAGAGATGACTGTGCGTGGGTTTGCTTAATGTGAAAATGTCGTTGCACACTGACAAACACATGGTCCTTGACAGATCCTTAGCCTGGAGAAATCTGACAATCAGGGTCTGAGGACCTGCTGCAACTTAAAACTGCACATTTCACAGTGGCCTTTTATTGTGGCCAGCCTAAGGCACACCTGTGCAATAATCATTCTGTCTAATCAGCATCTCGATATGCCAGACCTGTGAGGTGGGATAGATTATCTTGGCAAAGGAGAAGTGCTCACTAACACAGATTTAGACAGATTTGTGAACAATATTTGAGAGAAACACGTCTTTTGTGTATATAGAAAATGTTTTAGATCTTTGAGTTCAGCTCATGAAAAATTGGAGCAAAAACAAAAGTGTTGCACTTATATTTTTGCTCAGTGTAGATAGATAGATAGATAGATAGATAGATAGATAGATAGATAGATAGATAGATAGATAGATAGATAGATAGATAGATAGATAGATAGATAGATAGATAGATAGATAGATAGATAGATAGATAGATAGATAGATAGATAGATAGATAGATAGATAGATAGATAGATAGATAGATAGATAGATAGAGGGGGAGGGAGTTTGAAATACAAAAAAATGGGTTTGAGAATTTTACATGTCATGTATATCCACAGCATTATGCATGCTCCCAGAAATACAACATAGCATAAGTTCTACCAGAAGACTCAGATTTTTAAGTATTCACTCAGAAACAATCAATTAACAACAGCTATAATATCTACACAAAAGTAGCTCTAAACCAATAGAAAACACGTACATTCCCTAAAATGTCAAAGTTCTCACTCATCTCTCACTGTTTACAGATTGCTGATAAGACGTTCCCTCCTTTGCCCCACCAACACCACTTGGAGTAGGCTCTGCTCCAACAGCAAAATTTGTCATCATTTCAACTCCACTTTCTACCACGATGGGGAACTACACCAAAGACTACTGCACCAAACACACAAGTGTAACATTCTGTAATTAATGTATTAAATGATCAACTATAACTTCCCTCCCGAGTCTTTCCAACAGAGGTAAAGAACCAGCTCCTCTAACTAGTCTACAGTGGTGAATGACAGAATGATCTTCCTGAAAAGAGTGCACCTCAAAAGGCATGTAATTTAACCAATGAAATGTTACAAGCTGGTGTGCCCAAAAAGCTAAAAATTCCAACAGTCAGGAAGGTTTACTGTGGTCTTAAAATCAACAGTGTACTCGTACCTGTATGTGGATGGCATAAAGGAGTGACAGGCTTTTTTAATCTAAAGAAGAGTGGGGTGTCATCTTATAATCAAGACTCTCATTTTCGGAACAGTATTCATTCATTCATTTTCTGTACCTGCTTATTCCAGTTAAGGGTCACAGGGGGTTGGATCCTATCACAGCAGTCATAGGGCGAGAGTCGGGGTCTATTATAGGGCTGGAACAATATTGTATTTCAGTTGGAATTTAACTGAATGAAATTTAATTAAGTCATCATTTTACCCACCAGTCTGGAACAAGTCCCTTTTACAACAGGACATGTGAAAAAGTGCTGAATCTGTATACCTGAGCATTTATTATTTAACATTTGTATTTAAAAAATAGGGCATGATGTAGACATTTGTTTTTAGCATTAAAAACATGTTTTACTTCTGTAAGAGTAAAAATAAGTTGGCATCCTATAACAAAAAAATGCATATCAAATCACAAGAAGGTATTATTTCTCTAAAGCAAGTAATAGTACAAATGTCTATACATAAGAAAGTCTAACATATGGAACAGAGGAATACTGTGAAAATCATTACTCTCTGTAATAAAAGGTCAAGACCAGGGGCCTCCCAGAGTGTGAGATAGAAGAGGAGTGGAAAAAGTCTCACTTTGTTGGTTAAAGACCTCACACTCCGTGGCCAAACCAGTGAATGGCCGTAGGTTACAGCTCCATTTGTCACTGCTGCTATTAACACACTGCTGAAGAACACCACTGACGTGTCCATCTGAGTATTATACTGCTGACGTCATCTGTTCAAACTGACAGTGGTAGCCCCAATGGTACAACAGTGTGTAATTTATTCAAAGCTGATAAATATGTTTATCGCTATCTTAAGAATTTCTCCATTTGCTTGGAGAACTCAGATCTAAACACACTTTGCACACATTGCTTTCGATGTATAAAACACTGTGAAAACACTTGAGATACCAGGACGGTGAGAACAACGCGAGGCGTCAAACCGACGACCTCACACCAACATGCTAAAACTTGACAAATACACCTTCTTAAACGTGATTGGTTTTGGAATGGTGAGTTTCTGCTGAGCACATGTCATAGAGTGTTCATTCTGAACACAAGTCTAACTCAAGGCTCTCATTATTTCAGGCCTCTGACTTCATGCTTGCGAAATGTTTTGATATTTTTTAAAGCAGGTATAAAAATACCAGTCCTTTTTTTCCGTTCCCCTCCTCCCACAGAGATCAAATGAGGCCACTTGGGAGAATTTGAAATTATGGCCCTTCTAAAAACAGGCCAAAGAGTCAGCATTACAGTCAGGCTACGTCATGAGTCAGCGATGGGTCACCTGCAGTGACCTCATAGCGAAACACTTTCACACGTCGTGAAGGAGGCACTGCTGGAGCTCTAAATTACTCTGCTACGCCTCTTCATGTGAAAAACTGTTCAGTTAGAGAAGCAAAGTGTATCAATGAAAACAAAGTAACTTAAAGTAAGAAACAAAGTAAGAAACTTAAACTTAATAGCCTTTAGAAACCAACCCCACGTGGAAAATAAAATCAAAATCTGGTTTTCGTCTGTGTAATTTGATGCTTTTTTGTTAACATGAACACATTTTACTAGTATAAAATAGCAACTTTCCAGCTGTTTGAAATTAAAATGTACCCGTGAAATGGTTTACTTCATGCGCACAGATCACAGTCATGAAAAGGTGCAGTTTAACTAAAAAGGAAAAACACTGATTCAGACATGACCTCTTTGTGTATCTGTTACCTTCACTGTTCTGTTTGCTTGAACCAGAGGAGATGAGGGGACTGTGACGTGTTTCAGCTCACAAAGCTCATTTTACACTAAAACAGGAGCTCAGATTATAAGGTACAGGGAGGAACAAGGTTTAAACATGCAGTTTAGAATGCAAAGAATCTGAAATGATCACATTTCAACAAGAAAATCACAAACACTTTGTGGCAACTTTTCCTGACATTTAAAGTTTTCTTTTCCTTGCAGATTTTGACTTTATTAGAGAGACATGTTCCCCAGCTCAGAAATTAATCTGGAAATGTTCAAACCACAAACTGCACCTTAACCTCGTACAGATGTACCCAAATCTTTGCTTTTTTACTCCTTTCCATCCAAGTTTTGTTTGTTGTTTGTGCATTTGGTATTTGGTTTGTTATTCTCACATTCCAATAAAAATAACAGTCCATTGCAACTTTATCATCAAGTTGTATTTACATTAATAAATTAAAATGTCTGTGACTACTTTTCATCCTTGAAAATTATTTATTATTTTTCACTCACTCACTCATCTTCAACTGCTTTTCCAGGTTTGGGTCACAGGGGCAACAGCTCCAGCAGGGGACCCCAGACTTCCCTTTCCCATGTCACATTAACCACCTCTGACTGGGGGATCCCAAGGCGATCCCAGGCCAGTGTGGAGATATAATCTCTCCACCTAGTCCTGGGTCTTCCCCGGGGTCTCCTTCCAGAAGGACGTGCCTGGAACACCTCCCTTGGGAGGCGCCCAGGAGGCATCCATACCAGATGCCGGAACCACCTCAGCTGGCTCCTTTCAACGTGAAGGAGCAGCGACTCTACTCCGAGCTCCCCATGGATGACCGAACTTCGCACCCTATCTCTAAAGGAGACACCACCCACCCTCCTGAGGAAGCCCATTTCGGCCACTTGTAGCCGCGATCTAGTTCTTTCGGTCATGACCATAGGTGAAAGTAGGAACGAAGATTGACCAGTAGATCGAGAACTTCGCCTTTTGGCTCAGCTCCCTTTTCGTCACAACAGTACAGTATACTTCAGGTGCTGATTGAACCGCACCCACATGGCATTCGAGTTGTGTTCTTACTGCACTCTGACAGCATTCTGGGTATTTGCACAGTGTTCAAATTATATTTGAAATGCATTCACAAGCATACACACAGTATGTGCACGAATCAGTCGAGACAGGATCCCCCCACATTCTAAGTGGTCATACGGTATTCGTACACGGTTGTCTGAATGTTTGTCACTCCCGACTGCGCCTCGAAGTTTAGCCTTTTTTCACCCATTCTGGCTGATTCGGCTTGGTTTCTGCTCATCCATGCTAAATGTGACGGGGCCCAGGTTTGCAGCCTGATAATGAATTAGTTTAATTAATGAGACAGAAAAAAGTTATTACAAAATAAGAATGTTTGGATATTTCAAGTGTGATCATCTGAGGAACCACTGTTGAAGAAATAAACCATCTTTTTTTAAAATGATAGACTGCCTAAAATGTTTACAAAATATTGTGAAAGATCTCAGAAATAATTAAGTAAGGGGGCATTAAGTCAAAGTGAACTCGAGGGCACACACACAGAGAGAGTGTGCATCTCTGATCCAACACTCTGATCACCACAGTACAAGTAACATGGGAATCAAAAGGAAACATTAAAAAACTAATAATTTTGGATCTGAATCGAAATGTAATGAATGCTTCCTTGCCCCTTGGTCTCCCACTCCAGCACATTTAATTAAAATCCATCCCTTTATTTTTGAGAAACAAACACTGGTCTAGTTAGTGAATGATACAACCCCAATTCCAATGAAGTTGGGACGTTGTGTAAAATGTAAATAAAACCAGAATACAATAATCTGCAAATTCTCTTCAACCTATATTCAATTGAATACACCACAAAGACAAGATGTTTAATGTTCAAACTGATAGACTTTATGGTTTTGTGCAAATATTTGCTCATTTTGAAATGGATGCCTGCAACACATTTCAAAAAAGTTGGGATGGGGCAACAACAGACTGGGAAAGTTGATGAATGCTCAAAGAACACCTAACTGGAAACAGGTGAGTGTCATGATTGGGTATAAAAGGAGCATCCCCAAAAGGCCCAGCCATTCACAAGCAAAGATGGGGTGAGGATCACCACTTTGTGAACAATTGCGTGAAAAAAAATAGTCCAAAAAAATAGTCCAACAGTTTAAGAACAATGTTTCTCAATGTTGCTCCCAATGTTTATAATATAATCAGAATATTCAGAGAATCTGGAGAACTTTCTACACGTAAGCAGCAAGGCTGAAAACCAACATTGAATGCCCGTGACCATCAATCCCTCACGTGACACTACATTAAAAACCAGCATCATTGTGTAAAGGATCTTACCACGTGGGCTCAGGAACACTTCAGAAAACCACTGTCAGTTAACACAGTTCGTCGCTACATCTACAAGTGCATGTTAAAACTCTACCATGCAAAGTGAAAGCCATACATCAACAACATCCAGAAATGCAGCCACCTTCTGTGGGCCCAAGCTCATTTGAAATGGACAGACGCAAAGTGGAAAAGTGTGCTGTGGTCTGATGAGTCCACATTTCAAATTGTTTTTGGAAATCATGGACGTCATGTCCTCTGGACAAAAGAGAAAAAAGACCATCCAGATTGTTACCAGCGCAAAGTTCAAAAGCCAGCATCTGTGATGGTATGGGAGTGTGTTAGTGCCCATGGCGTGGGTAACTTACACATCTGTGATGGCACCATCAATGCTGAAAGGTACATCCAGGTTTTGGAGGAACACATGCTACCATCCAAGCAACGTCTTTTTCAGTGACGTCCCTGCTTATTTCAGCAAGACAATGCCAAACCACATTCTGCACATGTTACAACAGTGTGGCTTCGTAGTAAAAGAGTGCAGGTACTAGACTGGCCTGCCTGCAGTCCAGACCCGTTGGTCATTGAAAATGTGTGGCGCATTATGAAGCGCAAAATATGACAATGGAGACCCCGGACTGTTGAACAACTGAAGTCGTACATCAAGCAAGAATGTGAAAGAATTCCACCTACAAAGCTTCAGCAATTAGTGTCCTCAGTTCCCAAACGCTTATTGAGTGTTGTTAAAAGGAAAGGTGATGTAACACAGTGGTAAACATACCACTGTCCCAGCTTTTTTGAAACATGTTACATGCATCCATTTCAAAATGAGTAAATATTTGCACAAAAACAAAGTTTATCAGTTTGAACATTAAATATCTTGTCTTTGTGGTGTATTCAATTGAATATAGGGTGAAGAGGATTTACAAATCATTGTATTCTGGTTTTATTTGCATTTTACACAACGTCCCAACTTCATTGGATATGGGGTTGTACATACTGTAATATGCAAAAAGGTGACAGAAAACATTTTAATTAATGAAGTGATTTTGCTCTTTTTCCCTGAAGTGCGAAACAGATGACTGTTTGACCGCAAAAAAAAACAAACAAACAAAACAGGCAACAGGCTTTTGAATATGTGGAGTCAGTGGAATGGTTATATCATGGGAAAACTCAAGATTTTTAGTTGAAGTAAAAAATTGTATAAAATGTTTGCGTGTGTATTCTTCTAAGCACTTGTTTGTCTGCTGGTATCCAAGATTTCTGTGGTTAACATTAACTGGAACAGGGGTAGCAGGCTGTAATTTACACAATGATCAAAATAAGTTCCATCATCAATCCATGAAGTGCCAGATGTTGGAGAAACGTCCTTGTGTGGATTTCATTCCTAAATTATTTGGTAACCTCTCACCCTCAGAACGTTTTTCTCTGTGGCTTTGGGCATTTTTGTTTTCTTTTTCTTTTTAAAACCAAGAAGTTGAGGATGTCTATGGTAACTGCTCATCTCTCTTCCTTTTACTCCAAGTCAAGGTTTTAAATGTGTTGTTTGCACAGCAGGCAGTTAAGGTAATGACATGGAGCAGCATCAGACAAAATGCCTAAAATGGCACATTAAACAGGCCACAACTGGAACTGAATTTTCTCTGTCTGCAGTGCTGAGTACTGACACAGAGTGAACTCACACATCAGGCATTACCAGCATTTTTAGGGTTCTACAAAACCAGACTATTCAGAAACACTCCATTATCACGCAATCCAATACACAAATATGTTAGCAACTCATCTTTGGCCTAAACTATCTCCTCTTAAAAAACGTAAAGAAAATCCAAAATGACCTCACTCTGCAAAAATGCAGAAGTGGGTTCTCACTAGACTATATCACCCACACACGCACGCAGCTCAATACCAGGCATGTGTAATTACAACCAGAGAACACTGTGCGTGAGGATATACTGAAGAATACCAGGCGCTCGACACCGTAAGACTCTCCGACCACGACAAATTGTGGCTGACCACGGAAGACCACGCCCGGCACCAACCACCAGGAATGTCTGACAGACCATGCAAAGCCCTGACATCAGCTCAGTGCCAACTTAGAGGTCTGCCTGAATGGGAAAAGAGAGTGACGACTAATCCTGAAATCGAATTGTCAACAGTCTGTCAACTATACAATATAAACACAGTAACGCAGTAACCTATTAACTCTTTCACGGAACACATTAAACACCCGTGTGCTGCGACAGGAGACATCAGTGCTGAGATACAGGGTTTTGTTCCAAAAGGGGGCCTTCGTGGAAAAGGGATGGGGTTTCTTGAAATATCAGGATAACTGCTGCAGATGCAACTAAATAATCATCTCAGCAGCTGTAATATGTGAATTCATACTTAAAGTTTCCTCTTTTAGAAGGAGTTGCTTCTAAAGGCAGGAGTGGGCGTGTGTACAAAGTGGCCAAATTAAGGTTTTTAATCATACAGACATATAAATACTGTACATAGACAAAATACCTGCAAAGTCGGTTCTTTTGGCTTTTCCCTCGTTTCACTTGGGGTTACCACAGTAGATCAGAGATGGATCTGTATGTTGATTTGGCACAGGTTTTACATCGGATGCCCTTCCTGATGCAACTCCAGATTACATGAAAATTCAGTAAGGTATATCTTATATATTACATTTCAATTCTAAGGTGGAACTATGCTAGTACATAAAGGTATATCTAAATATCTAAAAAGGAAGAGTAAAATAGGAGAGTAGAAAAGAGTAGAGTAGAACCACTTAGGTGCCTGGTCTTGAGAACCAGAGATGGTAGGTTAAAAAGCTTTTTTATCCCATGTGCACACTCCCTACCCACCCAAGCAGCTCAAGAAAGAGGTAGATATAATATAATAAGTAATGAGACATAAGAAAGATAAGACATCACAGAAGACTGTAGTATAGGTAATTTAGTATGTAGACTAGTAGTAAAATGAAATATAGTAGTAGGCTAAGCTATAAATCTGGTATTTTATTATAGAAACAGAAGCTATGAGTGTATTGGTATCTAGCTAAAGTAACTCTGTTAGCATACTACAGGAAAATAAAAAATATAATCATTATGCTATCAAATGGAAACCTAAGAACTTAGGTACTATAGCCTATGTTGATAGCTTTAAAAAGAACACAAACTGATGAATTGTTAAAAATCTACACCATGTAAAATAAAATTGTAAATAACAAAAATAAGCTAGTTATAGTAGAAGAGCTAAATTAGCCATTAATAAGCCAACCGTACCCAGCAAGCTAACACGATAAACAAAAACGGTAATTAGTGTATAAAGTATAATAGCGTAGTTAAACCGACAGTAACAGTATTAGCAAATACATATAAAATAAATGTGTACGAAAGTATGAATTAATGTGGGTTATCAAACACAAAAGAACCAACTATTTTGTAAGCTACGATAAACGGTGCTACAGCCGGCTAGATAAGCTAACGTTAGCTGTTAGGTATAACTAATTGTACCCCACTCCTCCAATATTTACTTAAATACGTATATTAATATTAAAAAGGGGTGGCCATGAACCGGAAACCTTCTGCAGTAAGGAAAAAAGTGCACTTAACAACTTGAACACCACTGTTGCCTTAACCCTTCACACATAACATGAAAGAAGCAGAAACCGGAAGAAAATCTGCGAACCAAACACGAAATGGGAAACCACGAACCATCCACCTGCTGTCGTGAGGGACACACTGTTGCACAGGCTTGCACGACACATCGGGGACAGTTTCGTGCACGCTCATGTGCGTGCACGAACACACTGCATGCAGCTGGAACATTTGCACCACATTGCACCGCTAATGTGGATAAAAATAAAATAAAAACCAATTGTACTGTTAGTGAAAATCACTGGGTTGATATAAATAATAAATAAAATGGGACGCAATACAGAACCCTATGGTTCAATAAAGAAGAAATGCCACTCACGGGAATTGAACCTGCAATTTACAAAAGCTCAGATTACCAGACAGGAACTTTAACACTGCACTACAATTACTGCTTTATAGGCAGTAAATGATAGGAGTGTAAAATGTCAAAAATATTTTATTTTTATTTTTTTTTTTAAAGAGAAAAAAGCGCTGTAAATAACTGACAAAACAGCATTTGTTACGGCGTATTTTTGGTGATACGTGACTGAAAGTGGTGTATTTGTGGCACTGCTGGCTTGTCATAGTCCTGCGGTGCATGTGTTCTGCCAGACATGCATGTCGGGCCGGACACGTGTGACATTCAGATCGTCTGCTGTGATACCTGATGGCCCATTTCACATGTAGCAGCCTGCTGAGGTGCGCTGTGTGTGGCCGCTGCAGCCCAGCTGTGTGTGCTCAGACGTGGCTGCCCGGCCCCCATGTGGTCATGTGTGTAAATAGATATCAGCATGTCATGCAAGTGTGCTCTCCCCCTGCACACCACATGTGTTGGGGGAGCGTGGGGGGGCGCACACACACACCACATGTGGGGGGGGGATGCGTGACACACGCACATGTGCTATACACATGCATGCCACATGTATGTTGCTTTTTGCAACGCCACACTCATGGGGGAATTCAGACCAGTTTCACAGCCAGCTTGAAAGTGATCATCTACTGACTGTTTTCGTGCTGACAGAGCAAATGGCCACACATTTTCTAAGTGTCCAGCAAGCAGTGTTGGATGTGTGTGTGTCACCTGAAATTTGGCCAACACCTGCTGCAAGAGGGTTCGAATGGGCTCTCACAGGGCACATTCAGTCTTTCAGCTGCTACTGTGCGCAAATAGTTATAGTGACAGGTGTACGAGGTGTTGGAGGCAGCTCAGCTTTTTCACGAATGGCATGTAATTCCTCCTTCGTGCGCTAGTCGGCTTCAATCGTGTTTTGTGTGAAATGGCTCTCAGAGAATAATGTAATGAAAAAAGGTGTCTTGTGCACAATATAAACTCTGTAATTAATCTGAATTGTAAGATGATTGCTGTAAGACTTGTTAGGAAACAATAACCGTAGTGATAGGATGAATCACTGGCAGAGATGAAGTGGCCTACAGAATGAAGGTGGCCAGTCTAATAACATGGTGTGAGGACAGTAACCTCACTCTCAACATGGACAAGGCCAAGGAAATGAAGGTGGACATGAGGAAGGACAGGACACCTCATCGGCTACTGTTCATTTGGGAACTTGAAGTGGAGAGGGTGAGCATCTTTAAATACCTTGGCATCTACATCGGTGAGGACCTCACTTGGACACTCAACACCACACAACTGGTTAAGAGGGCGCAACAGAGGCTATACTTCCTGAGGTGGCTGAGGAAAGTTGGTATGTAGCCTAAGAGCCTCAGTAACTTCTACAGCTGCATTGTTGAGAGCATCTTGACCAGCTGCATCACTGTATGGTATGGCAGCACTACTGTTATGGACCACAAATGACTGCAAAGAGGGGTGTGGACTGCTGAGAAGATCACTAGGACTCCACTGCTCTCTCTGCAGAGCATCTTCTACCTCAGAGTCCACAGGAGAGCTGCTTCCATCTTCAAGGACTCCAGTCACCCCCACTACGAACTGTTCACACATCTACTCTCAGCCTGAAGCTACAGAAGCGTGAAATGCAGGACTTCCAGATTAGGGTACTCTTTCTTTCCCACTGCCATCAGGCTCCGAAACAGCTAACAGGAGTTCTGAATCATGGTCTATCTCATGCACACTTGACTTGACTGTTGATATGGCAGCACGATGGAACTGTTGCCCCACAGCAAGAAGGTCATTTGAACAATTCCCATGTGTGGCCTTTGTGTGTGGAGTTCACATGTTCTCTCCATGTTTGTGTGGGTTTTCTCCGGCTTCCTCCCACATTTAAAGGCATGCAGGTTAGGTGAAATGGAAACTTTATAAGTGCCCAGGTCTCCCTTGCAAAACAGATCTCGATCTCAATGGGACTAACCTGGTTAAATAAAGGTTAAATTAAAATATATCCTCAGTTGCACATATGCATTTGCACAAACATCACTGTTCTTTGCACATACAGCTCATGTAGCTCGCTAATTTGCACAGATATGCACATAGCTGCTACTCCATAGCTACATCTCTGCACAGTTTATATTTATATTGCATTTTTTTCATATGCTGTTGTCTATAATTGCTTTTACTGTGTATATTATGCTGCATTTACAAATGCTTTAAATTTTATTTCTCTTCATTCTCGTTAATGACATACACGGGGGACAACAAAGTAATATTTTCATTTTACTGGGAAACATGTTTTCTTACAGTAACATATGACAATAAAACCTTGAATATACACATACGTACTAGTGCAGCAGATAACAGAATATTTACAGAGGAATCTTTCAAATGGTGATGCAAGCACACAGACATTACTCTTTTGAAAAAACAGACTGGCCATTTGAATTTTCAATAGGCGGCCAGGTAGGGGTCAATCGAAGAATTACACAGGGGTCAAAATTTTAAAAAGCTCCAATCATATTGAAAACTACACTACATTATTTATCCGAACATAAATATTCCAAAAAGGTATAGTTTGGTCTGTCTATGACTGAATGTTATGGAGCTCACTCACTCACCTTCAACCACTTGCTCCAGTTAAGGGTCGGGGGGGGTGTTCTGGAGCCTATCCCAGCAGTCATTTGGCGTGAGGCGGGGTACACCCAGGACAGGACGCCAGTCTCTCACAGGGCCACATACAGACAAACACACACATTCACACCTACAGAGAATTTAACGCTTCCAGTCAACATAACCTGCATGTCTTTGGATGTAGTAAGAAGCTGGAGCACCTGGAGAGACCCCACACAAACACGGGGAGAACACGCAAACACCACACAGAAAGGCCACAAGTGGGAATCGAACCCATGACCTTCTTCCAGTGAGGCAGGATGAAGGTCATGGGTGAGACAGCTGTGCTGCCCATGTTATGGAGCTTTGGGGTAAAAACAGCAACAATAGTGACAAAGGTCAATTTCAGTTTGGACAAAGATCAAAAGTTAAAGTTGCTCAAATTTTAGTAAAAAGTGGTTTAAATTATTAGTTGGACTAATAGGATTAATAAATAGAGTAGTTTTGACTGTGTTGAATATTTGGTCTCCAAAGTAAAGGTCAAACAATGTTGACGTCCATTAGATTCTATGACATGTGACATATGTTAACCCATAATGTGAAAACTAAGCATGACACATGGTCCAAACTACATGTATTCTTTTTAAAACCCTATTAACTCAACCAATAATTTGACCTTCCTTTGTCACTATTCTTGCTGTTTTTTACCCCATAACTCAATAACATTCAGTCATAGATAGTCCAAACTATAACTGTTTGGAATCTTTATGTTCAGACAAATAATGTGGTATTGTTTTCAATATGGTTGTAGTACTTTTAAATTTTGACCCCTGTGTAATTCTTCAATTGACAACCTGGCTGCCTATTGAAAATTCAAGTGGCCAGTTATTTATTTATTTTTTTTTCAACAGAGTAACGTCTAAGGAGTATTTGTGCTGAATTTGGTGCTTGCATCACCATTTGAATGATTGTTTCAGTTATCTGCAGCACTATACAGTAAGTCAATGGAATAGTTAATGATTTGCTGCCATCTAGTGTTCATAATCAGCAACCAAAACAGGAATTGGGCAACATTTTTCAAGCATAATAGTAGTGAGTTGTTATGCTCGAGAGCGGTCACTCTCCCAAACATACATACAGCCCATCACACATCAAAACCTGCTGGACAAACTGCAAATCTAAACCCCCATCTTATTCTGAAAGACAAATACATACACACACATGCACACACACAAAACATACAAGGATGGGAAAAGAATAAAGTTGTCTGTAGAATTGGAAGAGCCTCTCGAGTCTCCTGTTTTCTGTATTAAATATTCTACATTCATATTTCCCAAGAAGGTGCTGGCAGAAGGAGAGCCTGGTGACTGAAAATGCTCCGTCGTTGCATTGCCTGCATTCCTGTGCTTGGCTCCTGTTGGCCAGCAGACTATTTATACAGTCAGAGCAGGGGCCTGCTGGGTGATACACATCACACGGGTCACTGGGTAATCAGAGGACAGAAGGCTCCTACAAGACAATCACCACTTACACAAGATGACCATTACTTTAACCTAAATTATTTTACATTCTACTTAAGATCCCAAAGTTCCTAAAGATAGCAAATATGTCAGGATGGTTTATAGTGATACATATGTCAAAGAACACATCAAAATTATACAACTTGCTATTTGGAATCTGAAATTCAATCTGGCAAGATTAGCTATATAAAATATAATATAAGGATTACAATCATTACAGCACTGCTGACTTGAAGACATTAAAAGAATGAAAATAAAGAGAAAGGATGGTGGCTGAGCTTTGCAGTTGACTGATGTAGAAACAAGAGAGGACTGTATTAATAGTTTGCTGATGAACTGATGCAAATAAACAGGGGCAGGGGGAGTTGTCCTCCCAAATGGAATAACAGTTCATCCAGGCATAAAGTCTGTGCTTTAACTGACAAATGTACCAATGGATAAATGTGGAAGTCCCTGAATCCTAAACCAGGTGCGGCGCTTGTCAACACCTCTGAACTCACTCACCCTATCTGCAAAAGGCAGACTGACATTCTGTGTGACATCATAGGCAGTGGTCAAAACATATACAGAGCAATGTGATGGTTTCTCCATTGAGTTCTTTGCAGAGACGTATCAAGTTCATTCAGTCTTGCAAAATCTGATTCTAAACATGTAATCATAGCCACCAGACCCATGCTTTGAAAATAAGAGTAATACACAAGCTCATTTCAGGCTACAAGTATTTTCAAAATGCTGAGAGAGACAAAGAGAAAAGGAAGAAGTGTTCTCTTTGGCTACATTCACACAACATCCTTTCCATAGGGTTTGTGTGGAGATATAGCCATTTCATTTAAGTTTTAGAACATAACCACAGTGAAACAATCTGAAAATCTATATCATATCATATATGTCTATAGCACTGCCAACCACACCTGCTCCTAATCCATCATCAATCCAGCATCCACTAACCATCCAACAGGTGGCAGACATGTCTTGGGGATATTAAAATGGAAAAACAAAGTTGTTTTTGATATGATGCATCAAAGTTCAACAAATGTGAAAGAGATTCTCTTTATTGTAAGATCTTTAATCTGGTGAATTAAAGATGATTAAAGTCTGATCAGTCTGATTTCAGACAGTACTTTACCAGGCAATGCTCTGTCTGAAAAACAGCTTTGAGTGACACTTGTCTAATCAACAGAACCAACAGAGAAACTAGGGAGAGCTGACATTTGCAGTTTGGTATGCTTATGTATATTGTGTCAAGGATGACATTGCGAAATAGGAAATGTTCATAGGACTAATATTTTTGGAGAAATTAGCAATATTAGCTAACAACAGTGAACAATGGGCATTATGTGCATTAAAAAGGATTATATTTAGTTAAATCAGTCTTTTTTCTAAGTCCACTGTGGAGTGGTACCTTAAAATCCTAAAGCCTGATTTATGCATCTACAACTCTGTAACTCTTTGGCCATGCAATGATGTCACGTTGTTGGTTAATGCAATTTACCACAGGAACAGTGGCTTTTTCTCTATCAATTTGTCCCTCAATGAGCTCGACTTCTTTATACAATCATCAACCTCCAAACAAATGTTATAGCACTTGTAATTTCCCTCCATGAATTGCAGCTCATCAATTGAGCATCTTTTATTTTTTAGACTCTGTGTCGTATTTTTTTAGCATTCAAATAAGTCATAAAATAAGCAATAAAATTCACTAATTCACAAAAATTTAATTTTTGCACATTTTTCCAAACTGAGTGCTGTAGTATAACCAGCAGAACACCATTGATGTTTTCAGGGAATTTGGTGACACCACACCTGCATTTATTGAATATTTTTCTGGTGTCACTTTTCGTTTTGCACTTTGTAGACGGTCCCTATGCTTCTGCTTCTCAGCCACCTGCTTGTTCAAATTAATATTATTTTTCCAGCTCAATTACAGACCTCTTCATTCTTTGTAGGTGGGAAAACTTGCAAAATTTTTCCCATGGGTGCAAAATCAATAGGGGATCAAATACTTATTTGCCTCACTGTACATATACAGAGGTAATCATACAATGCTGTTTACATGACAGTGTCTTATTCAGAATATGGTCTTAATCAGTTAGATCAGAATATTACTGTCCATGTAATCACACCTAGTCAATAATTATTTTAACAAGACATGAACCATAAAGATAGATAGATAGATAGATAGATAGATAGATAGATAGATAGATAGATAGATAGATAGATAGATAGATAGATAGATAGATAGATAGATAGATAGATAGATAGATAGATAGATAGATAGATAGATAGATAGATAGATAGATAGATAGATAGATAGATAGATAGATAGATAGATAGATAGATAGATAGATAGATAGATAGATAGATAGATAGATAGATAGATAGATAGATAGATAGATAGATAGATAGATAGAATGCACTGATTAAAAAATGTCCTTAAAATATCTCAGAAACATTTTGTTGATACATAAACATTTTTATGTACAACAATAGTTCAGAAATAAAAAATCTACAAAATTTGCATAATTATTTTGAATTAGTAATAGTATTCATAGTATACTTCCTTAAAGCAGTAATGACTGTAGCGAATATGGCCACAGACATAGCTTTACAATCAAAAGTTGCCTTAATTTTCGACTCTTCACAAAGAACAGACTCTCCAGACATTTCCAGACAAGACCAGAATGAGTGTGTTATCACTTGGTGGTACCAAGCACCAAACTTCCTTCCTTCCCTTCCTACAAAGTGACCAGTCTTCCAAACATTTCCTGGATGAATTTATGACGCCTCAGGAGAACTTCAACAAACAGTCCCTATGGACCAAAGATGCGTGCTGCACACTGCTGAAGTTAACACCAGTTCAAACAGAATTTGTTTGGCAGTTTGATGAACCCACCCCAATTCAGAGAATGCCCAGGCAAGAACAAGACACTCTTTACCAATAACATTTCAATAAACACAGAGCCAGCCAGGTGGTCAAAAGATCAAAAGTCACAAAACCACTCAACATAGGGATGGAACCACAGTGCCACCTTGAGGAAGGACACGGACCCTTCAATATGTGAATACAGTCTTTTAACAAAGAAAAGAGAGAAACTTGTCATTTCCTTCCTGTTTCTATACTTAACCAAATATCAAATTTATACTGCAATTTAATATTTGTGTTTTCCTTTAAAATAATCTCTTGATGCATGTTTGAATGTTATTGGTTGATTTATTAATGAATTGTCATGGTGAAAACAGTGTTCGTGTTAATCACTTCCCTTCTTCTAGGTAGGATGGTTTAGGACATGACTGCCACCTTATATTTGTTAGCCAAAGAAGAAAGAAGGCATATGTCATTTATTGTATCTGATGTGTTTTTCAAATAACTTTCTGGTGGGAGAAACCTGATGCCAAGTGGGCGGAGCTTATGACCACATGTATAGCTTCTTTAAAATGGCTTTTCAACTCTTCCGCTCCTCTCTTTGCCCTTGTGCTCTTCTCTGAACTTCTTCTCCTCCACTCTATTTAGTACTTCTTAGCTTGTGGCTCTTTGGTTTTATTGTTTCTTTTTTGTTCCATAACTTGACCATCAATTTCTGTTTAATCACGAGATGGAGGACCAGACTGATCTGCTCATTTGCTGGCTGTTGCCAGAGTGCCGCCATCTTGGTTAGTGTCTAACAACCAGGCATAAATAGAAATCATTGTGGGCATGATCAATATTTTCAAGAGTTTCACCATAAATCTGCATTTTCCGTGCTTATTAATGTGTTGTTACATTTATTCAAACTTAGTTCCACATTTGTACAGACACTATTTGTCAAAGCAAATACAGAAGAAGATCAGACTATTTAGACAGTAGTGTTCAGAATAATAGTAGTGCTATGTGACTAAAAAGATTAATCCAGGTTTTGAGTATATTTCTTAAATCTTGAATCACTCAACTAGTATTTAGCTGTAAAACCACAGTTTTTCATGATTTCTTCACATCTGCGAGGCATTAATTTTGTTGGTTTGGAACCGAGATGTTGCTCATTTACTAGTGTGCTTGGGGTCATTGTCTTGTTGAAACACCCATTTCAAGGGCATGTCCTCTTCAGCATAAGGCAACATGCTTGCACCACCATGCTTCACTGTCTTCACTGTGAACTGTGGCTTGAATTCAGAGTTTGGAGGTCGTCTCACAAACTGTCTGCGGCCCTTGGACCCAAAAAGAACAATTTTTCTCTCATCAGTCCACAAACTATTCCTCCATTTCTCTTTAGGCCAGTTGATGTGTTCTTTGGCAAATTGTAACCTCTTCTGCACATGTCTTTTATTTAACAGAGAGACTTTGCGGGGGATTCTTGCAAATAAATTAGCTTCACACAGATGTCTTCTAACTGTCACAGCACTTACAGGTAACTCCAGACTGTCTTTGATCATCCTGGAGCTGATCAATGGGTGAGCCTTTGCCATTCTGGTTATTCTTCTATCCATTTTGATGGTTGTTTTCCGTTTTCTTCCACGCGTATCTGGTTTTTTTTCCATTTTAAAGCATTGGAGATCATTGCAGATGAACAGCCTATAATTTTTTGCACCTGTGTACAAGTTTTCCCCTCTCCAATCAACTTTTTAATCAAACTACGCTGTTCTTCTGAACAATGTCTTGGACGTCCCATTTTCCTCAGGCTTTCAAAGAGAAAAGCATGTTCAACAGGTGCTGGCTTCATCCTTAAATAGGGGACACCTGATTCACACCTGTTTGTTCCACAAAATTGACAAACTCACTGACTGAATGCCACACTACTATTATTGTGAACACCCCCTTTTCTACTTTTTTTTTAATAATAGCCCAATTTCATAGCCTTAAGAGTATGCATATCATGAATGCTTGGTCTTGTTGGATTTGTGAGAATCTACTGAATCTACGGGAGTGACATGTTTAGCCGCATGTTCTCCTCGTCTCCTTGAATTGCTGGCTGTCTGAGTGGTGTCCAAAAAATGAGGTGGGCTTCATAGATAATTGGCAAAGCTTCTGGGGAAAACCTGGTCTTGTTAGGAGAGACGGCATCCATCCCACTTTGGATGGAGCAGCTCTCATTTCTAGAAATCTGGCCAATTTTCTTAAATCCTCCAAACCATGACTATCCAGGGTTGGGACCAGGAAGCAGAGTTGTAGTCTTACACACCTCTCTGCAGCTTCTCTCCCCCTGCCACCCCTCATTACCCCATCCCCGTAGAGACGGTGCCTGCTCCCAGACCACCAAAAATCTATTTAAGCATAAAAATTCAAAAAGAAAAAATAATATAGCACCTTCAACTGCACCACAGACTAAAACAGTTAAATGTGGTCTATTAAACATTAGGTCTCTCTCTTCTAAGTCCCTGTTAGTAAATGATATAATAATTGATCAACATATTGATTTATTCTGCCTTACAGAAACCTGGTTACAGCAGGATGAATATGTTAGTTTAAATGAGTCAACACCCCCAAGTCACACTAACTGCCAGAATGCTCGTAGCACAGGCCGAGGCGGAGGATTAGCAGCAATCTTCCATTCCAGCTTATTAATTAATCAAAAACCCAGACAGAGCTTTAATTCATTTGAAAGCTTGACTCTTAGTCTTGTCCATCCAAATTGGAAGTCCCAAAAACCAGTTTTATTTGTTGTTATCTATCGTCCACCTGGTCGTTACTATGAGTTTCTCTGTGAATTTTCAGACCTTTTGTCTGACTTAGTGCTTAGCTCAGATAAGATAATTATAGTGGGCGATTTTAACATCCACACAGATGCTGAGAATGACAGCCTCAACACTGCATTTAATCTATTATTAGACTCAACTGGCTTTGCTCAAAATGTAAATGAGTCCACCCACCACTTTAATCATATCTTAGATCTTGTTCTGACTTATGGTATGGAAATTGAAGACTTAACAGTATTCCCTGAAAACTCCCTTCTGTCTGATCATTTCTTAATAACATTTACATTTACTCTGATGGACTACCCAGCAGTGGGGAATAAGTTTCATTACACTAGAAGTCTTTCAGAAAGCGCTGTAACTAGGTTTAAGGATATGATTCCTTCTTTATGTTCTCTAATGCCATATACCA
Organism: Thalassophryne amazonica; assembly: GCF_902500255.1. Lineage (NCBI taxonomy): Eukaryota > Metazoa > Chordata > Actinopteri > Batrachoidiformes > Batrachoididae > Thalassophryne > Thalassophryne amazonica. The sequence continues at coordinate 93,662,794 of NC_047112.1, read as the reverse complement.
ACACAGTGCAGAGTAGCTACCTAAACTCTGTAAGTGAGATAGAGTATCTCGTCAATAGTTTTACATCCTCATTGAAGACAACTTTGGATGCTGTAGCTCCTCTGAAAAAGAGAGCTTTAAATCAGAAGTGCCTGACTCCGTGGTATAACTCACAAACTCGCAGCTTAAAGCAGATAACCCGTAAGTTGGAGAGGAAATGGCGTCTCACTAATTTAGAAGATCTTCACTTAGCCTGGAAAAAGAGTCTGTTGCTCTATAAAAAAAAGCCCTCCGTAAAGCTAGGACATCTTACTACTCATCACTAATTGAAGAAAATAAGAACAACCCCAGGTTTCTTTTCAGCACTGTAGCCAGGCTGACAAAGAGTCAGAGCTCTATTGAGCCGAGTATTCCTTTAACTTTAACTAGTAATGACTTCATGACTTTCTTTGCTAATAAAATTTTAACTATTAGAGAAAAAATTACCCATAACCATCCCAAAGACGTATCGTTATCTTTGGCTGCTTTCAGTGATGCCGGTATTTGGTTAGACTCTTTCTCTCCGATTGTTCTGTCTGAGTTATTTTCATTAGTTACTTCATCCAAACCATCAACATGTCTATTAGACCCCATTCCTACCAGGCTGCTCAAGGAAGCCCTACCATTATTTAATGCTTCGATCTTAAATATGATCAATCTATCTTTATTAGTTGGCTATGTACCACAGGCTTTTAAGGTGGCAGTAATTAAACCATTACTTAAAAAGCCATCACTTGACCCAGCTATCTTAGCTAATTATAGGCCAATCTCCAACCTTCCTTTTCTCTCAAAAAATCTTGAAAGGGTAGTTGTAAAACAGCTAACTGATCATCTGCAGAGGAATGGTCTATTTGAAGAGTTTCAGTCAGGTTTTAGAATTCATCATAGTACAGAAACAGCATTAGTGAAGGTTACAAATGATCTTATGGCCTCAGACAGTGGACTCATCTCTGTGCTTGTTCTGTTAGACCTCAGTGCTGCTTTTGATACTGTTGACCATAAAATTTGATTACAGAGATTAGAGCATGCCATAGGTATTAAAGGCACTGCGCTGCGGTGGTTTGAATCATATTTATCTAATAGATTACAATTTGTTCATGTAAATGGGGAATATTCTTCACAGACTAAGGTTAATTATGGAGTTCCACAAGGTTCTGTGCTAGGACCAATTTTATTCACTTTATACATGCTTCCCTTAGGCAGTATTATTAGACGGCATTGCTTAAATTTTCATTGTTACACAGATGATACCCAGCTTTATCTATCCATGAAGCCAGAGGACACACACCAATTAGCTAAACTGCAGGATTGTCTTACAGACATAAAGACATGGATGACCTCTAATTTCCTGCTTTTAAACTCAGATAAAACTGAAGTTATTGTACTTGGCCCCACAAATCTTAGAAACATGGTGTCTAACCAGATCCTTACTCTGGATGGTATTACCCTGACCTCTAGTAATACTGTGAGAAATCTTGGAGTCATTTTTGATCAGGATATGTCCTTCAATGCGCATATTAAACAAATATGTAAGACTGCTTTTTTTGCATTTACGCAATATCTCTAAAATTAGAAAGGTCTTGTCTCAGAGTGATGCTGAAAAACTAATTCATGCATTTATTTCCTCTAGGCTGGACTATTGTAATTCATTATTATCAGGTTGTCCTAAAAGTTCCCTGAAAAGCCTTCAGTTAATTCAAAATGCTGCAGCTAGAGTACTAACGGGGACTAGAAGGAGAGAGCATATCTCACCCATATTGGCCTCTCTTCATTGGCTTCCTGTTAATTCTAGAATAGAATTTAAATTTCTTCTTCTTACTTATAAGGTTTTGAATAATCAGGTCCCATCTTATCTTAGGGACCTCATAGTACCATATCACCCCAATAGAGCGCTTCGCTCTCAGACTGCAGGCTTACTTTGGGTTTGTAAGAGTAGAATGGGAGGCAGAGCCTTCAGCTTTCAGGCTCCTCTCCTGTGGAACCAGCTCCCAATTCAGATCAGGCAGACAGACACCCTCTCTACTTTTAAGATTAGGCTTAAAACTTTCCTTTTTGCTAAAGCTTATAGTTAGGGCTGGATCAGGTGACCCTGAACCATCCCTTAGTTATGCTGCTATAGACTTAGACTGCTGGGGGGTTCCCATGATGCACTGTTTCTTTCTCTTTTTGCTCTGTATGCACCACTCTGCATTTAATCATTATTGATTGATCTCTGCTCCCCTCCACAGCATGTCTTTTTCCTGGTTCTCTCCCTCAGCCCCAACCAGTCCCAGCAGAAGACTGCCCCTCCCTGAGCCTGGTTCTGCTGGAGGTTTCTTCCTGTTAAAAGGGAGTTTTTCCTTCCCACTGTTGCCAAGTGCTTGCTCACAGGGGGTCGTTTTGACCGTTGGGGTTTTTACGTAATTATTGTATGGCCTTGCCTTACAATATAAAGCGCCTTGGGGCAACTGTTTGTTGTGATTTGGCGCTATATAAATAAAATTGATTGAACTGATTGATACTGGTACCTTGTTTCCCATGTAACAATAAGAAATATACTCAAAACCTGGATTAATCTTTTTAGTCACATAGCACTACTATTATTCTGAACACTACTGTATAATAATAGACATTAATGAATTTGTTCATCCCAGTCCAGATGTTGTGAAGCAAGAAAATAACACCATCAGTTTGTCAAACACACTATGTCTGCCATGACACAAGATACTAGTCTGATCCTTAATTAACTTCATTATGAAGTTAGGTTAAAGATGGAAAATAATCAAATCAAATCAAATGAATTTTATTTATATAGCGCCAAATCACAACAAACAGTCGCCCCAAGGCGCTTTATATTGCAAGGCAAAAGCCATACAATAATTACAGAAAAACCCCAATGGTCAAAACGACCCCCTATGAGCAAGCACTTGGCGACAACTCCCTTTTAACAGGAAGAAACCTCCAGCAGAACCAGGCTCAGGGAGGGGCAGTCTTCTGCTGGGACTGGTTGGGGCTGAGGGGAGATAATCAGGAAAAAGACATGCTGTGGAAGAGAGCAGAGATCAATCACCAATGATTAAAAGCAGAGTGGTGCATACAGAGCAAAAAGAGAAAGAAACCCCCCAGCAGTCTGTCTATAGCAGCATAACTAAGGGATGGTTCAGGGTCACCTGATCCAACCCTAACTATAAGCTTTTTCAAAAAGGAAAGTTTTAAGCTTAATCTTAAAAGTAGAGAGGGTGAAAGTAAGAGCTTCGCATGCTCGCACCATATTAAAGATATTAATATTAAAGACTGCTCTTAACCCACCTGCAGCGCCGCTTTTACTGAGCGCCTCTCCACCAAAATTTCAAATAATATAAATAAAATAAAACACCCACACTGGCCAGGTTGAAAATAAGATATTCAATGATTTCTGGACGAAGCTGAAAGAAATCTGAGAAATTAGTCTCATCTGTGTATATTTATATATATATATATATATATATATATATATATATATATATATATATATATATAGAATATACAATGTCAAAGCGACTGTCTTGTGACCCAACAAAGTGAGAGAAAATGCATTTCCATTCTATGAATTTGCTCTTCCAGAATATCTCAGGATGGAAAACCTGATGTGACAAAAAAAAACAGAGGCTAATTACAACCCCAATTCCAATGAAGTTGGGAAGTTGTGTGAAATGTAAATAAAAACAGAATGCAATGATTTGCAAATCCTCTTCAACCTATATTCAATTGAATACACCTCAAAGACAAGATATTTAATGTTCAAACTTATAGACTTTTTTGTTTTTGTGCAAATATTTGCTCATTTTGAAATGGATACCTGCAACACATTTTTAAAAAGCTGGGACAGTGGCAACAAAAGACTGGGAAAGTTGATGAATGCTCAAAGAACACCTGTTTGGAACATTCCACAGGTGAACAGGTTAACTGGAAACAGGTGAGTGTCATGATTGGCTATAAAAGGAGCATCCCCAAAAGGCTCAGCCATTCACAAGCAAAGATGGGGCGAGTATCACCACTTTGTAAACAACTGCGTGAAAAAAATAGTCCAACAGTTTAAGAACAATGTTTCTCAATGTTCAATTGCAAGGAATTTAGGGATTCCATCATCTACAGTCCATAATATAATCAGAAGATTCAGAGAACCTGGAGAACTTTCTACACGTAAGCGGCAAGGCCGAAAACCAACATTGAATGGCCGTGACCTTCGATCCCTCAGGTGGCACTGCATTAAAAACCGACATCATTCTCTAAAGGATCTTACTGCGTGGGCTCAGGAACACTTCAGAAAACCATTGTGAATTAACACAGTTCCTCGCTACATCTACAAGTGCAAGTTAAAACTCTACCATGCAAAGTGAAAGTCATACATCAACAACATCCAGAAACGCCGCCATCTTCTCTGGGCCTGAGCTATTTGAAAAGGACAGACGCAAAGTGGAAAAGTGTGCTGTGGTCTGATGAGTCCACATTTCAAAATGTTTTTGGAAATCATGGACGTCGCGTCCTCCGGACAAAAGAGGAGAAGGACCATCCAGACCAGAGCATCTTACACATCTGTGATGACACCATCAATGCTGAAACGTACATCCAGGTTTTGGAGCAACACATGCTGCCATCCAAGCAACGTCTTTTTCAGGGGCGTTCCTGCTTATTTCAGCAAGACAATGCCAAGCCACATTCTGCACGTGTTACAACAGCGTGGCTTCATAGCAAAAGAGTGCGGGTACTAGACTGGTCTGCCTGCAGTCCAGACCTGTCGCCCACTGAAAATGTGTGGCGCATTATGAAGTGCAAAATACGACAGTGGAGACCCCGGACTGTTGAACAACTGAAGTCGTACATCAAGCAAGCATTTTTGACAGCAAACACCAATACCAAAATTTTCATCCAGGGTCGGTGAACCCAACATCTATGGAACTGCCGAACCAGCACATTCAGTCCCGCTGGGAAACCAACCAAGCAGTCTGCAGGCCTGTAGTCATTTGGGAAGACCCAGTAGGTTTTACCTCAACACAGGTCAATTAAAGAAGGCCAGCAAACAGCTGATCAAGAAACCAGACCGGACTGCTTCACTCCATCTGATCCAAAGGACCCAGATAAGTGAACCTTCAACTGCTCTGATCATATTTGCTGTTAGTGATGCAAAGTGGTTTTCTTTGTTTAATTTTATTAATAATAATAATAACAATGATTTGTGAACCCAAAATTCACTACTAAATTACAACCAGATTTTTCTTATTAATTTCTATACTTAGTGCCTCATTCATATCTCAGTCATCTCAGTAATAAAATATGAATCATCATGCATACGCTCAAAATCTCAGTCACACGTGTTTGTACATATATAAATAAATCTGTAAATATTACACCGGTTGTGTTGTCTTGTGTCCAGTTGAAGACAGGTTTAATCAATCGTATCCAGAACTTATGACGTTTAGATGTGAGACTGATTAATTTTGATCATAACATGATTAAGTTCCTGTGGTATGCAGGTGGTGCTCCTTTCAAGGTATTTAATTAAATTTCAAATTTAATTAAATATTGTTTTACCTTATATCCACTATATGATCCACTAATAAAAGAATAATAATCAGGTCAAGTCTTACCTGACAAGGGGTTGGGGGTTTCCTCTGACTCTACATTCCAGACGAATGGGGCTTCCTTCTGCCACCTCTTGGCTTTTCAGTTTCTGTTGGAAGCGAGGACGGGATAACGGTCCAGTTGTGGCCGGTGTTCCAGAGTCCTGGTACTCTGGAGAAGCTGTTACTCCTCCCAGGTCTGTCAGCTCAGAACTCATTGGTGGCGAGTTGTAGTGTGTTCCCCTTTGCTGGTCTGACAAAAGAGAAGATGCAGAGCTAGAACCCTGAGGAAGTGGCCTCTGAGTCTTAGGAGACAGATAGCCACTGTCAGGAGAGGAGGAATCTTCCTCCCCAGCTTCCAAATGAGCAGAACTTTTGAAGATGGAGGAAAGCTCCTCAATAAAAGTTGCAGCTCGGCTACAGAACTCTGTTGCTGATGCTCGTTCATTCAGCTCCAAGCCTTCATGAAGCAGTTTAGGCTTATCCTGCTTATACACTGGTTGGATGGGCTTGCGACGGACAACACTCTCAACACGAGCATCCGTGGACACCTCTACAGGTTTACCAGGAAGCACATTTAAGCCAGAGGAGACTTTGACTTCTACATTGTCATCTGAGGCTGGAGCTTTGGTCTGGTGGTGCAGGTTTTGATTATTGTGGATGGGTGTAGAAATATTAATAATACTAGGAATAGTAGAGAGGGTAAGTTCACTGACCGCAGGAACAGCAGGGTTTGAATCTTCACATTCACTTGAGTCAGCAAAGGCCTCCCGAGCCATTTCCAAGCTCCAGTTGATCTCTTCTGCACTCAAGAAGGCAGTAAGATCTGCACATTCCCCATCTCCAGAATCGAGGTTAGTCACAGAGTCCAAGTAGAGCTCCCCATCAGAGGAGGCTTCAGAAAACACACCCCCATCGCCTTCTAGAAGCCCACTTCCTGCTGGGTCCTTTAGCAGCTGAGAGATGGGGAGTGGCTGATTCCAACTCCCGTCCTGCATCCTGAAAGACACATCAACTCTCATTAACCAGCAAGTTCCACACATTCACAGTGCAGGCAAAGCAAATTACACACCATCACCAAAGGTAGAATGGAAATGACGGAATTGCAGTTCATCTTAAAATAACAACTGGATCAATTACTCCTCTAGTAATATCTGGCTGGATGACTCAGATCAGTGTCATCCATTCACAGCTGTTGGGTATTTGAAAAGGTCTTTAGTGAGGTCATAGTTACCATGAATGGATTATTGGCTCTGTTTCCATAAGACCATTCTTATGGAATGGTCTCTGTCACTCTGTTATTTGCTGCATGTTCTATGGCACATTTCATGATAATTAATAAAGGAAATGTCATTGTTGATAAAGCTATTGATTGTTTTACTGGCAATAGGCTTTGAAATACAAAGAAACTGACATACAGACTCATTTTTGAGGGAGAGAGGGTGCTTTATGGTAAAACACATGAGACCTTTATATAAATAAAAAACAAAAAATAGACATATGTAATATGTATGCCTAGGTATCTCTATGAATCACTACCAAACATGCTATTTTCCAGTTCAAAATAAATAAAAAGCTGCACTGATGTAAAACTCAGTGATGTAAAATTATAACTGAATTTGACCGTTGGCAGGTCCATGACAACGTATCACATATGATTTGGACCTGCTCAAAGTTGTATTGTTTCAGTTTTAGAGAACAACCACTGTCAAACAGTAAGAAAATAATGGTTCATTCCTCTGATTTAACTCATTTCTGTGCAAATTTTTCTCTCTTGCTGACAACCACACCTGCACCTAATCCATCATCAATCCAGCATCATCTAACCACCCAGCAGGTGGCAAACACGTCTGTGGGATATTGTACATTGGCAAAAAAAAAAAAGTTGCTTTTTCAATTGATCTGGTGCATCAAGATTCACCAGATGTGAAAGGGTTTGTCTTTCTCAAGTGCTGCAATCAGTGAATACATTTGATTGTGCAAAGATTACAGCAACATCCACAAAATCATAGCCAGTTACACTTTCCTCACCTCTCCAACAAACAGTCCATGCAATAATTGAACTGTGTAGGAGCCAGAACATATTCCTGGTGAATGCTAGTTTTCACTGGTAAGAATCCAGGGATTCTGCTCCACACAGCACTCACAGTACTTGTGTATTCACCCTATTGAGATATCCCATAATTCCTTGTGCACCAGAAAACTACTGCAGTCAAAAAACATAGAGAAACCACATGACGATAATTGCAAATGAACATTATACTCCCAAAATGTATTTTTTAATGCTTTTCATGACGTTATTAAGAGACTGCATGCATGAGACCCTGAAAACCTGCTAAAACAAATATTCCAAATAATCCCTGTCTGCTATGTTTAACCTACATTGAATTTAATAAACACAAACTGAATTTCAGACATCTTATATATATATTACTCTGGAACAAACTGGACAAACAGTGTTGTAAAGGACAATAATCAGGGTGTTAAAGAGCAAACTTCACTTTCCCCCAGAATGACATGAACAGGAAGCTATCACAGCTCACAGCGATTCCCATTGAAAATAATGGAGAAACAAACTGAGCTTCTCGCATGTTTCAAACCCAATAATAATGTCTAAAAACCCAGGTAATATATTCACGAGAGTTTTACGCACAATATACAAAGAGTATTATGTTGTGATGTTAATGCTGTTGTCCGTGTACAGCAGTTAAAGTGCAGCCTGATCCGAGCGTTTCAATGCATTTCTCAGTGTTACTGACTTTTCGCAGAGCAGCGGCCTCTTCAAAGTTTTGCGAGATTTGGCGGGACTTCAATAGGGCGAATAGGCTATTTATGACATGCATCAAGTGCTTGGAGAGTCCACAAATTTTAAGGATGTCCCAGAGAGCAGCCCAATCAACTGAATAAACCTCTCTCAACATTGGCTACAAAGAAACACTGCTGATACTCACGCTTGAGTTCAGTGAGTACTCGCAGAACTAGGTTGGGGTTGATTTTTGTGTGCGAAACCAGACTATTTCAGTTGCTGGGCAATCATTAGCTGGAATTAGAACCTGTTAAGTATAATCCTTGCAAGCTCCTTTCCTGGCACAGAGAGCATAATAATACTTCTGTAGTTATTGCAGTCCAGACAATCACCCTTTCCTTTCCAGAGTGCGACAACAAGTTCTTTCTTCTAGTCTTTAGGGATGTATTTTTGGTCAAGAATAAACTCCGCCAAAATGGAATGTTGATAGGAATAACATTTTTGGAGAAACTACAGATATTACATAACAACAGTGAACAATGGACATTGATAATTACATTCTGGACTCACACGGCATTCGAAATCATTACAGAAACTTTGCATAGTTTATTACCACCCTTGAAAAATGTCAGCAACCTATTTTATAAACACTACGCAATCTAGAGCCCGTGGATCCCCATGGGCAATGTGCTAGTTAACATTTACCATAACCTTAACCTATTCAAACACACAAGTAAACAGCTGCCCAACAGCTGCTCAACATAAAAACTGCAAAGAGCCCAAACGTTACTGGGTGGAAGCCTTCATGGCTTATCAACTAAACATCCTATGTACTTTAAAAGTGTGTAATTATTAGCATTTTCTCTCAACAGCATTTGCAACTAATGGAATGCCTCCATATGGGGGCTGATGTCTTTATCCAGAATAAGCACAAGACCACGTGCACACATTCACTGCACCTGATGTATCCTCACATGTGAGAATAAAAATAACAAACAAGTCTCACTTTTTGACTTAGAATTCAAACACGGTATGTTCTTGTGACACTGGGTCTACATACAGCATGTTGTGAAATTATAACAGTGACACTCAGCACCTCATGGCGTCTTGAAGACCAGCTGTTGTTATTTTTAATCCCCTGGGTTATGTTTCACAGCGCAACCCAGCCTGAGCTCAGGAGAGACATCCTACTAACACTCAGTCACTACCTTACATCATACAGGTGGAACTCACCAGACAAACCAGATGATCGCGTGGTGAAAGCATAAAAGAGTTAAACAGTGTTAACCTACCTATAATGTGGTAATATGTGAAGAGAATAATAATAATAAATCAGAATTATTTATATCTAGATTAGCTAACATAATGTTAACAATTTCAGTGTTGTTGATAAACCAGCTTCTTGATGAATTTTATAAGTGTTAAATAATGTAAAAGCTCCTATTTTGCAGTATTATGGAAAAGGGGAAGAATGATGCACGAATCACGACACATATCACAATATAACTATAGTGATCCAATACATACCATGATACATAATCACATTACTGTTCACCCTAATTATGTCGAAAGACATCTGTAGTGAATTTTAACTTCAAATAAACCAATTATTCTGAAGTATTAGTTGGAATCTTGATTGTAATCTGTTTACTATTTGTACATTTTATAAATTATTTATTATTCTTTTGCAAAAGATCATTATTTATTCTGTGCAGTAATTGAGCTTAAATGGCATCATAATATTTAATTAAAAAACATAATTCATTACAGGCCCCATGATATGATTAACATGATAACTGATGTATCATTCCACTCCTATTATTGAATATTAAATGTACATATATGAGAAGCAAAGCAAATGTCATTAAAAATCATGTTTTACGAGATCAGAAATACTTGCACATACTTGCTTGACAATTTCACAGTGATATAAAGACTACTTGCTAAATATGTTCATCCCAAATACACCACTTTTTTCTTTCTTTTTTTTTGTTTGTTTGTTTGTTTTTTACAAACCCCTGATAAATAATTTCAATGGATTTTGTATGGATATCAACAATTAGGAAGCAACACTTACCTTGATGTGGACAATTTGACCAAACACTCGCTCCAGGTGTATTTATTCCAGGTTTGTCTTCTTGAGTGAAAATGAGCCAAAGACAAATGTTTCTGTACAGTAGAACCGTATTATTGGTCAGGAAGTCTACACGAAGCCTCGTGCTCAGAGTCCAATTGTGTGGTGCCTCTGCGGTGGCCTGCTGTCCCATCTGTGCTGCTCTCTATCTGCTTGATGTGTGGGGCTATATTTGGCCCCTGGCTCAGGTTTCACAGCCAGAACATTGGCAAGCACAGAGGCTGTTAAGGTAGTAACAAAAGGTAGGAAGGCAACTGATGAATCAGATTTACATGTCTGACACAGTAGACACAGAAAAAGCAGAGATGGAGTGAACCGTGCCTTAATTGTTCATCTTTCATCTGGCTTTGTTTATTCAGGGTCACCACAGCAGATCCAGTACAGAGCCACATTGGGAGTTGGCAGAAGTTTTCCACCAAATGGCCTTCTTGACAGAACTCCAGACCAGAGAAACACAGCCTCTGGTCTTCCTAAGTGGTCTTCCAGCCAAGTATTAATCAGGACTTGAGATGTGAAGGGGTGTACACAGCGCAGACTGACTGGGAACTATGTCTCAGTAAAATACAGTATATTCACTGTAGAGAGCAGCTTGAGATGTTAGTTATGACAAACCTATCACTGTAAAAAAAATTCCTGTAAGTTTTACTGTAATGTACTGGAAACTAGCTTCCAGAATATTACTGTTAAAATGGCAGGAAACTACTGTAGAAATAATAACAGTAATACAGTCACTGAGGCAACTTTGTTGTGATTTGGTGAAATAAATTGAATTGAATTGACTCACACATGCAGTCATCTTAAAGCATCAAAGCTGCATGAATTGGATGTGGCCTTTCAGACCGCATGACTTGTCCTGTTTGCACTGTCATGTGAAAAAAAAATAAAAAAATGAACCTGATCTGAGTCACATATTTGGGGGGGGGGGTATAATAAATCAGATTTGGGTCACATTTGACCCACAGTCTGAATGCAGTTTTTGACCTCAGATATGTTTGATTTGGTATATCTGCTGGTGGCACAGCAGCTTAGTGGTTAGCACTCTTGCCTCATGGTAAGAAGGTCCTGGGGGTCAGTTCCCACCTGGTCCTTTCTGTGTGGTGTTTGCGTGGGTTCCCTCCAGGTATTCCGGCTTCCTCCCACTTCCAAATATGTGTAAGTCAGGTGAATTGGAAATGTTTAATTGATCACAGTAGTGTGTGTGTGTGTGTGTGTGTGTGTGTGTGTGTGTGTGTGTGTGTGTGTGTGTGTGTGTGTGTGTGTGTGTGTGTGTGTGTGTGTGTGTGTGTGTGTGTGTGTGTGTAAATGAATTTGTCTACACATAATAGACTGATGTCCTGTTCAGGGTCGACCTGCTTGTCCTGCTAAGTCCCTTCTGCTGCTCCCTTGTTTTGCACTCGGGGTCGCCACAGCAAATCTGAAGTCGATCTGCATGTTGAATCGGCACAAATTTTATGCCAGATGACCTTTCTGACACAACTCCACAGTACATGGAGAAATGTGGCAGAGGTGGGATTTGAACCGGGAACCTTCTGCACTGAAACCAAGTGCATTAACCACTTCGCCGCCACCCCTGCAACCAATAAAAATAAATAAATCCCCAAATAACAGCCAAAAATTCTAGGTCTGCTTATCACTCCAACAGTAGACTTTTTTCAAAACAATTTGAGAAACACTTTTAAGTTAGAATATGATATTAATTTAAAATGTGAGAATTTAATTTACCAATATACTCATGGACCACTGGGGTTTGGTCACAGACCACCAGTGGTCTACAGACCCCCTTGAGAAAGGCTGCTGTAGATTATACACTGAGAAAATCTTGCATAAGTTCACGTTCTGCGAGGTAGGTTAGTGTAAGTATGGCCTTTGTCCATATCAGCTGGCTCGTTTTATTCATATCTCTTCTCTCATCAATCAGCTACAAAACACATCAGTATTTTTTATATAAATTCTAACCCCATGTAATGTCAAAATGGTAAATGGACTGCATTTATATAGCACTTTTCCATCTGCATCAGACGCACAAAGCTCTTTACAATTATGCCTCACCTTCACCCATTCACACACCAATGTCAGCGTGCTGCCATGCAAGGCGCTCACTACACACCAGGAGCAACAAGGGGATTGAGGACCTTGCCCAAGGGACCTTAGTGATTTTCCAGTCAGGCTGGGGTTTGAACTGAAGGATCCTCTGGTCTCAACCCCAACGCTTAACCAGTAGACCAGAAGTGGGCAACTTATTCCAGAAAGGGCCAAGAGGGTGCAGGTTTTCTTTGCAGCCACTGACTCCACCAGGTGATTTCACTGATTAACTGATTCCATCTGCTCAAAGTGATATTAATCAGTGAAATCACCTGGTGGAGTCAGTGGCTGCAAAGAAAACCTGCACCCTCTTGGCCCTTTCTGGAATAAGTTGCCCACCCCTGCTCTAGACCATCACCATCACCATCACCAAAACAAAAAAGGCATGTTTTAATTAACATCCAATTTATTTTCCAATGTAATCACAGCTGAACCATTCCGTGGTACAGCGTGTACCAGCAGAGATGTTCAGTGCATGTATGAGTTCTTGTAATTTATTATTTCTGACCAGCTTTATTTTATTTTATTTTATTTATTTATTTACTTACTTATTGCCACCATCCGCTGGCTCTTTTTTACATTCCTACTGTAAACAATCAGGCACAAAGCAAAAGTTAGAGTTCAATTTTGAATGAAGACCTGCCAGTATAGTATTTCCTCAGAAGTCAAGTGTAGTAGTGTGGTTTGGTCAGCAACACAACTACTTGCTTTTATTACTATATACAGTATCAGAACACTAAAGACATGCTTCAGTGAATATCTCGTAATTTACCATATTGATCAACCCAGTGCTAAGATAAGTGAACACCTTGGTACAAACTACCAATGGGGGATGTTCAGTCCATGAATGTGCCTTCTTGCTTTGCTTGACTGTCTTTAAAACCACATTTTTAGCCCTAATGCTGCAGTACAAGAGCAGAGACCATTGAGACACACAGCCACACTTGGTCTGTTTCTAGGCTGCAATCACATATAGTACCCTCTGAGCTATTCTGGATCTTCATTAATCTACTGATAATAGTTAAGTGCCAGTGATAAGTCCAGAAGGAGATTCCACAAATATCTGCCTCGTACACTCACATGCATATTCTGGGTATCTTACACAATTATTTAATATTAGGTTTACTTCTCACCAACAACCAAAATATCACATTTAATGTTGAATATCCACATAATTCTAGCAGTTAAATGGTAAATTGACTATATTTATATAGCACTATTTCATCTGCATCAGATGCTCAAAGCACTTTACAATAATGCCTCACATTCACCCCGATGTGAGGGTGCTGCCATACAAGGTACTCACTACACACCGGGTGCAACTAGTGGACCATTAAGGACCATTTTAATGATTTTCCAGTCAGGCTGGGATTTGAACTGAGGATCCTCTGGTCTCAAGTCCAACGCTTTAACCACTAGACCATCACCTCCCCTATCAGTTCATGTAAGAATAATATAAGAAAGCAGACAACATAGTAGAGAAGCTTGAATCTTCGACTGGACTGGGTTGCTTGACGTGAGGATGTTTCGCTTCAAATCACAGAAGCTTCCGCAGCTAAAATTCTTGCTCTGGTAGTCTGACTTCTGTCTTGACTCTTGTAGAGAAGAATAAACCAGAAGCCAAGAAAAGCTGGAGTTTTTTAACCTAACCAGACCCCTCCTACCGAGAGGCCGACTGCTATAGGCTAGTGACTAAACAATAGCTCTAATTAGCACCTATTGTGCACTAGTTAGCACTCTCCTAATGATGGGATGGAAGCCTCCCCTGATGGCTCCCTTGATGACTCTCCTGATGACGTGAATGACTCATTACCATGAACAAAAGACTGAAACTGCTTTGACCTGAGTACCCCATTGTAAACAGGGGACAAAGCGTGTCTGAGACCCGCCCCCCGGTTGAGGCTGGGTTTCAACTGTTTTACAAAGAATGCTTCCTTGACATCTCTCTCAAACCATTTCTTCTCTCTGGCTAAGATTTTAACTTCCTTGTCCTCAAACGTGTGGTTAGTGTCTTTCAGGTGGAGATGAACTGCAAACTGAGGTCCACTGACGCCCTCTCTGCGGTGCTGGTATAGCCTCTTGTTTAAAGGTTGCTTAGTCTCACCTATGTAGTGTTCATTACAGTTTTCCTGACATCTGATATAATACACTACATTGCTCGGTTTGTAACTAGGGATCCTGTCCTTAGGGTGAACTAATTTCTGTCTCAAGGTGTTAACCGGTTTAAAGTAAACTGGGATTTTGTGCTGTCTGAAGATCTTCTGTAGTTTTTCCCCTACTCCTGCTAAATAAGGGAGAGACACTCCTCTTCTTCTTGTCTCCGTCTCCTGTCTATCTGGTCTGTTTGTTTTCTGGGACTTCTGCACTTTGTCCAGGGACCATCGTGGGTACCCACATACTGTGAGGGCTTTCCGTACAAGTTATTGTTCTTTAGCCCTTCCCTCTGCAGTTGTGGGCACCTGTAGGGCTCTGTGTTGAAGAGTCCTGATCATCCCGAGCTTGTGTTCAAGGGGGTGGTTTGAGCCAAAGAGCAGATATTGGTCAGTGTGAGTGGGTTTTCTGTAAACCTCTGTCTGGAGCTGCCTGTTCTCTCCAATCGTAACATCACAGTCCAAGAAGGCTAAATGGTTGTTTCTGGCATCCTCACGTGTGAACTTGATATTGGAATCCACCGAATTGATGTGTTCTGTAAAGTCCTCATCATGCGACCAACTGTGGGTATGATGCCCTGGCACTGGTATGTAAGCTGGAAAGGACTGCTAAAAAGATAGCTAACTTTAGAAACCACTTAAGATTTAACCTAAGATGCAAACAAAAAAATGTTATTCCCAAATGCATGAAGCAAAAGGCACTAGAAGCAGGTCACACAGCAGAAAAGATCCAGCACAGTTACCTTAGGAGGATTTTGGGTCTTAGAATTAGAAGGCTTCATTTTAAAATATTAGACCTCCAAAATAATCTTGATAGTCTTTACAAAAGGTTAGAAACCTTAGTGGGGGAAGAGGCCCATAATAAGATCACAAATTTCATAGTCAAAATTCAAATGGCTGAGCATTTAAAAAGTAAGGAGCGGCAAATCAGGAAGTTTCACAACCCTTTAGTGCAGAAAAGGCGTACTTTCAGGGGGAGTAGTTTTAAAGATACACCCAGACAAATTAGTGACAACAGGGAAAATTGGGTAAAGAATCTGTCTGACAGGGTTCTTACACAGACAGAAAAGGATGTGCTCGCTAAAGGACTAAATTTCTCAGTGACCCCTAAACATATACCGACAGTAGATTACATCACTGCAGTAGAGTCAGCCATTAAACATAACAGTTTGTCAGAGTCAGAAGCTGGGGACCTCCGACTAAGAGTCACAGCAGTGCTTAACAGTGCTAAGCCTCCTCCGTCGAACATCACAGGAGAAGAACAGAAAGCTTTGGCAGCACTGCAGAAGGTCCAAAGCATCCTTATCCTGCCAATGGATAAAGGCAGATGCACAGTGGTCCTGAACACATCGGACTACGAGGCCAAGATCAACAACTTGCTCAGTGACTCCAGTACATATGAACGTCTGAAGAGAGACCCCACGAGTGGCTATAAGAAGAAAATCATTAGCTACCTCCAAAACCTGGAGAAAGAGGGACTCATCAACAGGCAGACATACTACAGACTGTACCCGGGGGACGCCACTCCATGCATCTATGGACTGCCCAAAATCCACAAACAGGACGTGCCACTCAGGCCTATTGTATGTAGCACAGATTCCATCACATACAATTTGGCCAAGCACCTCAAGTGGATTCTGGCTCCTCTAGTGGGTAACTCAGACCACCATGTGGAGAACACACAAGATTTTGTGAACAAGATCAAGGACCTGCAGCTGGAGGCAGATGAAACTATGGTGTCATTTGATGCGACTTCGTTGTTCACCTGCATCCAGCCCGCTGAGGCCATCTTAGCTGTGAGGCAGAGACTGCTGGAGGATGTGTCTCTACCTGAAAGGACCAAACTCACATCAGACCACATCTGCCAACTCTTGGAGATCTGTCTTAACACCACGTATTTCCTGTTTAGGGGGAATTACTACAGGCAGATCCATGGTTGTGCGATGGGGTCTCCGGTATACCCCATTGTGGCCAATCTGTACATGGAGCGAGTGGAGAAGACAGCCTTGACGTCGTTCACGGGCATCTCTCCCAGTCACTGGTTCAGATATGTCAATGACACATGGGTTAAAATCAAGCAACAGGAGGTCGAGGACTTTACAGAACACATCAATTCGGTGGATTCCAATATCAAGTTCACACGTGAGGATGCCAGAAACAACCATTTAGCCTTCTTGGACTGTGATGTTACGACTGGAGAGAACAGGCAGCTCCAGACAGAGGTTTACAGAAAACCCACTCACACTGACCAATATCTGCTCTTTGGCTCAAACCACCCCCTTGAACACAAGCTCGGGGTGATCAGGACTCTTCAACACAGAGCCCTACAGGTGCCCACAACTGCAGAGGGAAGGGCTAAAGTACCTGCACTGGCCACATAGCCCCACAGCATGATGGAAACACCTCCAAATTTTACTGTAGGTAGCAAGCGTTTTTCTTGGAATGTTGTGTTCTTTTATCACCATGCATACCGCCCCTTGTTATGTCCAAATAACTCAATTTTAGTTTCATCAGTCCACAGCACCTTATTCCAAAATGAAGCTGGTTTGTCCAAATGTGCTTTAGCATACCTCAAGCGACTCTGTTTGTGGTGTGTACACAGAAAAGGCTTCCTCTGCATTACAGCATCATACAGCATCTCTTTGTGCAAAGTGCGCTGTATATTTGAACGATGCACAGAGACACTATCTGCAAGATCATGTTGTAGGTCTTTGGAGCAGGTCTGTGGGTTGACTAAGACTGTGCTCACCATCCTTCGCTTCAGCTTATCTGAGATTTTTCTTGGCCTGCCACTTCGGGCCTTAACTATTACTGTGCCTGTGGTCTTCCATTTCCTCACTATGTTCCTCACAGTGCAAACCGACAGCTGAAATCTCTGAGATAGCTTTTTGTATCCTTTCCCTAAACCATGATGTTGAACAATCTTTGTTTTCTGGTCATTTGAGAGTTATTTAGAGGATCCCATGTTGCCACTCATTAGAAGAGATGCAAAGAGGGGAAACATTTGCAAGATGCCACCTTAAATACCTTTTCTCATGATTGGATTTACCTGTGTTAGGAGGTCAAGGGTCAATGAGCTTACCAAGTCAATTTTGTGTTCCAGTAATTAGTGCTAAATGTATTCAAATCAATAAAATGACAAGGGTGCCCAAATTTATGCACTTGCCTATTTTTTTTAAATAATTATTGCACGCTTTCTGTAAATGCTAGAAACTTCATTTCATTTCTCAAATATCAGTGTGTTAGTCTGCTATATGATTTATTTAACTGAAATTTCTGATCCAGACAACCAATGATTTATAAAGGAAAATCATAGAAATGATCAGGGGTGCCCAAACTCTTACATACAACTGTAGATAAGGATTAAATCCTCATTTTAAAGCCAATTTTCTTGAGACAGGTCAGGGGATGATACATGAACATTTCCAAGTCACTGATTATGTTTGTGACTTGATTTACATCCATCATTAACAACGCAAACAGTATGGTACTGCATGGTGTCAAGTAAGCAGGAGGAGGGAGACTAGTGAGGGCAGCCACCAAGACACACAGAAACCTCTGAAGGAGTTACAGTATAGGCTTCTGTGGTTGCGGCTGAAGAAACTGCATCATGCAACTTTGGTCTTTTCCATCACCAGTTATACAACTTCATGATGAAATTGTAACAAGGAAGATTATCTTTAAAAGAAAGTGTAGAATTTCAGCTGCAGTTTACCAGAAAGGACTGGGAAAGCCAGAGGCAGGATTTGATCTGTTTACAATCATTCACTAGTCCATTCCAACATGAAGCTGTGATTTTAGTCCCTATAATTCAATAAAAAATACACTCTTCAGGTCTTAAAAATGAAGACAGATATTTACTGTTGTTGTTGAAGGAGGCACTAGATTTACTCTTTCAAAAACGATACAACTAATTCACAGTTGATCCCAACAGGATTAAGAGCCTGAAGAACATTGCCATTCATTTTGCGTTTTAGTAAAATTATGTTTGTCCTTGCACGCTTGCCGTTGCTTCGCTGTGATTGGCTGACTGGAAAGTGTGTTGTTCTCTATGGAGAAAAGAAAATGTAAAAAAGGATAAATTCGCGTTTTGATCACAGACTGTGGCTTTGAGACTTTTCAGTACGGTATGTTGCAGTTATCTTTCTCATTGTTCAGTAATTCAGCACAGTGAGAAGACGGGAGTTGTTCCTTTTGGCTACATTAGTTCAGTGGCTTCTGTCAGGCTTGCTAACGCTAACCAGCTGCAGCTATCAGGGATGAACTCCTGCATATTAAGTTTTCAGTTTAATCACTGCTGTACTTGTCCGTCGCGGCCAGCATTTATTATACTCTGCTGTACAACCACCCAGGCAGACAACTGTAGTACATTACCTTGTACCATTAAAATGTTGACATCCGTTCAGTTTGTTGCAGCCTGGTGAAATGTGGCCACCCCGCTTCCAGTTTCTGGGGTCCACGGTAGTGACGCACTTTTCAATCAGAAAAACGCAAAATGTCATCGCTGATCGGTGCAAAAAGGCAGTGGCTATCCGTACGTAGATATGAAGCTACGTACTTGTACATATATTTGCTATTGTTACGTAGATTCACCACAGCCACTACTCCTATTACCATAACCATAGCAAGTCTGCGATATGTACGAAATGGTAAATGGACAGGATTTATATAGCGCTTTTCCATCTGCATCAGACGCTCAAAGCACTTTACAGTAATGCCTCACATTCACCCCGATGTCAGGAGTGAATGTGTCAACACACTGGGAGCAACTAGAGGACCTTGGCCAAGGGTCCTTAGTGATTTTCCGGTCAGGCTGGGATTTGAACCATGGATCCGCTCAAGGTCTGCTTAACCACTAGCCCCCCCCCCCGCCCTCCACAGATGTTATTAACCTCGAACATCTTGCTGAGAATAATCTCTTTCAGCCACTGCAGTCTGCATTTGGAACATATCATTCCACAGAGACAGCTCTGACTAAAGTGCTAAATAACATTCTGCTTGCAGTGGACCCAGACACTACTACACAGTAAATTTTGCAGAATAAAATATACTCTGCCAGGATAACATTTGGTCCCAGTCCAAATAGAGTTAAATATACTCTATCACAGTGCTAAATCAATTCGATCACAGTGCTAAATCAATTCCATCACAGGGTAAAATCAACTCTGTCATGCTGTAAATGATTCTTATTGCAGTTGAAAAATGGTAAATGGACTGTGTTTATATAGCGCTTTTCCATCTGCATCAGACGGTCAAAGCGCTTTACAATTATGCCTCACATTCACCCTGATGGCGCTCACTACACACCGGGAGCAATAGGGGATTAAAGACCTTGCCCAAGGGACCTTAGTGATTTTCCACTCAGGCAGGGATTTGAACCGAGGATTTTCTGGTCTCAAGCCCAACACCTTAACCACTAGACCATCACTACTAACCAGTCGCTCACATTGTGTCTTGTATAACAATGCTACCTCTAACCTTGGTGACATGAAATATGGGGTTCCACAGGGGTATGTCTTAGGCCCCCTGCTTTTCTCCCTTTACCAGAGGGGGAGGTTTCTGTCCTCTGTGAGTTTGACAGGTGGACCTTCCCAGTCAAACTCCTCACCTGACACTGTCACACCCAGCGGGGCACCAGAAGCGGGGGAACCGCTCCGATCACCTCTGTACCTCACCAGCTGTTGTGACCCAAACACCCCGTGAAAAATAAAAGCATTTTAAAAAATCATAAGGTTTGCGATCAAGATTTATTGCAGTAATTAATCCATAAACTGAAATATATAAACTACTTAAACTGAATATATATATATATATATATATGTGTGTGTGTGTGTGTGTGTAACAGTATGTAACTTATGTAACAGTTTTCTACATTTTTTATTGACAAGGTTGCTTCTGCAAGAGCTCTCATTTCTCCACCCAACTTTGACCCCTCTGTCTGTGCTCCCTGCCCTGCGGTTTTTAACAGATTTGAACCTGCAACTCTGTCACAGATAGAGGATGTGGTGGCTCATTTGAAACCATCAGGTTCCCCTCATGATGTGGTCCCCCCCCCCCCCCCCACTTTTTTTAAAGAACTTTTTCCTACCTTAGGGCAGTTGTTCTGACCATTGTAAACAGCAGCCTATCCTTCGGTGTTGTCCCTGTTAGTTTTAAACACGCAGTCGTTCAGCCTTTGTTGAAGAAGCCTGGCCTCGACAACACTGAACTATCAAACTTTAGGCCTATCTCCAAGTTGCCATTTGTCTCCAAGATCCTGGAGAAAATTGTCTATGCACAACTTTTAACTTACCTTGATGAACATAACATTTCAGAGGTTTTTCAGTCTGGTTTTAAAATGTTGCATAGCACAGAAACTGCCCTTTTAAAGGTTTTTAATGACATTTTAATGGCAAATGATAGTGGTAACCATGTCATTCTTGTCCTGCTTGACCTGACTGCTGCTTTTGATACAATTGACCACAACATACTGATAAATCGTTTGCAGCAGCTTGTGGGCATCGGTGGTAGTGCCCTGGACTGGTTCAGGTCCTACTTAACTGGTAGGACTATGTGCGTTGGCATCAGGGTTTGTGAGTCCTCCTCCGCTTCACTTTTATATGGGGTCCCACAGGGTTCAATTCTTGGATCCCTACTCTTCTCCCTGTATTTGCTTCCCCTGGGGTCCATTCTCAGAAAGCATGGCATCAGCTTCCACTGCTATGCTGATGACAGCCAGCTATATGTCCCCCTAAATAAAAATGATGCCTCTTCTCTTCAGCCCCTTTTGTCCTGTCTTGAGGATGTTAAAACCTGGATGGCATTGAATTTTCTTAATTTTAATGAAAAGAAAATGGAGGTGATTGTTTTTGGCCCTAGCAGCTCCTGTTCTTCCTCACCTGTCGATCTGGGGCCTTTGTCAGCCTTTTCGAAATCTACTGTCACAAACATGGGTTTTAAGATGGACAACGATTTTAAACTGGACCACCAAATCAGTGCAGTAGTCACATCAAGTTTCTTTCACTTAAGGCAGCTTGCTAAGGTTAAGCCTTTTCTTGCACATCAGCACTTTGAAACAGCAATCCATGCTTTTATTACCTCCCGGCTGGATTACTGTAATGCACTTTATTATGGAATTAGCCAGTCCTCCCTTGCACGTCTCCAGCTAGTTCAGAATGGTGCTGCCCGTCTGCTAACTGGTGTACGTAAGAGGGAGCACATTACACCTATTCTGGCCTCCCTCCACTGGCTGCCTGTGCATTTTAGAATTCATTTTAAGATTCTTTTATTTGTTTTTAAATCTTTAAATGGCCTTGCCCCACCCTACCTCTCTGAGCTGCTTTATTGTTACGCCCCTGCTCGCCACCTCCGGTCAGCTGATCAGCTCCTCCTGGAGGTGCCGAGGTGCAAGCGTATGCGCAGAGGGGACCGAGCTTTTTCTGTTGTGGCTCCAAAGATGTGGAACGAGTTACCGCTCCACATCAGGCAGACCTCTTCACTTTTTGTTTTTAAAACTAATCTTAAAACTCACTTTTATGCACTGGCTTTTAACCCGGAATGAGATCTTGATCTGTTTTGGTTGTTTTAACTGATTTTACTTGTTTTAGTAATTTTTTTGGGGGGGGGGGCCTTGTTTTTATTTGTCCTTTGTGGTTTGTTACCTTTTATATGTCCCCTTGAGTACAGCACTTTGTTTCAGCTGCAGCTGTTTTTTTTAAGTGCTTTATAAATAAAGTTGATTTTGATTTGATATATATATGTGTGTGTGTGTGTGTGTGTGTGTGTACATTGAGGAAAATAAGTATTTGAACACCCTGCGGTTTTGCAAGTTCTCCCACTTAGAAATCATGGAGGGATCTGAAATTTTCATCTTAGGTGCATGTCCACTGTGAGAGACATAATCTAAAAAAAAAAGAAATCCGGAAATCACAATGTATGTTTTTTTTTTTATAATTTATTTATAATTTATTTGTATGTTACTGCTGCAAATAAGTATTTGAACACCTACCAACCAGCAAGAATTCTGGCTCTCACAGACCTGTTAATTTTTCTTTAAGAAGCCCTCTTATTCTGCACTCTTTACCTGTATTAACTGCACCTGTTTGAACTTGTTACCTGTATAAAAGACACCTGTTCACACACTCAATCAATCACACTCCAACCTGTCCACCATAGCCAAGACCAAAGAGCTGTCTAAGGACACCAGGGACAAAACTGCAGGCCTGCACAAGGCTGGGATGGACTACAGGACAACAGGCAAGCAGCTTGGTAGAAGACAACAACTGTTATGATTATTTATTAGAAAGTGGAAGAAACACAAGATGACTGTCAATCTCCCTCTGTCTGGGATTCCATGCAAGATCTCACTTTGTGGGGTAAGGATGATTCTGAGAAAGCTCAGAACTACACAGGAGGACCTGGTCAATGACCTGAAGAGAGCTGGGACCACAGTCAGAAAGATTACATTAGTAACACATGATGCTGTCATGGTTTAAAATCCTGCAGGGCAGCAAGGTCCCCCTGCTCAAGCCAGTACATGTCCAGGCCCATTTGAAGTTCACCCGTGACCATCTGGATGATCCAGAGGAGGCATGGGAGAAGGTCATGTGGTCAGATGAGACCAGAATAGAGCTTTTTGGAATCAACTCCACTTACCATGTTTAGAGGATGAGAACAGCCCCAAGAAAACCATCCCAGCCATGAAGCATGGGGGTGGAAACATCATAGTCTGGGGGTGCTCTTCTGCAAAGGGGACAGGACGACTGCACCGTATTGAACGGAGGATGGATGGGGTCATGTATTGCGAGATTTTGGCAAACAACCTCCTTCCCTCAGTAAGAGCATTGAAGACTGGTCATGGCTGGGTCTTCCAGCATGACAATGACCCCAAACACACAGCCAGGGCAACTAAGGAGGAGCTCCGTAAGAAGCATTTCAAGGTCCTGGAGTGGCCTGGCCAGTCCCCAGACCTGAACTCAATAGAAAATCTTTGGAGGGAGCTGAAACTCCAAACCTGAAAGATCTAGAGAAGATTTGTATGGAGGAGTGGACCAAAATCCCTGCTGCAGTGTGTGCAAACCTGGTGAAAAACTACAGGAAAAGTTTGACCTCTGTAATTGCAAACAAAGGCTACTGTACCAGATATTAACATTGATTTTCACAGGTGTTCAAATACTTATTTGCAGCAGTAACATACAAATAAATTATTAAAAAATCATGCATTGTGATTTTCGGATTTTTTTTTTTGTTTGTTTGTTTTTGTTTTGTTTTGTTTTTTAGATTATGTCTCTCACAGTGGACATGCACCAAAGATGAAAATTTCAGACCCCTCCATGATTTCTAAGTGGGAGAACTTGCAAAATCGCAGGGTGTTCAAATACTTATTTTCCTCACTGTATATGTCGTGAATGATATTCATGTTTTGCGAGACCCGTGTTCACATTTTGTGAGACCTGCGTTCACATTTTGAGAGAGATTTTTTCAGTATTCACGTTTTGCAATTAAGGTTTGCGGATAATTCAAGGTTTACAGCTGATTCACGTTTTGGGGGTTAACACACACAAAAACTGAACTGCATAAAAGACTACAGAAGAAGAGATTTTTCTATATGACCCATGTCTTTTTAAGTTAATAGCGATACATCTTGTTTACAAACATTGACGTCACAAGCATGCACATTGATGTGGTTGGCAATGATACCACGAAAGAGGGAAAGTATGGCGTCTTTGAGTTCAGGAAGTGATTCTGCGGTATTATGTTTGAAACCTAGATAGTACCACAAAAGCAACAGATTTCTCTACGCTAACCTACAACAAAGGTCTTTGTAGGCTTCCAGATCCATCAACAAACCCACTTGACCAGATTCATGACGTCACGAGCAGAATCGCTATTGAAACCCCAAAATAAAACAGTTGCATAAATCCGCCCAATTGGGCTTGGTTTTCACACAGTTCTTTGGGATACATTCATTTTATATAATCATACGTCGATTCTCTGTCTTAATGAAAAGTTATTGCTATACAGTAAGTCCAGATCCAAACATGTCACCTAGCTAGCAGCTATTGTTGCGGTGCTTCTGTTTGCACATCCAGTGCTTCAAATATTACACACAGGCTATTTTATTAGCTAACATTGTCCCTGAACCTTAACCATAACCTACAATTTAATATGTGCATTTGGCAGGTGTTTTTTATCCAGAGTGACTTGCAAGTGAAGAAACCAAAAAGTCAGCAGCAAGTGCAACAAACTTCGCATCAACACACAAATAGGAATAACCAGGACTTGAGCTCTTGATCTAACTGTGTCCATTGAACCATAACAATACACAGGTGAGTTTCTACTTTTTCCCCCCCAAGTGACCCTGCTAACAGAAAAATGGAGGCACAAAAAACTTATTGGTGTGATTACATGCTTAAATATCACTATGTTTTGTCTGACTTAGTAATCATTAAAAGGGTTATATATTCAGTATAAAATGTTTATAATGTTAAATTGTAGATATCTTTATCAAATGCTAATGTCTGCTATTTATTTACTTACTTACATTTGTAAACTTATGTTTTCCAGCCTACAACATGCCTGCTTTCCGGCAAGTGGGAGAGAAGCAGCTTCCTAACCCTGTGCTGTGCATGGCATGGTCTCCAAAAAGGGATCTTATTGCTCTGGCCAATACCACTGGAGAAGTAGGCTCACAAATCATTTGTCATTCTGCATAATAACAATGTAGACAATCTAGTTTTGTAACTGTGAATTCAACATCACAGTTGTTACTACATCGCTTGGCAAGTTTCCACCGTGTCTGGAGCTTACCCCTCAGTGAATTTACAGGAGAGGAGATCACTGCACTTGCATGGAGGCCTGATGGTAAAAGTAAGGATGAAAAGGGACCACATTCTACCAGTCTTTATTTATTTGTTAATGGATACGTTTTAAACATTTATGTATATACTCATTCCTCTCAGTATTGGCATTCAGCCTTGGAGACACAAAACAGGTGGTCCTGTGTGATGTTGAGAAAGCAGAGATCCTCCACATGTTTGCTGTGCAGAATCCTGTATCCTGCATGCACTGGATGGAAGTTACAGATGAAAGCTGGTATGTGTGTGGTTCAAACCAATGAGACATAATGTTTGTTGTTTTACTGAATAATGTGGAAATTTGGTGTTCTTGTTTCAGTCCCCTCTGCTCCTTCTACCACTCTGAATGTGAATCCAAACTTTTTCTTCCCAAATTACCAACACTTCCCAAGAGGTAGCCGTAGCATAGCTGTGAAGTAGTTTACAGAAAATTACTAATTTTTCCAGTTATTCGAATTGAAGCAAATGGCGCTTTTATGTTTTCATTTTTTCAGCTATAGCACAACATCAAAGATCTTCAGGTAAGGTCATTATGTAGTTATTTGATGCTTTTCGTACTGATTTTTTGCTCTGTATAGTTTAATAGTATAGTTTAAAAATATGTGGACACTGTAAATCCTGACAGGTTATTTTGAATCAAACATTTTTAGAAAACCAATTCCTCATATTTTTCAATTTAGTTGACTTAAATAATTCATCCATAAAAAACTTAATTTAATTAAAATGCATGCAGTTAATTTGTGGTACATCATCTTAATTGAGTATTTTAATAATGATGACACCCAGATTGGACCGCAACTAACAATTATTTTGATAAATAATTCATTGATTGATTATTTTCTTTATTTCTCATTTAGTTGTTAGGGCCATAAATGTCAATAACTGGTGAAGAATGTTCATCACTGTTATCCACAGCACACAGTGATGCCTTCAAATGTCTTGTTTTGTCCAAAGCTCAAAGATACTCAGTTTACTGTGAGATAGGAATAAAGCAGCTAGCAAAATGAACCAGAAAATATTCACATTTTAGAAGGCCAAATCAAAGTATTTATGTTTATTCAGTACTGATCTACTAAGATAATCTTCTTTCTTAAATGAAATGTTGATGATTGGTTTTTTGAATTACTTTTAGTTAATTGTTTGATGTAATCAGTTTACTTAAAGTGTTTGAATTGGACTAACGTCAGGTTTTACAGTGTACTTTCTTGTGTTTAATAACGAAGATGTGAAGAGAGTAAATCAAATAAGCTTTAGCTTCAGCCAATACTATTTTTATGGTGTCAGACGTGAATAGACCATTGTTGCATTGTTTGGTGCATGCACACTGAGTACTCTGCAGTTCGTTCATGTAGAATGCTGTGAGGTGCAGAGCCTTTTAATGCATGCGTTCATCCTCCATGTGAATACACAGATAAGACTGAATCTATGGATAACACTGCGCCAAATGCCAGTAACTTGCCCAAAGAAAGGTGGAAAAGTCCCTTAAACGTGTCCCAGATGTGACAATTCAATCAATTCAATCAATTTTTTTATATAG
The DNA here is from genome assembly GCF_902500255.1 of Thalassophryne amazonica. NCBI lineage: Eukaryota > Metazoa > Chordata > Actinopteri > Batrachoidiformes > Batrachoididae > Thalassophryne > Thalassophryne amazonica. Next base: position 93,635,713 of record NC_047112.1, on the reverse strand, counting down.
CGCCAAATCACAACAAACAGTTGCCCCAAGGCGCTTTATATTGTAAGGCAAGGCCATACAATAATTATGTAAAATCCCAACGGTCAAAACGACCCCCTGTGAGCAAGCACTTGGCTACAGTGGGAAGGAAAAACTCCCTTTTAACAGGAAGAAACCTCCAGCAGAACCAGGCTCAGGGAGGGGCAGTCTTCTGCTGGGACTGGTTGGGGCTGAGGGAGAGAACCAGGAAAAAGACATGCTGTGGAGGGGAGCAGAGATCGATCACTAATGATTAAATGCAGAGTGGTGCATACAGAGCAAAAAGAGAAAGAAACAGTGCATCATGGGAACCCCCCAGCAGTCTACGTCTATAGCAGCATAACTAAGGGATGGTTCAGGGTCACCTGATCCAGCCCTAACTATAAGCTTTAGCAAAAAGGAAAGTTTTAAGCCTAATCTTAAAAGTAGAGAGGGTGTCTGTCTCCCTGATCTGAATTGGGAGCTGGTTCCACAGGAGAGGAGCCTGAAAGCTGAAGGCTCTGCCTCCCATTCTACTCTTACAAACCCTAGGAACTACAAGTAAGCCTGCAGTCTGAGAGCGAAGCGCTCTATTGGGGTGATATGGTACTACGAGGTCCCTAAGATAAGATGGGACCTGATTATTCAAAACCTTATAAGTAAGAAGAAGAATTTTAAATTCTATTCTAGAATTAACAGGAAGCCAATGAAGAGAGGCCAATATGGGTGAGATATGCTCTCTCCTTCTAGTCCCCGTCAGTACTCTAGCTGCAGCATTTTGAATTAACTGAAGGCTTTTTAGGGAACTTTTAGTCCAGCCTAGAGGAAATAAATGCATGAATTAGTTTTTCAGCATCACTCTGAGACAAGACCTTTCTGATTTTAGAGATATTGCGTAAATGCAAAAAAGCAGTCCTACATATTTGTTTAATATGCGCTTTGAATGACATATCCTGATCAAAAATGACTCCAAGATTTCTCACAGTATTACTAGAGGTCAGGGTAATGCCATCCAGAGTAAGGATCTGGTTAGACACCATGTTTCTAAGATTTGTGGGGCCAAGTACAATAACTTCAGTTTTATCTGAGTTTAAAAGCAGGAAATTAGAGGTCATCCATGTCTTTATGTCTGTAAGACAATCCTGCAGTTTAGCTAATTGGTGTGTGTCCTCTGGCTTCATGGATAGATAAAGCTGGGTATCATCTGCGTAACAATGAAAATTTAAGCAATACCGTCTAATAATACTGCCTAAGGGAAGCATGTATAAAGTGAATAAAATTGGTCCTAGCACAGAACCTTGTGGAACTCCATAATTAACTTTAGTCTGTGAAGAAGATTCCCCATTTACATGAACAAATTGTAATCTATTAGACAAATATGATTCAAACCACCGCAGCGCAGTGCCTTTAATACCTATGGCATGCTCTAATCTCTGTAATAAAATTTTATGGTCAACAGTATCAAAAGCAGCACTGAGGTCTAACAGAACAAGCACAGAGATGAGTCCACTGTCCGAGGCCATAAGAAGATCATTTGTAACCTTCACTAATGCTGTTTCTGTACTATGATGAATTCTAAAACCTGACTGAAACTCTTCAAATAGACCATTCCTCTGCAGATGATCAGTTAGCTGTTTTACAACTACCCTTTCAAGAATTTTTGAGAGAAAAGGAAGGTTGGAGATTGGCCTATAATTAGCTAAGATAGCTGGGTCAAGTGATGGCTTTTTAAGTAATGGTTTAATTACTGCCACCTTAAAAGCCTGTGGTACATAGCCAACTAACAAAGATAGATTGATCATATTTAAGATCGAAGCATTAAATAATGGTAGGGCTTCCTTGAGCAGCCTGGTAGGAATGGGGTCTAATAGACATGTTGATGGTTTGGATGAAGTAACTAATGAAAATAACTCAGACAGAACAATCGGAGAGAAAGAGTCTAACCAAATACCGGCATCACTGAAAGCAGCCAAAGATAACGATACGTCTTTGGGATGGTTATGAGTAATTTTTTCTCTAATAGTTAAAATTTTGTTAGCAAAGAAAGTCATGAAGTCATTACTAGTTAAAGTTAATGGAATACTCAGCTCAATAGAGCTCTGACTCTTTGTCAGCCTGGCTACAGTGCTGAAAAGAAACCTGGGGTTGTTCTTATTTTCTTCAATTAGTGATGAGTAGAAAGATGTCCTAGCATTACGGAGGGCTTTTTTATAGAGCAACAGACTCTTTTTCCAGGCTAAGTGAAGATCTTCTAAATTAGTGAGACGCCATTTCCTCTCCAACTTACGGGTTATCTGCTTTAAGCTACGAGTTTGTGAGTTATACCACGGAGTCAGACACTTCTGATTTAAAGCTCTCTTTTTCAGAGGAGCTACAGCATCCAAAGTTGTCTTCAATGAGGATGTAAAACTATTGACGAGATACTCTATCTCCCTTACAGAGTTTAGGTAGCTACTCTGCACTGTGTTGGTATATGGCATTAGAGAACATAAAGAAGGAATCATATCCTTAAACCTAGTTACAGCGCTTTCTGAAAGACTTCTAGTGTAATGAAACTTATTCCCCACTGCTGGGTAGTCCATCAGAGTAAATGTAAATGTTATTATGAAATGATCAGACAGAAGGGAGTTTTCAGGGAATACTGTTAAGTCTTCTATTTCCATACCATAAGTCAGAACAAGATCTAAGATATGATTAAAGTGGTGGGTGGACTCATTTACTTTTTGAGCAAAGCCAATAGAGTCTAATAATAGATTAAATGCAGTGTTGAGGCTGTCATTCTCAGCATCTGTGTGGATGTTAAAATCGCCCACTATAATTATCTTATCTGAGCTAAGCACTAAGTCAGACAAAAGGTCTGAAAATTCACAGAGAAACTCACAGTAACGACCAGGTGGACGATAGATAATAACAAATAAAACTGGTTTTTGGGACTTCCAATTTGGATGGACAAGACTAAGAGACAAGCTTTCAAATGAATTAAAGCTCTGTCTGGGTTTTTGATTAATTAATAAGCTGGAATGGAAGATTGCTGCTAATCCTCCGCCCCGGCCCGTGCTACGAGCATTCTGACAGTTAGTGTGACTCGGGGGTGTTGACTCATTTAAACTAACATATTCATCCTGCTGTCAGAATAATAATCAGAATAAGACAATATTTAATAGAGAATATTGGCGCCGTCAGCTGCAATCTTGTACCCACTGTGCGCACATTTTTGTCACAGCTTTATTTGTAAAATTCATTCAGTATTACAACAGTAAGTATAGCTTGTTTGAAACTGCATTTAATGTCTTGATTCAAACATGCTTCGCACAAATGATAGCTGTATTTCAGAGCAAAGATGGAAAAAACAGCGTTTTCCATCAGGAAGCGTTGGCAGGCAGATTGTAGAACGCTGTAAAAAAGGCAACACTCCATCCATTCATCAAAAACATGAAAGTATACTGCCTCAGTCATTGTGAAAAGAAAATACCAGGTCAGTATTTTTCAAGCGTTTAGAAATAGTAAAACATGCACTGAAAGCAACTGAACTTCTGGCCAAGGGCGCAGTTTACTTTCGTTTTGAGACGGATTGCCAGGTCTACACTTTGTAAACTGTTGATCCGGCTTGCCTCCATTTAGGAGGCAAGCTGGATTAACCCATTTCATCCTGTTTTAGCACTATTTTGGATCGTGGGTGATCATAGTACAACAGTTCCCTGTGAAATAAACTGCAACAGGTGCTACTTATACGTGTTTTAGATGAATACGTAGGCATTTCACACCCCCCGTGAGACAGCGGAGGTGGGAGCTCATGCTTATTCATGCGAGATTTACACACTACTGAGCATGTGCATTGAGAATGTAACAATGGCCTATTGATTATTCATCCTGATGTTTTGAATCATAGAAGTTCATTGATTGCTTGATATAAAACTTTTTGATTATTTATCCTGATGTTTTGAGTTATAGAAGTTCATTAGTTGCCTTATATTAAAGTGTCTTTGACTTCAGTTTTTGATGCTGATGTGTGATTACAAATTTGATTTGCTCCTGTTTTGAATTATTTTCTTTTTCTTTTAAATTGTAAGTTGTGTCTTAAATATTTTGTCATGACATTTCTTGCTTATTGTGATTGCATTTTTTTAAAAGTTTCTCACTGTAACTGTGTATTAATAACAATTAGTTTGTGTCACAGTGAGGAAAAATCAGAGATACTAAATCTCCTGGGTGAAGTCAGGTAAATCATTTAATATTGATGCCACACATTCATATACACAAAATACAAGAGTGAAGCTTTATGATACACATCTTTTTATGTTGAATTGAAAATAATTTCAACAGTATTTGTTGATTCTGTGCAGGCTGAACATACTTGTACTTGGAGGCGATGATGGCTTTGTAGAACTTTATGCATATGGAATGTACAAGATTGCAACTTTAAGAGTAAGAGTCTTTTATTCACTCATTGTGCCTGAATTTATTCAAATCATGAATTAAGCTTTTAGTCACTTGTAGTAAGGACTTTCTGTGAACAAAAAATTTAGTTGTCACTGTAATAAAACATTATAGTACAATGTGTGACAATTTTGAAGGATCCTGGCAAACATGAAGGACACTCACGGAGCACATAATTTTGCTAAGCCCATATTTCTGTAATTGTAGTCTTTTGTGTTGAGTATTTCTCAATCTGTTACCATACAGTGATCAGTGATTGAATTAAGTTCTCTCCCCTCTTTCTCCATCCCTCTACTATTCCTCTTCCTCACCCACTGTGAATTCACATTTTCTCCCACTGATCAGAACTGTTATCCAGATCTACAAATATTTCACATTCATAGATATTATCCCTATGCAATGCATCTGGAAAGTATTCAAAGCGCTTCACTTTTTCCATATTGTATCATGCTACACCCTTACTACAAAATGGAGTAAATTCATTTTTCCCCTCAGAGTTATAGTCACAACACCCCATAATGACAAAATGAAAAAAGGTTTTGTTGAAATTTTTTCAAATTTATTCAAAATCAAAAGCTAAGAAATGAACCATTGCCGCAGTCTGAAGTCAAGACTGCTCTGGGCCAGGTTTTGGTCCAGGATGTCTCTGTACATTGCTGCATTCATCTTTCCCTGATGAGTCTCCCAGTTCCTGCTGCTGAAAAACATCTTCATATCATGATGCTGCCACCACCATGCTTCACTGTAGGGATGGTGCCTGGTTTCCTCCAAACATGACACCTGGCATTCCTGCCAGAGAGTTCAATCTTTGTCTCATTGGACCAGAGAATTTTGTTTCTTATGGTCTGAGAGTCCTTCTGGTGCCTTTTGGCAAACTTCAGGCGGGCTGCCATGTGCCAATTAACAAAGGAATGGCTTCTGTCTGGCCACTCTACCATACAGGCCTGATTGGTGGATTGCTGCAGAGATGGTTGTCCTTCTGGAAGGTTCTCTTCTCTCCACAGAAGAATGTTGTAGCTCTGACAGAGTTCTTGGTCACCTCCCTGACTAAGGCCCTTCTCCTCCGATCACTCAGTTTAGACAGGCGGCCAGCTCTAGGAAGAGTCCTGTGGATCTGAACGTCTTCTATTTATGGATTGATGGAGGCCACTCTGCTCACGGGGACCTTCAAAGCAGCAGAAATGTTTCTGTACCCTTCCCCAGATTTGTGCCTTGAGATAATCCTGTCTTGGAGGTCTACAGACAATTCATTTGGCTTCATGCTTGGTTTGTGCTCTGACATGTGCTGTCAACTGTGGGACCTTATATGTAGACAGGTGTGTGTCTTTCTAAAACATGTCCAATCAACTGAATTTACCCCAGGTGGACTCCAATTAAGCTGTAGAAACATCTCAAGGATGATCATTGGAAACAGTATGTACCTGAGCTCAATTTTGAGCTTCATGTCAAATACTGTGAACACTTATCTACGTGTGATTTCTTAGTTTTTTTTTTTATTTTTTAATGAATGTGTAAAAATCTCAAACATTTGTACATTGTTGTTTTGGGGCATTGTGTGAAGAATTTTGAGGAAAAAAAAATCATCCATTTTGTAATAAGGCTGTAATATAGCAAAAGCGAAGCGCTGTGAATACTTTCTGGATGCACTGTACTGGAAAAGTATGGATGTCTTAGTTAAATTTAGTCCTCTTGATGACGGCGCCATCGCCCACGCGACTCTGTGAGACAGGTCCACATCTCACAGCTGCATCATCATGAGTCACGTGGGCCTTGCAGGGGCTCGGGAGGTGGCCTATGTACAGGGCTTGGACCCTGCTTATACCTGCTGGCAGGTCTAGTTTTTAATAAATTTACACATCTCCAAAAATTGTCATTATGGGATATTGTGTGTAGAATTTTGTAATAAACCTGTAACATATTAAAATGTAGAAAAAATGAAGCGCTGGGAATGCTTTCTGGGTGCAGTATACATATGATTGAAAGATTTCCTAAAAATGCAGGCAATTTTCCCTAAGAAATGAATGAAAATGTAAAAAAATATACAATCCCAATTCCAGTAAAGTTGAGACGTTGTGTAAAATGTAAATAAAAACAATACAATAATTTGCAAATCCTCTTCAACCTATATTCAATTGAATACACCACAAAGACAAGATATTTAATGTTCAAACTGCTAGACTTTTTTGTTTTTGTGCAAATATCTGCTCATTTTGAAATGGGTGCCTGCAACACATTTCAAAAAAGTTGGGAGGGGGCAACAAAAGACTGGGAAAGTTGATGAATGCTCAAAGAACACCTAATTGGAAACAGGTGATTGTCGTGATTGGGAAGGAGCATCCCCAAAAGTCTCAGCCGTTCACAAGCAAAGATGGGGCGAGGATCACCACTTTGTGAACAACTGCCTGAAAAAAATTGTCCATCAGTTTAAGAACAATCTTTCTCAACGTTCAGTTGTAAGGAATTTAGGGATTCCATCATCTACAGTCTATAATCAGAAGATTCAGAGAATCTGGAGAACTTTCTACACGTAAGCAGCAAGGCCGAAAACCAACAGTGAATGCCCGTGACGTTCGATCTGTCAGGTGGCACTGCATTAAAAACCGACATCATTGTGTAAAGGATCTTACCACGTGGAATCAGGAACACTTCAGAAAACTATTGTCAGTTAACACAGTTTGTCGCTACATCTACAAGTGCAAGTTAAAACTCTCCCATGCAAAGCAAAAGCCATACATCAACAACTTCCAGAATCACCACTGCCTTCTCTGGGCCCGAGCTCATTTGAAATGGACAGACGCAAAGTGGAAAAGTGTGCGTGGTCTGATGAGTCCACATTACAAATTGTTTTTGGAAATCATGGACATCGTGTCCCTGGGACAAAAGAGGAAAAAGACCATTCAGGTTGTTACCAGTGCAAAGTTCAAAAGCCAGCATCTGTGATGGTATGGGGGTGTGTTAGTGCCCATGACATGGGCAACTTACACATCTTTGATGGCACCATCAATGCTGAACGGTACATCCAGGTTTTGGAGCAACACATGCTGCCATCCAAGCAACAGGGACGTCCCTGCTTATTTCAGCAAGACAGTGCCAAACCACATTCTGCACGTTACAACCGCGTGGCTTCGTAGTAAAAGAGTGCGGGTACTAGACTGGCCTGCCTGCAGTCCAGACCTGTCGCCCATTGAAAATGTGTGGCACATTGTGACACGCAAAATACTTCAACGGAGACCCCGGACTGTTGAACAACTGAAGTCGTACATCAAGCAAGAATGGAAAAGAATTACACCTACAAAGCTTCAACAATTAGTGTCCTCAGTTCCCAAATGCTTTTTGAGTGTTGTTAGAAGGAAAGGTGATGTAACACAGTGGTAAACATACCACTGTCCCAGCTTTTTTGCAGGCATCCATTTCAAAATGAGCAAATATTTGCACAAAACAAAAAAGTCTATCAGTTTGAATATTAAATATCTTGTCTTTGTGGTGTATTCAATTGAATATAGGTTGAAGAGGATTTGCAAATCGTATTCTGTTTTTAATTACATTTTACACAACGTCCCAACTTCATTGGAATTGGGGTTGTATAGAATAATCCAGCTCTTGCAATGTTCAAGAAACATCTGGATCAGCTTCAAAATGAAAGGGGTTCTGGTTCTTCCTTGGCCCATTCTCCACTCCTCCACCAGGTTTCATGAAAACGGGCCCAATAATTTTTTGCAGAATTCTACTGAAAGTCAGGCAAGCAGATTCAAAATAAAAACATAATCTTTTATGGTGGATGTAAAAGTTGTAATTCTGGATCCAGTGAAATGTCAGCAGTATACTGCTGTAGTTTTATTTAATGTGATTACCCTTTAGGTTTCAGGGACCTGTCGTAGCCTGTGTTTGTCCAGTGATCTCAAGTCACTTGCTGTCATCACAGAAGTTAGGTCAGCTGACAACAACCCAGAAATCTGCCTTGTCCAGGTGAGATGGATGAATAATCTTCAACTTGAATTTTCAATTTCAGTATCCTGCTAATGTTAAATTTGACTTCCAGCTGGACACAGGGTTGTTGTCCAACTGTCTGCCTGAGGTCACCAGGATGGCACGCAAGTTCACCCACATCTCCACCCTGCTGCAGTACCTCCACCTCTCACTGTCATGCATGTGTGAAGCCTGGGAGGATATACTCATGCAGATGGACTTTCGACTCACTAAATTTGTTCAGGTCAGTTAAGCACGCTTTGCTTCAAATTGATGAATCGAAGACGTAATTAACGAATGTTGTACACTCTCTTGTCTTAGGAAAAGAACACAAGTACTCAAGTCCAAGATGAATTTCTGGAGCTTCTGCTTTGGGGACAGTCGAGGTAAGATATGTTAAACCCCTTCTTTCAGATCTGCACATAGTCGTATTACAATAACTTAAATATTTTGTAGTTTTGTTTGACAGTATAAAAGTTTTTTTCCATACAATATATTTTCATGCAGCCCTGAATTACAGGCTCTTCTCATGAACCAGTTGACTGTCAAGGTAAGCATATGGAGTTTGATGTTGGCATCAATTATTCTTCCTTTTTAAGATCTTTTTCTTGCTTGACAGTTGATAATGGTGTTTGATAGACATGCGTATAAACAAAAATATATGGTGTTTATTTGTAATTTGATTTTAGGGGCTGAAGAAACTTGGCCAGTCCATCGAGTCTTCTTATTCTAGCATCCAGAAGCTTGTGATTAGTCACTTACAGAGGTATTCTCATCTTTGTCCACCCCCCCCCCCCCCCCAGCTGTCCACATGCGTTTTAGTAAACATTTCTCTTTGTGAATGTGTCACTGCAGTGGGTCTGAGGCTCTGTTATATCACCTCAGTGAGGTAAAAGGCATGTCTCTGTGGAAACAAAAGTTCCGACCTCTCGGCCTGGACTCAGCTGCGGTAGAAGGTACCACACACACTTAAGGTGCTATGAAAGAGGATTGAGCTTGTCAACAATATAACATGTTTGTTTTTGTGATTTTAGCTGCTATTTCAGCTGTGGGTTGCTTTTCTCTGAAAGCCAGTGAGCTTTTGCAGTAAGTTCAATAATATAGAATTGATGTGCATGTTTTACTGGTCATAACTGTTCATTGTGTAATTACTGGTTTTATTTTGTTTCTTAGGGTGATTGATAAGAGTATGAAAAACTTCAAAGCCTTTTTCCGGTGGCTGTATGTTGGTAAGAATAAAAATTGTAATTGTTGTAGCTGAATATTGGTATGGAGACTTAAATAACAAGTAGGGCAAAAATGAGATGGTGGAGTTAAACAAAAAAATAAAATCATTGAATTTATGCATCATGGAATCTGTTAGTATTCCTCCATAAATATTTGAATGTTGAATTATTTTTGTAGTTGTTTTAGAAGTCTACCATAGCATATTTGAGTTGAATGCCAATAAGGAATTAAGAGTATAGAATTCAGACTTTCAGCCTTAATATGAGAATTTTTTGCATGTGACCACTTTTTCTTTTACTAGACCAAAGTTAATTACACAATTTATAACTTTGCTGCTTCATGTTCAGGATTGTAACTTCCTGATGGAAGTGATTTCATGTGTTCTATTTGCATAAGGTATCTGCTGCTGTTAATTAGTGTTGTTTGTTAGTTTGTTTTTTAAGAAAAAGAGGTGTAATGGCCAACAAATGTAGCATCCAGGTCACTTAAAGGCAAAATGAGAAACTGACAAGTCTGGGCATACACTACGATATTTTCAATCGTTGTACTTGGTTCCAGCTCAAACTGCGACAAAACCGCAGGGTTTAAAAGTTCAGAGCGCAAGATTCATGTTCTCACACTGTACGGCCCGATGCTCTGATGCGATCTGACTGCTCACAATGGGCCTCATGTATCAACGTTGCGCACTTGTGGCGTAAATTTACGGTGTAAATTTGAAGTACACCAAAGTTGCCGTGACATGTATCAAGCAGTGCGCACCTGCCCATTTCCAGCGTACGCCTGACGTGATCTTGATAAATGCGGCAGGTGAAAACAATCGTAATTATAATAAACATGCCCATAAATATTCAGACTCCGCTTCAGACACACCCTCATTTTATGACATGGAAGCCAGGAAGACGGCAAAGAAAAAGAACTCCACCAATCACGACGCGTGCCAATAGAGCGTCAAAAGCGGCCGTCATATCAGTTGTTTTGTTGTATAATCAAAAAAGTGTTACAGTGGTCCCTCATTTATCGTGGGAGTTACGTTCTAAAAATAGCCCGTAATATGCGAAACCGCGACGTAGTCAGCGTTATTTTTTACAATTATTATAGACGTTTTAAAGCTGTAAAACCCTGTAAAACCACTTTATACACTTTCTCAATCAGGCATGAACATTTTCTCACTTTTCTCTCGTGTGTAAACAAGTTCAAACCTTAGTAGAAAAATAAGACCAAACTGTTTTCAGGCCCAAACATTTGTTTGAGAAATAAAAATAAAACGTTTTCCTATAAATAATTATGATGGCTTTTAGAACTAACAAATTTAATTTTAACGATCAACGTACGAGGTTGGACACATAAGAAATTATTAATAGTGACTGACCAGTATTTCACAGATCGCGCCTCTGCGTCCTGGCACCGCGCCTTTTCCCACTCACACCTGCAGCTGTTTCCGAGTGACAAACACAGTTATGAGTAGTTGTTGGCTCTCTTTTTTCTTCTGGGCGAGAAGATTCTTATAAACAGACACGCAGAACACAGAACACTGTAAAAAAAAAAAAGGCATGCAAAATTGGACTAAAAACTCTGCGAAACGACGAGGCCGTGAAAAGTGAACTGCGTTATAGCAAGGGACCACTGTATTCTCTTTTCACATGTCAGTAATTGTTGACATGTGGATATTTGCTCGCTCAATTAATAAGACACGCCTAATTTTTTGGATTTCTTTATTCTTAAAATGTATTTCTTTATTTATTTTATTGTGACAAACGAATGGAGACGACACAACCTGATTGCAGCACGGGCGAAGGGAATGAGAACACTACAGTTGGAATTATCAATTTCATTGTCTAAAACAATCACACCACATAAAGTTAAGCTCAGCGCTGCTCTGGCTCCAGGCTCTGGAGAAAAAGGCGAGCAGCGCTTTCTTTGCGGTCAGCGCTGTGGCCACGGATTGTGCTCGAGACCAACAATCCTGCAAAAGCGGGATTTGTATTGATTATTATGTAGCGTAATCAGGAAAGTGTTATTTATGTAACATATGCATTGATTTGTATAATGGCACTGTTTATCAGGCCGATCATATTCATTTTTATGTGGATTCCAGCGCTGGTTCATTTTGGCGTATAATTTACACCACCTCTCGACCCGGTGTATATTTTCAGCGCAGCGTACGCCAACGACCACATTGATAAATGCCAAGTGGCGCAGCCGTTTTGGCGTACACCCCATATACGCTCAAATATCGCCGTACGCACGTTGATACATGAGGCCCACTGTACGTTCAAAAACCACACATTGGAAGCTTTTTTTTTTTTATTTAAAAAAAAAATTTATTTTATGCCTATCAGTGCACACAGGTAGTGAAATCAGGTGGGGGGAGACTGAACGTATATGCGTGCACACACACAGCAGACAGCAACATGATCCATGAGAGGACAGTAAAAAAAGAAAAACATTCATAACAGGTGTATTACACTGTTGTATAAATAAATTATATTTCATACGGAGTCATACAGCTGTGCAAGGTGCAGCAACTTAGTCCCTCATCTGTCGTAAATCCTGTTGTTGTCTGCTGTGTGTGCGCGCGCGCGCATATACGTTCAGTCTCCCACTGCCTGATTCCACTCCAGTGTTTGCTCATGGACAGTGCGCGAGGTAATCAGCGCGTAGACGCTTGTAGCGCTGCTTCAACAGCGCGGAACCCTCACGAGTCACGACGGCCGACAAAAATATCAAACAGGTTTGATTTCATCCGACCATACGATTCCTGATCGGGAGGTGGTCGTGAGATGTTAAACGCAGCTTGTTACTCCATGTAGACTGCACGAGCAGGACGCATGATTAAGCTGAAACTAGGCATGATCCAAAAAATTCTCGCACGAGTGAAAAATCAGCTGAAAAAGGGCCAAAACTCTCACAGTGTAAGCCCGCAGGAATTGAAAGCTATGGTGAGAGCATCACCAGCTGCTCTGCATCTAATGACATTTGTGTGTCCCAGACTTCAGGCAGTCATTTGCAGCAAATGAGTTGCAACCAAATAATATAAATGTCAAACAAATTGTGACTGTTAGTTTGCCTAATTACCTTTGGTCCTTTAGAGGTTCTTTGTTGTTATTCATATGTATAATGCACATACCTCTGGTGCTTCTTCTAATACACATACTTAAGATTGTTTGTGGTCCTGACTGTTTACAGTAGATTTACCTCTTGGTTTTCTGATACTAGTGTTTTTGTTGGTTTACAGCTATGTTAAGAATGTGTGAGGAGCACGTGCCACCAGAACTCAACAAGGTGAGCTTTCAGCACAATACAGATTTTAAATTGTTCCTAAAATCTGACCCCACTTTAACTTGTATGTTTATCCCTCAGATGACACAGAAGGACATAGCTTTTGTAGCTGACTTTCTTTCTGAGCATTTTAGCGAGGTGAGATTAACAATATATGACTTTAAGTCTGTCAGTACAATTAAAGAGTTATATCAATAGAATAATATTCTCTGTGTCATTAAATAGAATGAAGAGCTATTTGATCGTAAAGGGAAGTACTTCAATGTGGAACGAGTTGGTCAGGTGAGGGGAAATGTCATTTCTGGCTATATATATGCATAATACAATTGTCTTTCAACACTGGTGTTTCTCATTCTTATGGACATTAAAAGTATCTGAAGGATGAGGACGAGGACCTTGTGTCTCCACCCAACACTCAGGGAAACCAATGGCTGAAGTTTTTACAGGACAGCACACATCTACAAGGTGAACTTTGACCTTTTCAACATTGTTTTCCCCCATTACATGAAATTTGCATTTTGATGCAAATATCATGTAAGTCTCAATTTTTTTGATTAGTGTTTTTTTTTATTGGCATTGTCTCAGTGAACATTTAATTTGTTTTGGTTATCTAGCGAGCCCTTTGCTGTTCCCTTCTTATCCACAAAAGTCTTTGCACTTTGTCAAGAGGATGATGGAAGATGTGATTGAGCAGTGTCTAAAGAAACCTGCAGTGAGTTCTCTGAGCTTTACATCTCAGTTTTTCTCACCTGTAATCATCTGGCTTTCTTTTTCTCTCATCTCTCTGTCTCTATAGTATATGTGTGTTTTATATACACACACACACACACACAAGGTCGGGTAGGATTACTTTGAAATGTAATCCAAATGTATGTACATACATACATGTAATCCACATCTATTCTTTTTATAAGCGGCGCAATGTGGTGCACCACGTCCCAGCTGCTCGCACGACACCTTTGCAGCAGGAATGTCCATGCCTGTCCTTCGGCTTGACATTTTCGTGGTTTGGTCATACGAGGTGTTCTGCCGTGATTCGCCCTGATTTGTACTTATTCATACTATGTGTGAAGGGGCCCTTGCGTGCATACGTGTGTGTCCGTGCTTGAGTACAACTTTACTGTTTCAGGCATTAAAGTTCTTTGTCGCTGCGATGGATTTCTGTCAGTTGGGCTGCCAAAAGGTGCCCAAAGATAAACACGCCATTCTGAAGCAAAATAAAGGCTGGATGCAAGATATAAAATTTACAGCATCCCCAGGATGCAACATCCACAGGACACTTGCGCGCTGTGTTCAAAACGTTCATTGTTAAAATAACATCTCCTTTCTTTTTCTCCTGCGGCTGTTCCTCTGTCTTTTCCTCTGTAGTAGGAGGGGGGCCGGGGATCAGCCTGCTGTGTGTGTGAGTGTAGATCTGTAAAGGCCACATAGAGTGGACACAGCCGACAGAAGCTAGGAACCTAAAAGCCAGCCCTCAAAGCACCAAAAAGTCTTGCAATAAGTTTCCTTTATTTAGCCTAATAGATTTTAATTGGTACTGAATGAAGTAGCAGCTCTAGAAAAGCTGCTCCCTTAAAATGTTTATTCTGAATTATTTAAATAATGTATGTTAAAATCTTTCTATAATATGATGCTGCAATAGAAAAGAGCTGCAATGGTTAGTGAGTGTGCTGTTTTCTTAGCTGTCTCCCCCTTGTTTTACCTTAAATCCTAAGTAGGACACAGTCGCAAAAGGTTTTCTATAAAACAAAAATGTAGGTGTGAACAGTTTATGATTTGATCATAAAAAAGAAAAAGATGGAAAAAACGGCTGAAAAATGGCAAATGGGGTGGTGAGACTAAAAGCAGAATGGTAATAGCATTTTGTATGAAGTTGATTGATTGCTGGTCTTTGAAATAAATGGTTGTTTTGGGAAATTTTGATGGAATAAATTATGTAATGTTGATGTGTTTACTAGGCCTACTTCACTTTTTCATTGCATAATCATATTCACAGTTTGTCAAAACAATACAATTCACTGCTTTTTATAGAGATAAAATTAATATGGAACAGAATTGAGTTCAGTATATTGGTCAGGCCCACCACAGTATTTTCTGTTAATCATATGGGGCCCCTTGGGAAAACTAATTGCCCAGCCCTGGTCTAAACCGAGCTGTGCATGAGGAGTTCAACCTCCTAAAATACATAGTAACTGCAGGTTAGATTTTAAGAGTACTCCGTAATATTGTTGAGTTTGAGTGTAGTTCAAAAGTGTAGCTATGATGTGGCTTATTGACAAAGACAAGTGAAAATAGAGCATGGAAGAGGAACACATGCTCTTTGTAACAATAAGAACAAAGTCGATGATTTGGTGTGATGGTCAATATCAAAGCAACGACTGAAGTAATTTTTTTGAGTGTTGCTGTAGTCAGAAACTTTAAACAGATTGTCATCTAAATCCATTTATTTTGCCTTGTACTTTAATGCTTATTCATTTGATGTTTCTTTTGCATGCAGAAAGTAATTGGAGAGTCTATAAAACAGGCCATGTGTTTGCCTCTGTACACTGTACCAGAAAGGTATGATCTCACTCTCTTGGTAATGATAGGTTTTATTTGAAATATGATTTGATTGTAATTAAAGTTTTGCCTTTTTCTGCTTACCTTTTTCTTTGAATGGTATGTTTGTTTTTTAGTGCTGAGAACACCCCACGACTGTTTGAGCTTCCGTCATTGTATGTAAAACAAACATCCTCCAGCTTCCTGATGCTCTGCAGTAAATAGGGTGACATTTAATAACCATTTTCCTTTTTCGTACAGGTGGAATGACAAGAAGGCTAAAATGCACTGTGTTGTGTTCTGTATGCCAGAGATTTCACCCCACAAACTCTATCTGCTACGAAGAGGAACAGATCCGTACAGGTACACTTCTGGATGGTGCGTAAATGTTACAAAAACAGTATGAATCTTTCTAACCCTGCTGATTTTGTTCACACAGGCAAATCCCCCACAGTGTCGTGTCAATTAACCTCAGCCATCACACAGACTGTGAGGATGATGACAATGCTCCAGTCCAGTGAGTTTTTCTCAGCTACTTCATACCCTTAACGTCTCTAAGATCAATGGAAAAGCAACCTTATTGCTCAGTTAACCCTCTGAGGCCGATGCCGTCGTATACGATGGCTAAGACCAAGCTTTACTAAATTATAAATAACTTTTTAATGATATGAGATAGAAACTTACTTTTTTTGCTGAAAAGTTAACTCCGCTAACTTTCGAGCCAGGCATCAGCCATCTTTGTACTCCTCATAGAAGCTGTGTGATGACGTGCGCAATGTGAGTGTGCAATCGGAATTGGGTCACCGTCACATGGTTTTCCAAAATCCAATCGTAGGGCATATTTACCTCACGTGAAAAGCCAAAGATCATTTTCAGGAGTGATATGTTACTAGTTGGCCTGTTTGAATAGCCCCCTGGGTGCTCCAGTGAGTACATCCAGTGCGCCCTGTGCCATTACGCACAGCGATCAGTGAAAGCAGGAGCAGACGGAGAGCCTCTGATGACAATCTCACGTGCTCAAACAAAGAGTGTGTAACTATCAGGATTGCTCCACTAGTTTGCATGTGAATGTTACTGGATAACTCTGTTGCTTTCTCAGTGTAAAGCACTGTTTACCATATCAGTGGCGTGAGGGGGAAGGCCGCTCCTCAGACTGTAAGGAGCCAAAGTGGTCCAAAGTTTGATGAAAGCTGCTTTAGCAGCAGCACAGAACAGTCCAAAACACAATAGAAGTAGAAGTTTGTGTTGTAACCTTTGTGTAATAGCAGACAGAAATTAAATTAAAACCCTGCAGTGATGGGAAGAGGCAAAAACAGCAGGTGCATGATGGCACTGGGAGCTGCAGTCTCGATCCTGCATGCAGGCGGCTCAGGAGCTATGGTCATTTGATTGCTGACCCGAGACAACAGCATCATCCAGCAGGGCCCTGGGTGACCAAGCAGCCCTGTTTAGGGATATCCCTGCTTGCTCCACATGCAGACAGACCTAGAAAAGGTGGTCTAAACATGGCTTGTCTCACTAGACCCGGTTGGCTCACCGCTGCCAACGGGCATCACTACACGCGGTGCGAAAAGCAAAACAAAGAACCTGAAAATTGCGTGCTGGAATGTACGCACAATGATGGACTCAGGCAATAGCGATCGTCCTCGAAGACGCTCAGCCTTAGTTGCCAAAGAGCTAGCAAGGCTTGACATAGACATTGCTGCACTCAGCGAGGTGTGCTTTGCAGACCAAGGGTCACTCACCGAGGAAGGCACAGGCTACACACTGTTCTGGTCAGGGAAGGCTAAAGAAGATCGTCGACTCTCAGGGGTTGGGTTCATGATTAAGAGAGCCATAGCACATAAGTTACACAGTTTGCCAGTTGGACATTCTGACCGACTCATGTCACTCCGGCTCCCCATCAACAACAAGGATTTTGCCACTATTGTTAGTGTGTATGCCCCAACCATGCAGGCCGACATCGGAGTTAAGGAGGCTTTCTATAGCGATCTGCACAACCTTCTACAGCGCGTCGACACCCAGGACAAGCTCCTCATCATGGGAGATTTCAACGCCAGAGTGGGCCGCGACTCTGATGTATGGAAGGACGTGCTAGGGAAACATGGCATAGGCAACTGTAACGACAATGGCCGCCTGCTGCTGGAGTTCTGCTCTGCACATGACTTGATGATCACCAACAGCCTGTTCCAACAGAAAGAGAGATTCAAAGCAACCTGGAGACACCCACGCTCCAAACACTGGCACCTTCTGGACTACGTTCTGACGCGACAGCGTGATAGAAGAGACGTACTACATACCAGGGTGATGCCTAGCGTGGATTGCTATACGGATCATCACTTGGTCCATTCCAAGATTGCTTTCACTTTCAAGCCCCCTCCTAAGAAGAAAGGCCCACAGTTTAAGAAGC
This sequence comes from Thalassophryne amazonica, assembly GCF_902500255.1. NCBI lineage: Eukaryota > Metazoa > Chordata > Actinopteri > Batrachoidiformes > Batrachoididae > Thalassophryne > Thalassophryne amazonica. Next base: position 93,617,859 of record NC_047112.1, on the reverse strand, counting down.
TACAAGTCCACAAGCTGCAAGACATAGACACAAAAATGGAGTTCCAGGCCAAACTAGAGGAGAGACTGGGTGGAGAAGAAGGCCTGCCTGATGACCCTGAACAACAGTGGATGAGATTAAAGACCATCCTTCAGGAGACGGCAGCAGAAGTAGTGGGCTTCTCAGCCAGGAAAAATAAAGACTGATTTGATGAGTCTGATGCATAGATCCAGGAACTACTAGAAAAGAAACGTGCATGCCACAAGACTCTTTTAGCTAAACCTGATGACCACTCTGCCAAGACAGCTTACAGAAATGCCTGCTCCACACTGCAAAGCAAGCTCCGCATACTGCAGAACGACTGGTGGCTAGCTTTTGCGGAGAAGACACAACAACATGCCGATGCTGGAGACATGCACTCCTTTTATGAAGCCCTTAAGACCATCCATGGTCCAGCACATCAAGTGCAAGCACCCCTGCGCTCCTCAGACGGCTCCACCCTTCTGACGGACAAGGAAACCATTATGCAGCATTGGTCAGAATACTTTGAAAACCTCTTCAGTGACAAGCGCACTGTGCAAAAGTCATCAATCGAGAAGATTCCCCAGGTGGAGGTGAAATGGGAACTTGATGACCCCCCAACACTTGAAGAGATCCGAAAGGCCACCATGCAGCTGAATCCAGGGAAGTCTCCTGGCATAGATGGCATCCCAGCAGAGGTGTACCAAAATGGAGGTGAGGCAGTCCTCGGCAAGCTTCAGATTCTCTTCTCCAGTTGCTGGGAAAAGGAAATGGTTCCACATGCCCTTCGGGATGCGGTCACTGTCTCCCTGTACAAGAACAAGGGCGACAAGTCCGACTGTTCTAATTACCGGGGCATCACTCTCCTCTCAATAGCAGGTAAGATTTTGGCTCGAGTGCTGCTCAACAGGCTTACCCCTACCATAGCGCATGAAAATACTCCAGAGAGTCAGTGCGGATTTCGGGTCAACAGGGGAACCACCGACATGATCTTCGTCCTGAGACAGATCCAGGAGAAGTGCAAAGAACAGAACATGGCCCTTTATGCAGCCTTCATAGACCTAACCAAGGCTTTTGACACGGTCAGTCGTGAGGGTTTGTGGAAGATTCTTGCATGCCTTGGCTGCCTTCCAAAGCTCCTTACCATCATCCGCCAGCTGCATGAAGGCCAGATTGGACAAGTGAAGTACAACGGGACTCTGTCCGGCAGCTTCCCCATCTCAAATGGCGTCAAACAAGGTTGCATCCTCGCGCCCACTCTGTTCTCCATCTTCTTCAGCATGATGCTTCGTGAGGCCAAAGAAGACTTGACAGACGGCATCTATATCCGCTTCAGAACCGACAGAAGTCTGTTAAACTTGCGGCGCCTTCTGTCCCACACTAAGATCACAGAACAGCTAATCATGGAGCTGCTCTTCGCAGATGACTGCGCCCTCGTCGCCCATACGGAGCAAGCCTTGCAGCACATTGTCAACTGTTTTGCTGAAGCAGCAAGAGCCTTCGGCCTCACCATCAGCCTGAGAAAGACAGAAGTGCTATATCAACCGGTCCCCCATACAGCATATACCCCACCCCAAATCAACATCGAGGGTACCAGCCTGAATGCAGTAGAGCACTTCACGTATCTCGGTAGTGTTATCTCAAATGACGCATCTGTTACCAAGGACCTAGACAGTCGCCTTGCCAAGGCCTGCAGTTCTTTTGGTCAACTCTCAAAGAAAGTCTGGCAGAATCATGCACTGCGCCTTTCCACAAAAGTGCAGGTCTACAGAGCCATTGTGGTCCCTACCCTCCTGTATGGAGCTGAAACCTGGGTTCTGTATCGCCAGCAGATCAGATTACTGGAACGCTTTCATCAGCGTTGTCTCCGAAACATCTTTGGGATCGAGTGGCAGGACTACATCTCAAATGAGGACATCCTTACCAGAGCCAAATTGCCCAGCATGGAGTCTATTATACTCAAACAACAGCTTCGTTGGGCAGGTCACGTAGCCAGGATGGATGATACACGCATGCTGAAATTAATTCTCGTTGGCGAGCTCAAGGAAGGGAGACGAAACCAAGGGGCCCCCAAAAAGCGCTATAAGGACCAGCTGAAGAAACAGCTCTCCCTTGCAGGCATTCAGCATCAGTCATGGCAGCATCTAGCTACAGATAGACTCAGCTGGCGTTCCAGCATCAAATCCGCCAGCCTGAAGTTTGAGGCAGAAAGAAGTGAGGCCTCACGTCAGAAGCGTCAAAGACAGAAAGAGCAGCACAAGCCCAGCCTACTCAAGTGTTCATTTGCCCCAAGTGTAACAGGTCTTGTGCATCCCGCATCGGACTTTTCAGCCACCAGAGGGCTTGTAGAAAATAAACTAAAAAAAAAAAAAAAAAAAGCCTTCCCACTATCCTCGCAAGCGAGGAAACTGCCAACAACAACAACAAGACAGAAATTACTTTGAGATGAAGACAAAAAAAACAAAACGCATAGACCATTTTGTATATATTGTTCAAAATGTGCATTTGTGTTTATTGTTTAAACCCTTTTGTTGTACAGTCTTTCACACAAGACCTCAAATTACCTTTATAAAGTGTCAAAACAGTTGTTTATTATAGTTTGCTGTGTGTTTTGAATAAATGTGTGTGGAAAATTATTTCCCGCTTTACTTTTTTCTTTCTTATTTTTGATTGTAAACCTTTATTACACTTATAAAACACAAAAAAGCATATATATTATGAAAGCACAGGTTGTCCTGAAAAAAAGAGACATCAAACTTGATTGTGGGATGCAGGGAGAGCTATTAACAGCAATAATAAAACATTTATGCCAGGTGAGTGAACTGGCCAAAAAATGCCCTTGGACCCCAGAGGGTTAATGACTGTGTAGCCGCCACATTTTACAAGAAGTTGTCTTTTCAGGCCTAATGTAGACACCTGCATGGATGCTCGATTCTATGATGACGAAACGTTAACTGTAGCCTTGCAAGGAGAGAACGGCAGGCGTATACTGGCTCAGCTTCCTCTTGCTTCTGCTCTCAGCTGTGACAGTGAATTCAACTGGGAGCCAAACATGAGGTGGGTACATTCTCTGTGTGCACATGGTTGTGTTTTATCTGGGATCACACTTATTGGTCAACAGATAACAGAAAATGAATAACAGTTAAAAAAAAAACAAAGTCTGTGTTTTCTGTGTGGAGGTTGCATGTTCTCCCCGGGTCTGCGTGGGTTTCCTCTGTGCACTCTGATTTCCTCCCACAATCAAAAACATGCCTATTTACGGTCTGCTCCTTTCTCTGCCCCTGACCAAGGCAGCGTCTACATCTAGAGTTGGTCCCCAGGCGCTGGACTGTGGCTGCCCAAGCTCCTAGTGGTTAGACTGTGTCTAACTCTAATTAGGATGGGTTAAATGATTTTTTTTTTTTTTATTTGTTTATTTAGCACAAAAATAAAACTCATACAGAAATAATGTAGAAACATAAAACAATAAAAGAGAGAGAAAAAGAGAAAAAAATACAGTACGAGTAATGTGCAGGGGAGTGGTGGAAGCCAAAAAGGCTTATCAAAAACAAACATAGCAACAGTATACAACAGTATTACACCATTTTATCCAGATTATAAACAAGTCATTATAAATACTCCTGCAGGATCTTTGCTTTTAGTCCACTTTTATATCTATATAAAGTGATGGATGGATTTACAAGATGTACCGTAACGTTCCAAGATTTAACACCATGATATCTGATGTGATCCTGATAACGAGTCACTCTGTGCAAAGGTAAATGCAAATGTACAGCCTGCTTGGTCGGATAATTATGAATTTGATGGTTATGCACAAATAATATTTGATGAAGGAAGGCCACTTAATATCATAGATAGCTCTGAAAACAAAAGTATAGGTCAGGAAAATATTTATATGGAAGATATTTAAAAGCAGCAATTTAAAAAACAGAGGTGCACTTGGGGCACAATGTTTTGAACAAGTAGCTATTCGAGCAAATTTTTTCTGTCAAAGAAATATTTTGTTTATATAAGTTGCAAAGGTACTTCCCCATACAATATTACAATAACTTAAATATGGATAAAATAAACTATAATATAATGTTAAAAGACATTTGTGATGTACTAAATGTCTTATTTTGCTTTTGATTCCTATTGACCTGGTTATTCTTTTTTACAAACCTGATCAATATGTTCTTTCCAAGACAGCTTCTCATCTATCCACACACCCAAAAACATGTAGATGAGACCCTTGATATTATTTCATTATCAATGCAAATTTTAATTAGACCATGATTACATTTTTTATTGCCAGCAAATAACATAAAATTAGACTTGTTTATATTCAGCGATAATCTGTTGGCTTTGAACCAAATTGAATAATTCAAAAGATCGTCATGCCTTGTGGGATAGAAGCGACTTCATCGTCAGAGCTTTGAGTAAAACTCACCTTAACCGTCATCCTATAAACTGGATGTTTTGTATGGTTTTCCATGTAATAAACACCGTATAAAATGGATTTTGTTTAACGGATTTTTGCTCACATCGGATAAAATGTCCCGTCTGATCGCAACGTATTTCCATTAAAAACCCCTCGCATGTAACCGCACAGAGAAGTCTGGACGGGCACAGTAACAGAGTTACGAAATTAAAGTTCAGCCCTCTAAAATTGTGGGACCGGAGTGATTTCTGAGATTAAAAGCCTGGGTGTTTACTTTTGCCAGAGTGTCGCCAACCCCCCCCCCCCCCCCAACATGTTCGCGTGTGTTTCGTGCAATATATATATATATATATATATATATATATATATATATATATATATATATATATATAGTTTCCTTTTGGTGAGTCATTCTCACATGTAAAATTGTTTGCCAATCAGAAATTATTTAGATGTGGCTCAAGGTCACCAAACATTGAAAATCTACCTGCAACAATCAGCATTGGTGCAATATTTGAAATTTCATATCTCTGCCACTGTTAGAGCTATTAGATCACTACTTTTCATTTGTGTACAATTTCCTTTGGTAATTTAGAAATTGATGGGTCGTGCCATTCTCCTACAAAAATAGCAAAGAAATGGTAAAACCTGGTTTGCCAGTTTTTTGCAGATCTGAAACCTGGAAGACTGGGAAGTTGTTGTGAAAGTGTAGGAACACGGACCCACAACAGGGGGCGCAAATTAACGGACAATGGAGGAAGTCAAATAACAACGCTTTACTGTTGTGAATAAGCACAACAAACACGGCAGATCACAATAGTAAGCAATGAAGTCAATTCACAAAAATGTGTCACGTGGGCAGGCTCGAAGATAAGAGACGTCCGTCCAAAGCAGAACCGGAACCACACGATTTCCTCCGCCACCGAACCCCGGGAATACTGGAGCCGCCAAGTCCCGAACTCCCAGGTGGCCACTGCCTCCACTTGTCGGATCTGGTACTGCTGGCGAGGAACAAAAAACAGTTAGATGTGGATGCGTTTGCACCCAGCAACACGTATGGTGGGAAAACCACCTCCACCTCTCATCAGAAACTGGTAAGTGCAGGAGTGTGAGTACTTATCAAAGAGGTAGGGAAAAAGTCCAACACAGTCTCCAGCTGTAAATACTCACTGTCCGCTATCAAACACACAAAGCAACAAAGTATTACTGTCGGGAAGACAACATAATCGGCTGAGCACTTTACCTCCTAGGTAGAGCGATATCTCGGCAACGAGGTGGAGATGTCGTCTTGCTGATATACTACTGAAGATCAGATGACTGGTGACAGCTGTCGTAGGTGATAAGTGACAGCTGTCACCCCGGCTGCTCCTGTGAGGCGGCAGCGCCCTCTTGTGCCTGGAGCCCGCACTCCAGGCAGGGTGTCCTCTGGTGGTGGTGGGCCAGCAGTACCTCCTCTTCAGCGGCCCACACAACAGGAGTGAAAGAAAACTATAGCACTGTATGGACACTCACCAGTTTTGGTCTCTCTAAACTCTAGAAACATTGATATATTCCATATGAAAGCATCACAGTAACATATTACATACCATTAACCAGCAGCTGATTTTCAGTATTCATATAAGTATTTTCATTGCACTAATTATACAGAAATGATAAAAACGGCCCTAACAGAGTGGTTTTTTCAACATTTATGGTTAATCTGTAAGCACTTGCAGAATGCAGACAGTTATCAACAAAGTACCAAAAAATATTAAACAAAGCCATGAAGGCAAAATAAAAAGTAAGTAAACACAGTATTGTAAATATAACATGTAAATAAATTGTCTAACTGACCAATATCATAGGCTGACTATGAAGCTGACATAAGCTGACTATGAAGCCCAGCTTCTGCACAAATTGGGTTTGGAGCCAAGTTTGGACCTGTATAGTCACTGCAGTAAACATCTAGCACCCAATCTGCTGCTATAATTTCTAAATTACCAAAATAAACTGTACACATCTGAAAAGTAGTGATCTAATATTTCTAAAAGTGGCAAAGATATGACATTCCTATTATTGCACCGATGTCGATTGTCGCGGTTACATTTTCAATGTTTGGTGACCTTGAACCACCTCTAAATAATTTCTGATTGGCAAACAATTTTACATGTGAGAATGACTCACCAAAAGGAAACTTTTTGGTGGGTGAGACTCGAATTTTTTTTAAAGTTGCCATTTTTTGGGACACCCTAATATATACTCAACAAAAATATAAACGCAACACTTTTGGTTTTGCTCCCATTTTGTATGAGATGAACTCAAAGATCTAAAACTTTTTCCACATACACAATATCACCATTTCCCTCAAATATTGTTCACAAACCAGTCTAAATCTGTGATAGTGAGCACTTCTCCTTTGCTGAGATAATCCATCCCACCTCACAGGTGTGCCATACCAAGATGTTGATTAGACACCATGATTAGTGCACAGGTGTGCCTTAGACTGCCCACAATAAAAGGCCACTCTGAAAGGTGCAGTTTTGTTTTATTGGGGGGGGGATACCAGTCAGTATCTGGTGTGACCACCATTTGCCTCATGCAGTGCAACACATCTCCTTCGCATCATCCGTGAAGAGAACACCTCTCCAACGTGCCAAACACCAGCGAATGTGAGCATTTGCCTACTCAAGTCGGTTACGATGACGAACTGGAGTCAGGTCGAGACCCCGATGAGGATGACGAGCATGCAGATGAGCTTCCCTGAGACGGTTTCTGACAGTTTGTGCAGAAATTCTTTGGTTATGCAAACTGATTGTTTCAGCAGCTGTCCGAGTGGCTGGTCTCAGACGATCTTGGAGGTGAACATGCTGGATGTGGAGGTCCTGGGCTGGTGTGGTTACACGTGGTCTGCAGTTGTGAGGCTGGTTGGATGTACTGCCAAATTCTCTGAAATACCTTTGGAGACGGCTTATGGTAGAGAAATGAACATTCAATACACGAGCAACAGCTCTGGTTGACATTCCTGCTGTCAGCATGCCAATTGCATGCTCCCTCAAATCTTGCGACATCTGTGGCATTGTGCTGTGTGATAAAACTGCACCTTTCAGAGTGGCCTTTTATTGTGGGCAGTCTAAGGCACACCTGTGCACTAATCATGGTGTCTAATCAGCATCTTGATATGGCACAGCTGTGAGGTGGGATGGATTATCTCAGCAAAGGAGAAGTGCTCACTATCACAGATTTAGACTGGTTTGTGAACAATATTTGAGGGAAATGGTGATATTGTGTATGTGGAAAGAGTTTTAGATCTTTGAGTTCATCTCATACAAAATGGGAGCAAAACCAAAAGTGTTGCGTTTATATTTTTGTTGAGTATATAAAATATATATATATATATATATATATACACACACACACACACACACACACACACCCACACACATAGTTGTATGCAAAAGTTTGGGCACCCCTGATAATTTTCATGATTTTCCTTTATAAATCATTGGTTGTCTGGATCAGAAATTTCAGTTAAATATGTTATATTGCAGACAAACACACTGATATTTGAGAAGTGAAGTGAAGTTTCTCGTATTTACAGAAAGTGTGCAGTAATTGTTTAAACAAAATGGGGCAGGTACATAAATTTGGGCACCCTTGTCATTTTATTGATTTGAATACATGTAGCATCATAAAGCATCTCCTTGTGCAAAATATGCTGTATAGTTGAAGGATGCACAGAGACACTATCTGCAGCAAGATCATGTTGTAGGTCTTTGGAGCAGGTCTGTGGGTTGACTATGACTGTTCTCACCATCCTTTGCTTCAGTTTATCTGAGATTTTTCTTGACCTGCTACTTCGGGCCTTAACTAGTACTGTGCCTGTGGTCTTCCAGTTCCTCACTATGTTCCTCACAGTAGAAACTGACAGCTGAAATCTCTGAGATAACTTTTTGTATCTTTCCCCTAAACCATGATGTTGAACAATCTTTGTTTTCAGGTCATTTGAGAGGTGTTTAGAGGCTCCTTTTTTGCCACTCATTAGAAGAGATGCAAAGAGGGGAAACATTTGCAAACGACCACCTTAAATACCCTTTCTCATGATTGGATTCACCTGTGTAAGGAGGTCAAGATTGCCAGTCATTGATATCCGATCGGTAGAACTCAACATCTTGGTCCCCTAACCAGCCCTCTGCTGCAGCAGTCAGCTCACATCATCCTCAAATCTCTGACCCCGAAGGTATTTTTCACCCTGGGAAAGAAGTGGAAGTCGCTAGGGGGGCTAGGTCTGGAGAATAGGGTGGGTGAAGAAGAGATTCATAGCTACACTCACACACAACATCCATGGCAACCTGGCTTGTGTGGATTGGTGTGTTGTCCTGGTTGTCCAGAATTACACAACAGATTTTTCCATTTCACTGGAGGGTGTGTCTCTTCCACACAGTGTTATGACTCAACAATTGAAGTGAGCAATATGATCCTACATTAAATAAGTAGCCAAGGTATTGATGTAGATCAGGTGTGATGCATTGTAATATCCAACTGGGAAAAATGTGCGAATCTCAAAAAAAAAATATATATATATAATATATATATATATATACACACGAGGTCTGTGAGAAAACTAGCCGACCTTTTTATTTTTTTCAAAAACTATATGGATTTGAATCATGTGCGCTTGCATCAGACAAGCTTGAACCTTCCTGAGCATGCGTGAGAAAATGTTAATGCCTGTTTGAGAAAAGTGTATAAAGTGTGTAGTGAGGGGTTTTACAGCTTTAAAACATCTATAATAATTGTAAAAAATAACGCTGTCTACTTTGCGGATTTCGCCTATTGCAGGCTATTTTTAGAACGTAAATCCCGTGATAAATGAGGGACCACTGTATATCTACATGAAAGGATTATCTTTGACCCATTGTGTGACTGTCATGCCCAATTGAGCTGTGTTTGCGCTTGTGATGGAGGGCTGTATGTGGGGTTAATCTACTGTCTCGTGTCGTTTCTCAGATCAGTTGTTGGTTTGGTTTTGTGGTATGTAGGAGATCACTTGACCGAGGGTCTATACGTTCAAATAATAATTAAAAAAATATTGTCATCACTCTTTACTCTTAGTCAGTCTCTTACAACGGTGTAGCCTAAATACGAGGTCTGTTAGAAAACTATCCGACCTTTTTATTTTTTTTAAAAACTATATGGATTTGAATCATGTACGCTTGCATCAGCCAAGCTTGAACCTTCGTGCACATGCGTGAGTTTTTTCCACGCCTGTCGGTTGCGTCATTCACCTGTGGGCAGGCTTTGAGTGAGCACTGGTCCACCCCCCTCGTCGGATTTTTATTGTCAGTGAAATGGCTGAGAGACTGCCGCTTTGCTCCATTAATTTTTTTTCAGAAACTGTTAGAGACAGCCAGTTGGAAACCATTCGAAAGATTCAGATGGATTTCGTTGCAGATTCTGTCGGCGTCACACGGATTAAGGAGTGTTAAAACCTTTTTAAAGATGGCCCACAGTGGCGGAGGGCGCGCTGCGCACCGAGCGGCCATCGACAGGCTGGAACGACCAGATCATTTCTAAACTGAATGCTGTGTTGATCCGGGACATCGTGTGACTACCACAGAAACGGCAAGAGAGCTGGACATAGCACTTTTGTGGCACATTCCACTGTTACAGGAGATTTTGTAATGAAAGACGTGCGGAGGATTTTGCGAGTCGGCACGGAGCCGCTCATTGCGCGCAACAAAAAAAAAAAAACACCTCCGTTTTGGAAACCATTCAGAAGATTCAGACGGCTTTTGATGGCTTTTCAGTCGAGTGAGTATCCAAGAAATTGTTTAACAGCTGGGCATGTTCCAACTTGTCCTGTGAGACTTCCAACACGGAGGTGTTGTTTGTCCCGCGCCATGAGCGGCTGCGTCCCAACGTGGTTGGGTGAAACCGTTTATTGTCAAACGACTATGTTTACTCTTTTTAAATCATAATGACAACAGAACGTGTATTGCCCCCTGTGGAAGCAAAAAGGACTTTAGACAGTCTGAGGGTGTTTGTGGAAAAATAAAAGTCAGGGAATTGACTGATTGTCTGTAATACAGGCTTTTGCTTCGAAGTCACACCCAGTGCAGCAAAATCTAAGAAAGAGTGTGCGTGTGTGACCCCTTTAACATCAGTGACAGCTTGGAGTCTGTTGTGATAGTTGTGGGTGAGGCTCTCTGATGGTAAAACTGCCACTGACTGTGTCTTGGACTGTATTAACATCAATTATGAAGAAATACTAACAGTATGGCACTCTATGGTAAATTTGCATGGAGTACACAGTTCTCAAAAACTGAGTGACTGTGCAAGAAGAAGAGTGAGGAAAGACACCCAGACAGCCCAGAAGAAGTTATGGGTTGTTTCACAGTCAACACACACAAGTATATGTCACTGTCACCAAAAAATCAAAGAGGTTACTTTGGTCATGTTATTCATCTATATCTAACTGCTGACTGGGATACTTAAATGCCCAGAGTTTCAGTCCTCTCAGATGTTTGCGTATACGAGGTCTGTTAGAAAAGTATTGGCCCTTTTTTATTTTTTTCAAAAACCTGATGGATTTGAATCACGTGTGCTTGCATGAGCCAACCTTGAACCTTCGTGCGCATGCGTGAACTTTTTCACGCCTGTCGATTGCATCATTTTCTGGTAAGCAGCCTTTGTGTGAGGACGTGCAGTGCACTCGGCGGATTTTCATTTCAAGGAAAAAGACGGAATGACTGGAGCAACGCCGCATCAAATTTTGCCAGAAACTGGGCGACAGCCAGGTGAAAACCATTCGGATGATTCAGACGGCTTTCGGTGACGATGCTATGGGCATCACACAGATTAAGGAGCGGTACAACCGGTTTAAAGACGTCCGCACAACAGTGGAGAGCGAGCCACGCTCCGGTCGGCCATCAACATGCTGAAATGACCATATCATTGCCAAAATGAACGCTGTGGTGATGCGGGACCGTCGTGTGACTGTCCGAGAAATTGTGGAAGAGGTGGACATCAGCACTTTTTCGGCACATTCCACTGTGACAGAAGATTTGGCCATGAAAAGAGTGACTGTGAAATTCATGCTGCTGTTGACGGCGCAGCAAAAGCGCCTCCGTGTTGAAGTCTCACAGAACATGCTGTGACATACCCACCTCTTCCACAATTTCTCGGATAGTCACATGACTGAAAAGTCACCGAAAGCTGTCTGAATCATCCGAATGGTTTCCACCTGGCTGTCGCCCAGTTTCTGGCAAAATTTGATGTGGCACTGCTCCAGTCGTTCCGTCTTTTTCCTTGAAATGAAAATCCGCCGAGCGCACTGCACGTCCTCACACAAAGGCTGCTTACCAGACAATGATGCCATCGACAGGCGTGAAAAAGTTCACGCATGCGCACGAAGGTTCAAGGTTTGCTCATGCATGCACACGTGATTCAAATCCATCAGGTTTTTGCAAAAAAGAAAAAGGTCCGATACTTTTCTAACAGGCCTCGTATGAGCTCACAGATATTATCTGCTATGCTTTCCGGACAGGACTTTTTTTTATTAAGATTATTGTTGTGTAAATTATACAGACTAAGATTAGGGCAGTCTACCCATATATACTATCTACTAAAAACAGTTGATGGTAAGTACTCAGAGTGTACACCTGCTATTGTTCTGCATTCTCAAATAGTGATGGATGATAAGCGTTTTTTGGAGAGGACAGTTTTTGACGACGGAGAGTTACACCCCAATATCAAAGATATTTGAGGGAATTAGATACACGTCCTTTTGTGGCATCACAGATGGTGATTATTTCTTTCTTCTTTGTCTTTCGGCTGTTCCCGTTAGGGGTCGCCACAGCAGATCAATCGTTTCCATCTCAAAAAAATTGTTATTCACATATCACTGATGCTTGAGTTTGAAATGCACTCTTTTTACTGGAGAGGACATTTTTGACAGAAAAGACATATTTGAATGCCTGTTTCAAGTTGTTTCCCCACTGGGCAGTGATCCTGGGAGTTAGATTGTTGTGCAGTTGGCTTTGATAAGGAAACTACTCAATTTATTGGTTACCTACTAAATAAATAATAGTTCTGGCAGACCATCAAAATTAGACATCATAGAAATGACACAGATACAGTGGGGTAAAAAAGTATTTAGTCAGTCCCTGATTGTGCAAGTTCTCCTACTTAGAAAGATGAGAGAGGTCTGTAATTTTCATCATAGGTTCACTTCCACTATGAGAGACGAAATGAGAAAAAAAATCCAGGAAATCACATTGTAGGAGTTTTAAAGAATTTATTTGTAAATTATGGTGTAAAATAAGTGTTTGCTCAATAACAATAACAAAAGTTCAGCTCAATCCTCTGTAACATACTCTTTGCTGGCAATGACAGAGGTCAAACGTTTGCTGTAAGTCTTCACCAGGTTTGCACACACTGTAGCTGGTATTTTGGCCCATTCCTCCATGCAGATCTCCTAGAGCAGTGATGTTTTGGGGCTGTCGCTGGGCAACATGACTTTCAACTCCCTCAACAAATTTTCTATGGGGTTGAGGTCTGGAGACTGGCTTGGCCACTCCAGGACCTTGAAATGCTTTTTACGGAGCCACTCCTTCGTTGCCTGAGTGGTGTGTTTGGGATCATTGTCATGCTGGAAGACCCAGCCATGTTGCATCTTCATTGTTCTCACTGATGGAAGGAGGTTTTGGCTTAAAATCTCATGATACATGGCCACGTTCATTCTTCCCTTAACACGGATCAGTCATCCCATCCCCTTTGCAGAAAAACAGCCCCAAAGCATGATGTTTCCACCCCCGTGCTTCACAGTAGATATGGTGTTCTTGGAATGCAACTCAGCATTCTTCTTCCTCCAAACACGACGAGTTGAGTTTTTACCAAAAAGTTCCATTTTGGTTTCATCGGACCACATGATATTCTCCCTATCCTCTTCTGGATCATCCATGTGCTCTTTGGCAAACTTCAGACGGGACTGGACACGTACTGGCTTAAGCACGGGGACACACCAGGCACTGCAGGATTTGAGTCCCTCTCTGCGTAGTGTGTAGCCTTTGTTACTTTGGTCCCAGTTCTCTGCAGGTCATTCATCAGGTCCCTCTGTATAGTTCTGGGATTTTTGCTCACCGTTCTCATGATCATTTTGACCCCATGGGATGACATCTTGCATGGAGCCCCAGATCGAGAGAGATTATCAATGGTCTTGTATGTCTTCCATTTTCTTACAATTGCTCCCACAGTTGATTTACGAGTACAACCCCTGGCAAAAATTATGGAATCACCGGCCCCGGAGGATGTTCATTCAGTTGTTAAATTTTGTAGAAAAAACGCAGATCACAGACATGACACAAAACTAAAGTCATTTCAAATGGCAACTTTCTGGCTTTAAGAAACACTATAAGAAATCAAGAAAAAAAATTGTCAGTCAGTAACGGTTACTTTTTTAGACTAAGCAGAGGGAAAAAAATATGGACTCACTCAATTCTGAGGAATAAATAATGGAATCACCCTGTAAATTTTCATCCCCAAAACTAACACCTACATCAAATCAGATCTGCTCATTAGTCTGCATCTAAAAAGGAGTGATCACATCTTGGAGAGCTGTTGCACCAAGTGGACTGACATGAATCATGCCTCCAACACGAGAGATGTCAGTTGAAACAAAGGAGAGGATTATCAAACTCTTAAAAGAGGGTAAATCATCACGCAATGTTGCAAAAGATGTTGGTTGTTCACAGTCAGCTGTGTCTAAACTCTGGACCAAATACAAACAACATGGGAAGGTTGTTAAAGGCAAACATACTGGTAGACCAAGGAAAACATCAAAGCATCAAGACAGAAAACTTAAAGCAATATGTCTCAAAAATCGAAAATGCACAACAAAACAAATGAGGAACGAATGGGAGGAAACTGGAGTCAACGTCTGTGACCGAACTGTAAGAAACCGCCTAAAGAAAATGGGATTTACATACAGAAAAGCTAAACGAAAGCCATCATTAACACCTAAACAGAAAAAAACAAGGTTACAATGGGCTAAGGAAAAGCAATCGTGGACTGTGGATGATTGGATGAAAGTCATATTCAGTGATGAATCTCGAATCTGCATTTGGCAAGGTGATGATGCTGGAACTTTTGTTTGCTGCCGTTCCAATGAGATTTATAAAGATGACTGCCTGAAGAGAACATGTAAATTTCCACAGTCATTGATGATATGGGGCTGCATGTCAAGTAAAGGCACTGGGGAGATGGCTGTTATTACATCATCAATAAATGCACAAGTTTACGTTGATATTTTGGACACTTTTCTTATCCCATCAATTGAAAGGATGTTTGGGGATGATGAAATCATTTTTCAAGATGATAATGCATCTTGCCATAGAGCAAAAACTGTGAAAACATTCCTTGCAAAAAAGACACATAGGGTCAATGTCATGGCCTGCAAATAGTCCGGATCTTAATCCAATTGAAAATCTTTGGTAGAAGTTGAAGAAAATGGTCCATGACAAGGCTCCAACCTGCAAAGCTGATCTGGCAACAGCAATCAGAGAAAGTTGGAGCCAGATTGATGAAGAGTACTGTTTGTCACTCATTAAGTCCATGCTTCAGAGACTGCAAGCTGTTATAAAAGCCAGAGGTGGTGCAGCAAAATACTAGTGATGTGTTGGAGCGTTCTTTTGTTTTTCATGATTCCATAATTTTTTCCTCAGAATTGAGTGATTCCATATTTTTTTCCCTCTGCTTGGTCTAAAAAAGTAACCGTTACTGACTGCCACAATTATTTTTCCTGATTTCTTATAGTGTTTCTTAAAGCCAGAAAGTTGCCATTTTGTGTTTTGTGTCATGTGTCTGCTTTTTTTCTACAAAATTAAACAACTGAATGAACATCCTCCGAGGCTGGTGATTCCATAATTTTTGCCAGGGGTTGTATTTGTATTCACACCAACCTGCTTGACTATTGCAGATTCACTCTTCCCAGCCTGGTGTACATCTACAATTTTCTTCCTGGTGTCCTTCGACAGCTCTTTGGTCTTGGCCATAGTTGAGTTTGGATTCTGACTGTTTGAAGCTGTGGATAGGTGTCTTTTATACAGATACGAGTTCCAACAGATGCCATTAATACAGGTAACAGGCGGAGGACAGAAGAGCTTCTTAAAGAAGAAGAGTACAGGTCTATGAGAGACAGAAATCTTGCTTGTTTGTAGGTGACCAAATACTTATTTTCCATCATAATTTACAAATAAATTCTTTAAAAATCCTACAGTGTGATTTCCTGGATTTTTTTTTTCTTTCTTATTTTGTCTGTCACAGTTGAAGTGTACCTATGTTGAAAATTACAGACCTCTGTCATCTTTCTAAGTAGGAGAACTTGCACAATCAGGGCTGACTAAATACTTTTTTACCCCTGTATTTTGGTAAAAACTGGTAGTATCAGAGATCTGCTGGTAACCAAATAGGGATATCAAACCAAATGGCCATTGCTGCAGATAGACCAGTAGTAGTTATCTGTGTATGGCAAACTAAACTTTGTTGGTCATTTCCACCTTGTCATTATACCAAACTTTATCTTTAAAATCCACTTATGTACCCTGATTGTAAAACAGCCCTTATAGACTTATGTGGCTGTGATTGGAATAATTTTGCACAGTGCGTGTTTTGCATTTTGTATCATCAGTTATACAGCTTCATGATGAAGTGGTATAGAGGAGGATTTTCTTAAAAAGAAGACCTGAAAGTTTAGCTTCAAATTGCCAGAAGGTACATCTGAGATGCAAGCCGAGATTTGATCTGTTTGAAAAAATATCTTTCTCCACTCTACTCCACTATGAAGCTAAGAGTGGTGATGCAAAATTTCTCCAATCACAGCCACGTAAGCCTATGCCCACAATGGCCCATTTCTGACCTTCATTATGGACATAAATGCTCACATTATTCAAACCTCAAAATATCTACAATATTCTTGTAATACTATTTTTGTGTGTGACAAAAGAAAATGCTGCTAAACAGCATTCTTTATTAGTTTACAGGCTCTTTGTCATTGCCAGGCAGCATTTTGGAGTGTAAATGCATGATTTGGGGGGTTTGACTTCAGGGGGTATGTGCCGGGGGGGGGGGGGTGTTAGACTAGATTATTTGGTCAATGATTTGCACTGTCTTTTTCATTATAACTGTCCCCATATTTTTAAGGGTGTAATACACCACAATGTTTAATTATGCACAACAGTACCACCCCATACCTTCATGAGGCAAAAGAGGTCACTTGATTTCAGCAGGAAATGCGAGGTGTTTCAAGTATAGCGAACCTCCAGGTAGCGACATCTTACCATTGCTACACAGCATTTTGAAGTGAAAAATGCATGATTTGAGGGGTTTTAACTTCAAGGGGTATGTACAAGGGGTTAGACTAGATCATTTGGTCAATGATTTGCATTTTCTTATTCATAATAAAACTCTCCGTTTTTTTAAGGGGGTATTTCAAAATGTTGGTGGTAACACCCACCCCTAGTACTAAAGACTTCAGATAAAACAAGAGAGGTGTGTGGTGCTCAAGAGTTGCTTTATGATGACAATTCAGCTCTAACGACAATAAACATAAAAGTCATACAAGTGCCCTGGTTTTTCCCCAATGCTCCTAATCGACAGGCGTTATATCAAGCAGATCACCGGGTCAGCTCTTTAAAACAAATAATGATTGCAAGACACATTGCTAAACACTGAGGTGTTCAGCAGAGCTAAAAGAGTGTGTATTGATGCCACAGTGAGCTACTGTTGATTGAGATGGACTGGACACCTGACAAGAATGCCGGACAGTAGTTTGCTAAAGATGGACTTTATGCTGGACTGACCCGTACTTTGTAAGGGAAAACACAGGTTTGTTTCCCAATAACTAGCCAGACTTAACGGGTCGGTAAATGCCCAAAATGTCCTCAAAGATTCCAGTGAAGGGATGAGTATTGTGACTGTGGAGATGTTAACGTTTAAAAAAGACGTTTTTAAACATTTTCATAGTCAATAACCAGTAAGTTGAATTCTGTCATATGCATGAACCAGCACCCCTTGTTGTGGAGTAGGGTACAAGGGGGAGAAAGAAAGGTGAACGTAAAAAGCACGACGTGATGTGATTCTGCTGCTCCTTATGAATCCCCTGGACTACATGGACCCACTTTTCATGATATAGTCAGTTGCCCAGTTCTGGATCACTTTTTTGAAAGTCCCGCTATACGGAGCCATAATGCAACTGAATATCCTTTATTGGGTATTGTTGTACCCAATAAAGGGTACTGTTTGACCGTTGGGGTTTTTACGTAATTATTGTATGGCCTTGCCTTACAATATAAAGCGCCTTGGGGCAACTGTTTGTTGTGATTTGGCACTATATAAATAAAATTGATTGATTGATTGATTGTATTGGGTATTTGGATGTTATCTAGCTGAAGAAGTCAGGATGGGGTAGCCCTTCTACTTAAAGTGTGAAGCCACATTATGTGTGGTGCAAATATTTGCCGGAAATGGATCACTTTGCCCGCTTCTGGATCACGACACTCTGTGTCACTTTGGGGGCATTCCTGGCATCTGGCTGGAGCCCTTCTAATGCAGAATGATACACACTGTGCCCGAGAATGTGTTTTGAACACAAAATGATATAAATTATACTTATTAAATGAGAATTTACTTAGTTTCGAAAGGCACTGTTATACGTTTTTACGAGCAAAAAATGAAGTGTTTACTCAAATTGGGTGGTATTCCTTAATAAATGAAGATAAAATAAAATCTGCGGTAATAAACATTCTTGGATTTTGACATGTCCCCCTAAGCTTTTAACTCAATGAAGTGGGTCAGGATAGCACAAGATGCCCCAACTTGCTATGATTTCGCACCTTATATTGTTAGAGATGGAGAGTAAAGGAGGGTTTTAAATGTGTGGAGGTGAGATTTCTCCAGAATTAAAAAGTAAAAGCCCCCACATTCATGCCCATTTGTGATGTTGACATGACCCCCAAAGTACACATGGCTCACAAGTACAGACACGAGGCTGCTGCTTCAGTGATCCACAACTGGCAAGTTTTCATGTCAGAGATAAATGCATGCAGCAATTAAACAGCAAGACATAACACACTGACATTTTCTACCCAAGTAAGTATTTTCCCACTCTAGAACCAATGACACTGAATGGCTAACTCACCTTTACTACTTAATAGAGATCATCACTTTCACACTTGCAGGAATGAGTGAGTCAGAAAACGCGCGCACACCACCGAGACTGGATGTTTTGATTACTCTGCTGATCACAAAGATGGCTGGATCCGGTCGAGCTTGTTGTCGTTTGTAGACAAAACATCAGTCTTTCCGTTAACACTAAGTATTAGCTTATTCGCTCTGATTATGAAAAACGGCGGCTTAAATACTACAACAGTGATCCAGAACTAGGCAAGTGACTGTATTTCGATTTATGAATCAGCAATGGAATGTCACAGTCTCATAACCATCCCAAAGACGTATCGTTATCTTTGGCTGCTTTCAGTGATGCCGGTATTTGGTTAGACTCTTTCTCTCCGATTGTTCTGTCTGAGTTATTCTCATTAGTTACTTCATCCAAACCATCAACATGTTTATTAGACCCCATTCCTACCAGGCTGCTCAAGGAAGCCCTACCATTATTTAATGCTTCGATCTTAAATATGATCAATCTATCTTTGTTAGTTGGCTATGTACCACAGGCTTTTAAGGTGGCAGTAATTAAACCATTACTTAAAAAGCCATCACTTGACCCAGCTATCTTAGCTAATTATAGGCCAATCTCCAACCTTCCTTTTCTCTCAAAAATTCTTGAAAGGGTAGTTGTAAAACAGCTAACTGATCATCTGCAGAGGAATGGTCTATTTGAAGAGTTTCAGTCAGGTTTTAGAATTCATCATAGTACAGAAACAGCATTAGTGAAGGTTACAAATGATCTTCTTATGGCCTCGGACAGTGGACTCATCTCTGTGCTTGTTCTGTTAGATCTCAGTGCTGCTTTTGATACTGTTGACCATAAAATTTTATTACAGAGATTAGAGCATGCCATAGGTATTAAAGGCACTGCGCTGCGGTGGTTTGAATCATATTTGTCTAATAGATTACAATTTGTTCATGTAAATGGGGAATCTTCTTCACAGACTAAAGTTAATTATGGAGTTCCACAAGGTTCTGTGCTAGGACCAATTTTATTCACTTTATACATGCTTCCCTTAGGCAGTATTATTAGACGGTATTGCTTAAATTTTCATTGTTACGCAGATGATACCCAGCTTTATCTATCCATGAAGCCAGAGGACACACACCAATTAGCTAAACTGCAGGATTGTCTTACAGACATAAAGACATGGATGACCTCTAATTTCCTGCTTTTAAACTCAGATAAAACTGAAGTTATTGTACTTGGCCCCACAAATCTTAGAAACATGGTGTCTAACCAGATCCTTACTCTGGATGGCATTACCCTGACCTCTAGTAATACTGTGAGAAATCTTGGAGTCATTTTTGATCAGGATATGTCATTCAAAGTGCATATTAAACAAATATGTAGGACTGCTTTTTTGCATTTACGCAATATCTCTAAAATCAGAAAGGTCTTGTCTCAGAGTGATGCTGAAAAACTAATTCATGCATTTATTTCCTCTAGGCTGGACTATTGTAATTCATTATTATCAGGTTGTCCTAAAAGTTCCCTAAAAAGCCTTCAGTTAATTCAAAATGCTGCAGCTAGAGTACTGACGGGGACTAGAAGGAGAGAGCATATCTCACCCATATTGGCCTCTCTTCATTGGCTTCCTGTTAATTCTAGAATAGAATTTAAAATTCTTCTTCTTACTTATAAGGTTTTGAATAATCAGGTCCCATCTTATCTTAGGGACCTCGTAGTACCATATTACCCCAATAGAGCGCTTCGCTCTCAGACTGCAGGCTTACTTGTAGTTCCTAGGGTTTGTAAGAGTAGAATGGGAGGCAGAGCCTTCAGCTTTCAGGCTCCTCTCCTGTGGAACCAGCTCCCAATTCAGATCAGGGAGACAGACACCCTCTCTACTTTTAAGATTAGGCTTAAAACTTTCCTTTTTGCTAAAGCTTATAGTTAGGGCTGGATCAGGTGACCCTGAACCATCCCTTAGTTATGCTGCTATAGACGTAGACTGCTGGGGGGTTCCCATGATGCACTGTTTCTTTTTCTTTTTGCTCTGTATGCACCACTCTGCATTTAATCATTAGTGATCGATCTCTGCTCCCCTCCACAGCATGTCTTTTTCCTGGTTCTCTCCCTCAGCCCCAACCAGTCCCAGCAGAAGACTGCCCCTCCCTGAGCCTGGTTCTGCTGGAGGTTTCTTCCTGTTAAAAGGGAGTTTTTCCTTCCCACTGTAGCCAAGTGCTTGCTCACAGGGGGTCGTTTTGACCGTTGGGGTTTTACATAATTATTGTATGGCCTTGCCTTACAATATAAAGCGCCTTGGGGCAACTGTTTGTTGTGATTTGGCGCTATATAAAAAAATTGATTGATTGATTGATTCAGCCACATCCTGAAACTATGATATTTCAGCATTTCAGTTCATCTCTTTTAAAGATGATCTTTGACTCTCAGCCAATCCTAGACCCGAGAAATCACATGGGTCTGTGTCTCTCTGTCTGCCAGAGGTGACAGCCAAGTTCTATAGCATCTGTTTGTGGGGGCTCCTCATTGAAACACATGCTCAAACAATCAGAAGAATTGTCCTGTCAACCTGAAAGCATTTTTTTTCCCATTTTTATTTAGTTTTGCAGACAAGAAAAATAATTGTCATGGAAAAATGCATGGAGGGACTATTTTGTCCCAGAGCAGCTAGTGTTTTGACAAGTATTTTGCATATTTATATAATGAGACCACAAACCACCTCCAACTACAATAAAAACACCAGTTTTCTTTTGTGGTAGAAACATTGTTCCGATCTCCCCACCCCCAGCTGCCACCATGGTTGATGTTGTCAGAAACTTTCAAGATAGTCAACAGTACTCTCTACTGCAGGTTTTGCTTAACATTCTTGCCAACATAATAGACATATGGAACTGTGCGGGCAGAAGTGGTTACACTGTTTGAAACACATGGCTAGATTTATGTATGTAAATGGAGCATAAATGAGGCTTTAGACAACCAGAAAGGTGCACTCCTTTCATGGGTATTTGGTGGCATCTAGTATTGTGGATGCCTATGTAGAAGTCCACTTTGCAAAAAAAAAAAAAAAAAAGAAGTTAGTCCTACGTGTCCTTTACTGAATCATTTCTTAATTTAAGGACATATGATTGTCACAGTACTAAACATTAAAGTAGATGTACATGGGAATTAAGACATGTACATCTTACCCCTAGAAATGTAACTTCACATACTGTATTTGTTACTGTATTTGACAGGTTGGACCAGCAGAGTGACACCATCCCTTGCCAAGGTTTGGTGTTGGCTAACCAATGGCGGGACCTGGAGAACATGAAGGCTCAGCATGTAGCTGTCAACGGCATCCGTAAAGTGGCCTGTGTGGTACGACATTTATTTCTGTTTATTTTTTGTGCGCTATAATTTTCTGATTAATGACCCCGGTCACACAGTGATTGCTGAACGAAGGAAAAAGGTCACAAATTGTCGCGGAAAAAGTGGATCAATGAGCCGGCACTTCTCCCATCACCGAAAAGCATACGAGTCCAGAGCGCGTAAAAGAATGAAACAAAACCAAAACTAACAAAAGAAAAACGAAGCGAACAGCGACCTTGATGCTTTAAACAAAATCAAAACGAAACATTTGTGATGATGTAACTTGACAGCAGGTGTCAGAGCGAGCGCCAGCCTGTGATCAAGTCTGCAGCCAGCCTGTGCGCTCCACAGCACCTGCAGCTGCGAGAACCGGTGTCCCGTCGAGATGAGGTGTGTTGCGCTACTGCGCATGCGTGCGCATGCACACATCGCTGTACCCCGGAATTGAAGACGTCACCCGTGCCTCTGCAACTGCGCATGCGCATTTTGTTTTTTTTGTTTTTTCTGAGTCAGTTTTTTTTTTTTTTTATTAATTGTATTCAGTGTATTTGTAGCCTAGTAAGTAAAACATTTTGTATGTATGTATATGTATATTTTGCCTGTCGAAATAATCTAACTCCAGGTTAAAAATACTTATCATTTCATAGTGAGTAGATTTTATACATTACTACGTTCAGATGAACAATTTATACATTTACTTACCCATCAAAACAAGCGAACTTTGTCAAGCAATTTTTTCAGTGCATGCATGTGCAGTTACGTGAGGCACCTCATCTCGACGACGCACCTCATCTCGACAGAACACCCGTTGTCTTGACAACAGGTTTGTCTTCACAGCTGCAATGTGCGTAAATAGTTTCTGTATGAAAAACGTTGCTTTTCCTCCTACACACATGGACGAGTCACGTTCAGCTCGACAGATCTTTAGTTATTGATCCGCTCAGATATTGTCAACATTCGTGCAAGATGTGGGACTTGGAAGGTTGGACAAAGTTGGATGACAATTAAACAGTACAGGAACTACGCAAATGATGAGGAACCGTCAAGACAGAAAGCAAAACGGAATATGAACGAATTCAGGTTGCCTTTGGGATGCGTTCACATTTTTCTAAAGTTTGAAAATTCTGACGAAGCACCTGCTGCTATAACGAAGCTGGACGAAGGTTAAACGATGTCTCCGAAAGTCAACGTATGTCCAGACTTCTTGTTTCGTTTTGGCTTCGGTGTCCTTCGTTACTGCCACGTGACCGGGGCTTAAGTCCTGACACTGTGTGTGAAAGTAACTGTACTGCAGTGTCAGTGTATGTGTATCAGCGATCACTAAGGGGGCTTAATGACTTTTCAATGTTCTCACATTTCTGTCAGAAAAACAAATGACATTTGCCATGCAGGTTTCAACATTGTTTTTTCTCCTTCCTGCTAGCTGAGTGCAAATCTGAGGCACATACGTGTCTTTGAGATGGATGTTGAAGATGAGGATGAAGAAGGAGCTGAATCACAGAATTCCAGTGCCGACCACGATGGCCTGGAAGTTGCCACGGGCAGTCAGGAAAAGGGAGAGAACGAAGAGGCTGATGCTGAACAGCATGAAAGAAGTCCAAAAACTGAGGAGCATCTCGAATCAGAAGCCCTGGAACTCTCTTAAAACTCTGCAAAGCAACCACAGTAATGACGTGACATAAATCCAGCTTTTTGGGGGGGTCCCAACATATAAATGCCTGGGGACTTCTATTTTTTTATTGTTATTATTATTATTTGATAGAATTGTGTAAAAAGTGTTTGAATAAAAATAAAGATAGTGTACTCACTTTTCGTTGAGGTGTCTCTTCAAAGGGTAACTTTTTATGGTAATGATCACAGAGCAGCACCTAGAAAAATGGCATTTTTCACCAGTTCCTTGACACTTTGTGCCATTTCACTCCTTAATATGTAACTATGTAATATCATTAAACTACCTGTAAACCCAAACCCCTAAAGTACCACAAACATCTGAAATGCCAGTTTGTATTAGGGGACAAAAGGACTCAGGTTGAATGATCGAGCTTCCAGTTAGTTCAGTGTCCAATCTTACCAGGACCAAACCATCATAAATGTCATGTTATACGGTTCAATTCAACATTTGAAAGGATTCATGTGTCTCATTTCCTTCCTGCCATTTGCTATCAAATGTTTCTCATCATCAAAACTGCAACTGTGTTGTATTCTAAGATTTTTATTGTTATTTCTGATATTAATCATTTTAAATCTTATTTCAGTTACTTAAAGAATCTTCAGTCAGAAATAATGACTTCAAGTTTGGTTGTAAAGAAGTTTAACAATGACGACGTGCTTTTTGTTCTACAGTGTATAACTGTGCACATGCAAATAGGTGTTGGTTACGTGCTCGTTCCCGTTACGGTGCGTGTTGACGTATGGCACCGCTGCCTGTTGGTTTTTCAACTCGTTGCCAACTAATGGACAAATGAGACTTTGTCGAGATTTGAGGCATTAGAAATTGAATCAGTACTCGAAAGTTCGTTCATTGCACTCATGGCTGCCATCTGCTGGAGACGTAGGTGTAGCGCAGCGAAATAGCTCCGTCACATTTGGATCGTTTTAAATGTGACGTGCACCTTCGAGCCACTTCACTTGTCTCAGCGTATTATTTGAGCTTTTTGCCTCCCTTTGCAACTGTTATTAAGGTTCATGCTGGTGTGACAGACGCTTGGTATTTTTAAAGGAATTTATAAAATAAAAACTAGTTTTGTATTCTGTATAATACATTTTAAAATAAATCCATATTCTGTAGTTACACTTATTAGTGTTTGATAAAACAAAAATGTTTCGGAAAAGTGAGCTGTTGGAAATTGGATATGTAATTTACAGCAAACAATGCTATAGGTTTCCAAATACAAAGGAATACGTAACAACAGTGCTGATTTTTTTTTTTTTTAAATTGGCGATTCAGTCAAAATATAGTGTTTTTAAAAATTGTCTTTTTGTTTTTGTTAGCGTTAACAATCCGCAGCACAGTTACGTCATCGGTCACGTTTGGGGACGGGGTGTTGAACGATTGAACCAAGTTTCAGACGGCACATTTGCTTCATATCAACCGAGTTCGAGACGAGCTCAGAAGCGTCGTTTCTGCCCGTCACCGCGAATAACCGAAGATGACTCCGTCGAGCTTCTTGAGTTCGCTAGTAACTAAGGTGTCCTCATTTAACACCTAGAAAAGAGTGGAGTAAAGAAAAATTAAAGGGCCTGCCGGCACACAGCCGCCTGGAAAGAGCACGAAGCGGCGCATATTTTGGCCAAGCCGAGGAGGAGCCACCATGGAGGATATCAACTCAAATATCAACGCGGACTTGGAGGTGCGGAAGCTCCAGGACTTGGTGAAGAAACTCGAACAGCAAAACGAGCAGCTTCGGAGCAGGTCTGCCTTGCTGTCGTCGTCTGGGGCCATGTCAGGGACTCCCAGACCCCTGAGCGCCGGTTACGACCCGTCGTCCGTGTCGGCGGGGATCGCAGCCGGTCTGGCCGGCTTCACTGGGGTGGGGTTCGGCGGACTGGTGGAGAACAACCGCTGTCTGAGCCCCAGACTGTCGTACGACGGCATCAGCTTCCGGAGGGCGTACGACGGCGAGGGGGCATCGGCCGCCACCAACTCACTTTATTCAGACACAACCGGGGGCTTCATAGACGAAAGCAAAACCTCCATCCTAGACGAAGTGGACGTCCTCGATCTGGAAGACATGGATTGTCTGAACGAAGACGAGGACAGCTGGTGAGTGACAGTCCGCACACGCACGCCGGTTTGTGTCACAGCTGTTCCACACGGTCTCTACCACCGCACATAACTTGGCGTAATTCTTCTCAGGACCTTTTCCTCAAAAGTCAGCTCTTTCTTATGACTGCTGAAGGAGTCAAACTGATGAATGTGTAATCTGACAGGACCATTTAGACTTGCTCTTCTGTACACGCTGTCACATACCCACTGATTATATCACATCTGGCTGGACACCAGGAGGAGGAGGTAACCAGCTGTGGAGACCGTGTCCGTAATCCTCACTGGTCATGATGGTGTGATGTGGCAGGGTACTTGGCTTCTCAGTGTTTACAGAAGTGGTCTAAAACTGCAGCCCCAAGGGCCAAATACAGCCAGCAAGATAGAAAATCACAGCTTGCAGTATTTATTAAGTATGACCAAGTCATATGACTGTGTATTGAGCAGTAAAGGTTTATTTTTATGTGGGACAAGCATCCTTTAAAGCTGGAGTGCCAGGAAGCATATTTAAATTGAGATTATTTAGAATTTTGATGGAGACCAAAGTCATTTTGTTTGTTAGTGTGAATATAAAGGATTCCCAGAATATTAGTCTGAACGTGATTAAAATTCGTCCGTATCGAACCAAATTCTGAATTATTGGCACATGCCAAAAATTTGAAAGCCAGGACGCCATCGAGGTGATGTCATAGGTCACGTGTGTGTGTGTGTGGGGGGGGGGGGGTCACTGCTAGCTGCGATGCATGCTGGGATAGAAATTTAAAACTGAAGAAGGCAAGATGGAGGAGAGAAACAGTAGAAGTGGAAGAAAGCGAGGAAGACCGGAGATGTACACAGAAAGTGCGAAGAAAAGACGTCATTTGGAGCGAGAGAAAAAGAGAAGATCAACGACGGTGAACATTGGGAACCAAAGAGATCGTTGAGAGCAACTGCGACAGAAGACTGGCGATCGAAATCACAAGGATTTTGCAGCGCTGCTTTTGGACAGGTGAGTTGCCTGGTGACTGGTGTCTGACGGTGTACAGTTACGTTATTATCTGAGTCTCTTATTATCTGAGCTAAGTGCGTCTGCGCAAGTGCAGACGCACTTCCGGCTTGAATTCGTCTGCGGGTTTTAACGTTTGCTGGGGCGAAATACGCTGTGGATTTCCCTCAGATTATGTATGTTCCCACAAATTAAAAATTCCCCCCAAATTTTTAATGGGTTCTAAATATGATGTAGTTTATATATATTAAATTTAAGACTATATTTTATCTATTGAAGATTGCTGATATTCCAGGTTTAATCACTGCTCACACCAGAATTCTGAACATTACTGAAAATTATGTCAGTGTGAATATTATTGTCTGGAACTTAACTTGTTGGCTAACACAACTTCTCAGCCTACATAGATAGGTTACTTTCTTCCAGATGAAAATGGTATGACTCAAGTTAGGCTATTTCAGTCATCTTGCACGTCTGTAGGAACGAGCATAAAGAGGAAAACTGGCCACTTTAAAATAATGTAATTATCAATGACAATAAATTATCCCAAACCTATAGTTTATGAACTTTCAGAGTCAGACTGAGACTTTCTGATGTGCTCAAACCTTCAGAAGACAGACTCTGTTGAGTGTGTCTTTAAATATTTCAGAAATTTCCCACAACTCTTCAATAAAGTTTAATAAAAAAAACACAATGAGTTTCAGATTCCCTCAGACAACACTGGTGATATGGCACAACAGCTTAGTGGTTAGCACGGTTGTTTCACAGCAAGAAGGTCATGGGGTCACTTCCCGCCCGGTCCGTTCTGTGTAGATTTTGCATGTTCTCCCCATGTTTGCAGGGGTTCCCTCTGGGTGCTCTGGCTTCCTCCCACTTCCAAAGATACGCATATTAGATGAATTGAGAACTTTAAATTGGCCCAAGGTGTATGTGATACTGTGGCTCTATGTAGCCCTACGACACACTGGCATCCTGTCCAGGATGTACCCTGCCTCAGGTGAGTGATTGGAGTAAGCAGGTGTAGAAAATGAATACTGGTGAAATTAAATGTGCAGATTTCAGGTTTCTTTGTCTCCTTTCTGGATTAAAGCCATTAGTTTAGGTCATAATTGGGGTGGGCGTTTAGAAGCTTTTGCTTCAGCTATATTCTTTTGGCTGCACAAAACTAGGAAATTGTTTGAGTTTTTGTTTTCTTTTGTTTCATGAAAGATTCTTTTAAGTATGTGTGTACGCGCCGAATAAAAATTATTTCAGTCATTCATATGGCGTGGTAGAAGTCCTTCTACCATGCTGTCATCGAGAACATGTTGACCTACAGAGTCACAGTCTAGTATGCAGCTTGTACAGCAGCAGAAAGAAGGACTCTACAAAGGATGGTGGAAACAGCACAGAAGATTATTGGCTGTTCTCTTCCCTCCCTGGAAGAAGTCGCAGGTGCTCGATACCTTTCCAGAGCCAAAAACATTTTAAAAGACTCTTCACATCCTGGACAAAAAATATTTAACCTTATGCCCTCAGGCAGGCGGTACAGAGCCATAAAAACACATATGAATAGACTTTTGAATAGTTTTTACCCTAGAGCCATACAACATTTAAATAAATTACAATTACACTGACAACATTGGGACAATACAGAGCAGGGACTGTGCAATAATGTTTTTTTTTTTAACCTATTAGTTTTACTATGTTTAATCATGTATTGATATTTAAGGCTGTATTATTTATTGCGACTGTTATTATTGTGTGTGTGTGAGTGAGTGTCATCGTGTGTGTGTGTCTGCGATGGGTGTGTGTGTGTGTGTGTTGATATGCCACTGTGATGAGTCTCTGGTAATTTCGTTGTATTACTTGTACAATGACAATAAAGCCTATTACCTATTACCTATAATTCGATGTTTCACATTCAGACTGGTTTCAAGTATATTTCTGGACATTCATGCACCTCTAGAAACAGTCATAATGTAAAAAGTGGGTTTCTGGGGGTGCCATTAGAAATTTATTTGCAGGAGCATTTTAATAACATGCAAAGGTAAAACAGTCGTAGCCTAGATTATTGGTAGGAATAACAAAACAATATTACTGTTAGGTACAACATTCATTCTTTCTGTTTTAAAACACACCGAAACCTCATATACGAGTATGCTCCCTCGAAAACACCTTTGGCATTCGTCGTTGCTGCAGGAAAAGCTGTGTGGCCAACTTCTGCTAATGAATCCCTCACTGTGTCTCATCCTTGTACACCTTGCTGTTTTCAAGCTGGAACACTAAACTTGAGCAGTTTTAACTACTTTGTTAGTTGGGGTGAAGTCAATTAATTAATCATATCGACTGGAAGGACTTACCGTATTACCACTATTGTGCTTTTCTGAAGGAAATTCAGGCACCGGGCCTTGTGTTTTTCCTCATACTTTATTTTAATTTTCCTCTCCCTTTCTCTTTCTTTGATTATGATGTTGAAGTGGACCTCTTGGGACGACCCCACCCTAGAGTTCCTCAAGTAATTTGAGGTTGAGACCTCTGGTGTACAGTAAAACTGAAAGTTGTTTTTGAGCTGTGGCCATTTGGGAGAAGTAGTCATGGTTATGTTTTCCTCTGAGCTCCCATCAACACACCAGCTGGTGAAGACGTACATGTGCCCTGCAGATCAAGTGAAACAGTCCAGAGATCTTAAACAAGGCTACCATCTCACTAAATAGAAAAAAATAGCTTGTCTGTCAAAATGGGGATCATTCTGTTCATAGGGTACAAACACTCTACATGTCTATATTTTTCTTGTTAATCCTCTCATACTGCAGTATGTTTGCTTGATTTCCTGCCAGACTGAGCGTTTATGGGTTTTTAGCTCTGGGTGGCACTGCTTTGATATTTCTAGGAAGTGTAACCCTTGACACAGGACTGTGATTGGATTTGTGTTGCTGTGTAAATCTCTCCTCAAAGCCCAACTTGAGAAAATTCCAGAGAAGACAGAGTTGCACTCAGAGATAAGTCTTGAACACAGTGCTGACAGGAAGCGTGTTTAATTTGGTGGATAGGTTTAGTAAATGTCTGTGCATCTGTGAGGCAGTAGTTGCTGACTGAGCATTACATGATGGGCTCTTTTTTTTTTTTTTTAAGATGATGTATTGGATATTGCCCTATATGTTTGATTGGCCTTTTTGTATGACAGTGGTGTTGTGTGATAGATCACATTAGGCCAGAAACTTACTCAAAGCAAGTTATCACAACAGACTTGCAACCACTATTAATTATTGCATATTTTATGATTAATATCAGTCAGTTTTGCAGTCATGAAATGACAGAGGGAGAAAAAAATCTGTTACAGTTCAATAATATACCTTTAAAGTTGTATCCAGTCAACACGGATGAAGTGACTTACTCGTACAGTGGGGTAAAAAGTATTTAGTCAGTCCCTGATTGTGCAAGTTCTACTACTTAGAAAGATGAGAGAGGTCTGTAATTTTCAACATAGGTACACTTCAACTGTGAGAGACAAAATGAGGGAAAAAAAAAATCCAGGAAATCACATTGTAGGATTTTTAAAGAATTTATTTGTAAATTATGGTGGAAAATAAGTATTTGGTCAATAAAAAAGTTCTACTCAATACTTTGTAACATAATCTTTGTTGGCAATGACAGAGGTCAAACGTTTCCTGTAAGTCTTCACCAGGTTTGCATACACTGTAGCTGGTATTTTGGCCCATTCCTCCATGCAGATCTCCTCTAGAGCAGTGATGTTTTGGGGCTGTCGCTGGGCAACATGGACTTTCAACTCCCTCAACACATTTTCTATGGGGTTGAGGTCTGGAGACTGGCTCGGCCATTCCAGGACCTTGAAATGCTTTTTACGGAGCCACTCCTTTGTTGCCCGAGTGGTGTGTTTGGGATCATCGTCATGCTATAAGACCCAGCCACATTGCATCTTCAATGCTCTCACTGGTTACGTTCATTCTTCCCTTAACACGGATCAGTCGTCCTGTCCCCTTTGCAGAAAACCAGCCCCAAAGCATGATGTTTCCACCCCCATGCTTCACAGTAGATATGGTGTTCTTGGAATGCAACTCACCATTCTTCTTCCTCCAAACACGACGAGTTGAGTTTTTACCAAAAGTTCCATTTTGGTTTCATAGAACCACATGATATTCTCCCAATCCTCTTCTGGATCATCCATATGGTCTTTGGCAAACTTCAGATGGGCCTGGACACGTACTGGCTTAAGCACGGGGACACACTTGGCACTGCAGGATTTGAGTCCCTCTCTGCGTAGTGTGTAGCCTTTGTTACTTTGGTCCCAGCTCTCTGCAGATCATTCATCAGGTCCCTCCGTGTAGTTCTGGGATTTTTGTTCACCGTTCTCATTAGAGCCCGACCAATATATCAGCCAGCCGATATTATCGGCTGATATAAGCCCTTTTTATAGTACTCACTATTGGCCGAAATTTTGCCAATAAAACGCTGATAATTTCTCATAAACATAACAGTTACTGAAATAATTTTTGTGTCGGCAATGTAAAATGTCCTTGCACCATTTGTCCAGTAGATGGAGCTCTGACTTCATTCAACTGAGAGCTGCTTAGACCCCTGCTTAAATGTGTTCATCACCGGCCCCTGTAGTTCACCGTCACATTCAACTGAGAGCTGCTTACACCTCTGCTTAAATGTGTTCATCACCGGCCCCCGTAGTTCACTGTCACATCGGCTAACAAAAGCATACAAGTAAGTTTGTAAGGATGTTGTTTGTAATAACTTTGCAATTACATTCACCCCCCATTTCTCCCGTTTCTGTTCAACTCAGTTTGATTAACTCAGTTTATGTAGTAAGATCAGATGTATTTCACAAGTCTTTTTAAGGATATGTATTTGCTAATTTTACAAAGGTTTAATTCTTGAAAATTCTTCTCTGTTATAAAGTTAATCAATATGAGGACATAGCTTTTAGCTCATACCTTTTTTGTTAAGGGTCCAAACAAGAACATTTTATTCATTTAAAAAAAAATAATAATATCGGCTGATTTATCGGTTATCAGCAAATCAGCCAATTTATTGATTATCGGCATTTTTTTTTTCATCCAAATATCGTTATCGGCATTATCCTAAAAAAATCCATATAGGTTGGGCTCTAGTTCTCATGATCATTTTGACCCCACGGGATGACATCTTGCGTGGTGCCCCAGATCGAGGGAGATTATCAATGGTCTTGTATGCCTTACAATTGCTCCCACAGTTGATTTATTCACACCAACCTGCTTGACTATTGTAGATTCACTCTCCCCAGCCTGGTGTAGGTCTACAATTTTCTTCCTGTGTCCTTCGACAGCTCTTTGGTCTTGGCCATGGTTGAGTTTGGAGTCTGACTGTTTGAGGCTGTGGACAGGTGTCTTTTATACAGATAATGAGTTCTATCAGATTCCATTAATACAGGTAACAGGTGGAGGACAGAAGAACTTCTTAAAGAAGTTACAGGTCTGTGAGAGCCAGAAATCTTGCTTGTTTGTGGGTGACCAAATAATTATTTTCCACCATAATTTAGAAATAAATTCTTTAAAAATCCTACAGTGTGATTTCCTGGATTTTTTTTTTTTCTCATTTTGTGTCTCATAGTTGAAGTGTACCTATGTTGAAAATTACAGACCTCTCTCATCTTTCTAAGTAGGAGAACTTGCACAATCACGGACTGACTAAATACTTTTTACCCCACTGTAGATGACTAGAAAAAAGGTTTTGACCAACAGGAAGGTTGTTTGCTGTAGATAAACGTGTCAAACTGACATCGCTTTGAGCAGATGGAATCAGTTAATCAGTGAAATCACCTGGTGCAGTGGGTGGTTACAAAGAAAACCTACACCCTCTTGTCCCTTTCTGGAATCAGTTTGACACTTATGGTAGAGCCAACATGTCTGGGAGCATACATTGGTGCTGCGTGTCTCCACATCCACCACAGGAACCGCCCTGCGTCCTGCTTGGCAACCACCCAGAGAGAAAACAGGCCACCCCCACTCTCAAAGTAGCCATGTATCTGCTATACCCAGGTTAACACCTGTCACCTACATATGACAAGTTTCAAGCATTGAGTTGCATTTTACTGACATGGGCGTGAAAAAAATCTCAGGAAACCAATTTTTTAGATGTTTCATTTTTGTGGCATTATTAGCAGAAAATAGTTGGCTTTTGAGCTATAACCTTTCTGTAGTCATGAAAATGTTATTACAAAAAGTACTGATATATGGTGAAAATCGCATGAAATTGCTGTTTTTTTTTTTGTTTGTTTTTTTTTTGTTTTTTTTTTAGTTGAAAATTTCAGACAGTGCCACCTGTTTTGCCCTGTTATACATTTTCTATTTATATAGGCACCCAAAAAGTTTGCATGGAACTCACAAACCATATTTGAAATTTCAAAACTCCAGTTTTTAGGTATTCTATTACAATTTGTCTAAGAAAATCATTGCCAAATGACAAACGAGCAAAGTTGAAAATCACAACAAAATTTAGACATTGGAGCCAAAAGTGGAACTTCTAATACTTGTCTACTCCAAATTATTCATGGTAAATTTTGATATTTCACACAAACATTGTGAATGTAATATGTTAATACACAAAATTATCCGTTGTTATCTATTGTTAATTATCTATTTTTATCTATTGGTAAATACAGCGTTCTTATGTCACAAAATAGACAGCTAGGAATATCAGAAGTTGAATGTGTGGGGAAAAATACTGCCTTGTGTAAAAAATAATGATAATAATAATCTCAAAAATTTTTTATCCTAGATCAATGAAAAACATATCTTTCTATTGCCAAATATATGTCAATTAATGAGATTGTATTTAGATTTCTGCATCTCCTGTATTTTTTGCGATTATTATTATTTATTTTATTTATTTATTTTTTTTTTACAAAGACCTTCACCGTGGTGCTGTAGAGGTATTTTTGAAAACATGGTGTATGTCATGAGAGTTTAGATCTATTTCTGAAACAGATATATCTATCACCAGGAATGATGTTCCTGCTCACTACAGAAAAACCACACTGCTCAGGTCAACCAATGATACTGTCATTGTGCAGTGGTATGGAAATGGAACCTTCAGCAGGATTAGGTCTTCAAATGTTGATCTCTTAGCTGAGAATAGAGTTGACGCAAGCAGGGCTTCTCACAATGAAAATACATTGCACCTCTACCATATGGCACTGTCTGAGCTGAGACAGGACTAAAATGTTAAGAATATTGGAGAATTTCAAGAAAATAAGTTCATATGTTTTGATGAATTTAGTTTAAGCAACCTATGGTGAGACCGCTGTCTCATAGGTCTGTAAAACTTAGTTACTGCCAAGGTTAGATATTACGGAAGCATATTGCATTCACTGGATAAAAAAAAAAAAAAAAATAGACCACTGATTATGAGATCTTTTCTCATAATTACGAGAAAAGATCTCGTAATTACGAGATCAGGTGTCTCCAGCTTCCCCGTATGCGCGCTTCCTCAATGATCAGCGGGCATGATGGCGCTGTCGCAATTAATCTGCTCTTACCACCTTCTCGGTCTGAGACACTGGGAAATACTGATATTTCTTCAAAATGAGGATAATATTAATATTAGTATGTCAACACTGCAGGCATCTCAATTCGTTGGGATTGTTCCGGCGGAAAGCCCAGTCTGACGTGCTGGACGTCACTCTCTTTCTTACGTACGGAAGCTCTGAGCTGCCAAGCCCTAATGTATATTTGTTGGGTATTTTCTCCTCCAAACATTTTTAAAACCTTTAACAAGACAAACAGAGTCAAGAAACACCAGTGAGACAGAAAGTCAAATTTTACGCGCGGAGTGCGGCCAGGCTGTACACCAAGGCTACACTAAAGTCTGGCCTGCTTTTCCGCTCTTTTTATTAAGAGACGCCCTCATCACATAAACAAGAATCTTGTCCTAAGGGTGGGGGTGATGACGCAAGACAAGTTTCTTCCCATAACATAAACGCATACGTCAATAAGTGCAGCTGTAAGGAAGAACACTTTCAGGTCAGCACATCTCGTTCGTCTGTTGCAGGTATCAGCTGTTCTGCATCTGCCTGAAGTGTCCTGTCTTTCACACTCCTTCACACTAAACACCACATCACAATAGTCAAAACGTTCTCTTACTCCCAGTCGTTAGAGGCTGCGAAAACAAAGTTATATTATAATAATAATAAGTACATCCAGTCCTTCATTCCCAGCTCAGATTGACCCCAGAGTGCTAAAACAAAATTGAATTCTCAGGATTGCATTAAGACAGGTGCAAAACAGCACATCTCCCTTCTCATGAGAAAGAAGACAAAGCTAAAACAAGGTTGAATAACACGTACATTCTCAGGGTGAAGTGCAAAACAGCACAACACCGTTCTCATGAGAAAGAAGACAAAGCTAAAACAAGGTTGAATAACACGTACATTCTCAGGGTGAAGTGCAAAACAGCACAACACCGTTCTCATGAGAAAGAAGACAAATGTACAAATGTTTAACAGTGATAACATATATACAAAATCCTTAACATTCCCCTCCTGTTTATCGCCTGTTAAACATACAGTAGGCATCACTCAGCTTAGCACTTCTTTTTGAGATTTTCACTAAGAGGTTCATCATGGTATGTTCTCTCTCTAGGCTTACACCCCAGAGGTGATGTCGTCATTGTCACCATCATCGGTGTCTGGGTCATCATACTTCCATTGGTCTGGGTACAGGTCAGGAGAGCCATCGTCCTCCTCGTTGTCGTCTGTCCCCAGAAGTGGATATGATGCCGGACCCCCTCCTGGTCCTGGACTTATTGCTGTGGTTATTCTATTTACAAGGCCTCGGAGACATGGAATACAACAACATCCACACAATGTTAGAATTGCAGCAAATACTGCTATAGACACTAATAGTGAAGAAATCAAAGACCTCCAATTTCCCATCCCTTCCAGCCACCAATCCCAGCCTTCGGTGTTTACTCCACTGTGCTCTTTCATCTTCCTGTTCAACGTCCTCAGCCCGTCAATGGCTTGAGTGAGACTGCCGTCTGCAGCCGTGTTGTTGGGAATGAATGTGCAGCATTGTTCTCCGAACATGGCACAAACACCTCCTTTCTCTGCCAACAACATATCCAGAGCAATACGATTCTGGAAGGCCATAAGGGACGTGGCTTCTAACTGTGAATGGACAGCCTTAAATCCTTCCTCAGTCCAATTTCCTAATTTCTGTACATTGTAGTGGATGTAGTTTATTCTGTCCACGTTTTTATTAATTGAGCACCACCAACAGATGGAAGATTCGAATCCAGCTGCTATTTGATTAACCAGTTTATACTCGTCAGGCACTCTCCTGGGGACTCCTATTGCGTCAATATATGTTGGATTTCCCACTCCTTTCCAATCTCTTTTCACTCTATGTCTGGCTATGCCTTTCTGCCAATCTTCAGGAATAAGAGAGGCTGCATATGTCGTAACGTCTTCAGGGGTCATGGGTATGGCTTCAACTGGTAACAATAATGATATTAATGCACAATAACCTGACACATTCCGTGGCAGTCTGTCAAAGATTCTGTTATCCCCACACCACCACCATACGTCACTCCTCCCGACAGGTTTGAATGTGGGAGTACTATGGACCACATTCTTACACCAGGCGGTGTGGTTTAAGCTACCCAAAGTCTTACTTGTCCC
The DNA here is from genome assembly GCF_902500255.1 of Thalassophryne amazonica. Classification (NCBI taxonomy): domain Eukaryota; kingdom Metazoa; phylum Chordata; class Actinopteri; order Batrachoidiformes; family Batrachoididae; genus Thalassophryne; species Thalassophryne amazonica. The sequence continues at coordinate 93,581,506 of NC_047112.1, read as the reverse complement.
TGTCAAGTGTACACATGTATGGTTAGCATGCCCAACTTTGCTTGAGAATAAAGGTTTAATCTTAGTCAATTTGGTCACTGGATAGATCTTGTCCCACTTAGAACAATTGTTGTTTGCCGCAATGTATGTCTGTGTCATAGCAGTCAGTAGACAGTCTTTGGGTAATGCTGCCGGTATTACCTGTAATATAGGTCTGGGTCCCATACATACAACACAGTCCTTCTTTGCTGCTAGTCCTGCTTGTTCTGCCATTAAAAGCCAATTGTTATTTTGTCCACTAATTCCTGTAGTTACTAGGAACCAGTCATCTGCCTTCATGTCTTTTGTGCCTTGTACAGACACCCCCTTTGCTTGTATGGGCACCCCCTTTGCTTGTATGGGCACCCCCTTTGCTTGTATGGACACCCCCTTTGACGTACTTAATTCGGTCAATATTGGTTGCTGTACTCTATCTGTTTCACAGAGGAAGAAATGGAAATACGGATCTTTTCCTTGTTTGTATACCCAAACAACCAACAGTCTCCCTCTATATCAGGTGGGAATATGGTTCCTTTTTCTGTGGTATTCACCACTATAGACAGCTTATCATCTGTTTGATACATTTTGAGAATTTGACTCTGGTACTTAGCCCACTCGGTTTGTGCCCATCTTGGTGTCCATCTACTCCATTCATCGGCTACCAACGTTTCCCATCTCCTATCTTGTTGATCGTTGGTCATATACCATGAGAAACTATTTCCGTAATTAGTCCCTCTGTCACCATCCGGCATTCCATGGGTAAGACCACTATATGGTACAGAGATGATCACAGATGTATTTCTAGGAATGCAGGCTTGTACACCAAATCGGTACGCATTATTCCCATTACAGCTATGTACTGTGGCATTTATTATCGGACTGGGGTCTTCGTTACTTCTTTTGGTCTCTGCAATCTGTGGATGTGATCCTTATTATCATGTCCCGTGCTCATGGCTTTTAATAATAATCCCAATTCAAAAAAGAAAAGTAGCATAACAAGGACTGTCCGTGGGGTCCAGAAACCCTCGTTCTTTTTATTTTTTTCTTTTGCCATTTCTGCACACTACAGCACACCTATGTTCAGAACAGTGGCTTCTTAATGTCTTCTGCTAGCTTTCGTGTCTAACCTGGATCTTAACACCAAGCTCACACACTATTACTAGTCTTGTCCTACTGTTCTTACTGTTTGTCTGTGTCTGCAGAAATGACTTTCTTACAGTGAGTTAAATGAATCCATGTACTTCTTTCCCCAATTTTCAAAGCTGTGGGTGTTGTGAGTAGTACTTGATAGGGCCCTTCCCATTTAGGGGAATGCCAGTGTTTTCTCTTGATGCTTCTTATCAACACCCAGTCTCCAGGTACCACTTTAGGGTCCTCCTGTGGAGAAATGGGATCATCAGTGTTTGGAACTCTCCCTCGTTGTCCTTCTAACATTTTTCTCATGTAATCCGCCAAATTGGCTTCCTCAGGTACATCCCAAATTTGTCCATAATATGGCAATCGATATTTTCTGCCAAACAATGTTTCATACGGTGTCAACCCCATGGTACTAGTTATGTTTATATACATTTTTACCAAATCTACACAATGCGTCCATGGTCTGCCTGTTTCCTCCATTGTCTTTCTAAGTCTGTTTTTTACTGTTCCATTCATCCTTTCCACTAATCCGGCCACTAATCCAGAACAACCTGTAGTGCTTCTCCTACGTATTGCACTATTGTATTAACAAAATGCGCTCCATTATCTGAATAGACTGTTTCTGGTATTCCAAATCGTGGGATGATGTCTTTGCATAATGCTTTAGCCACTGTAAGTGAATCTGCATGTTTTGTAGGGAACAATTCTACCCATTTTGAGAAGGCATCAATTATGACTAAACAAAATTCCTTCCCTTCATGTTTACTCAGCTGTATATAATCCATATGAATCACTTGAAAGGGATATTGTGGTGTTGGAAATTTACCTCTTTGGGGTCTCAAATTGCTTTGTGAGTTGTGTTTTGCACATATCATGCATGCTCTACAATGCTGTTTTGCATATGCATCGAACCCATAAAGACAAAAAATAGATTGCAATTGCGATATCATACCCCCTGATGAGACATGCGTCACGCCATGGCTCATAATAGCTGCCCATTTAAACATATTTTTTGGCAATATGGGTTTCTTTTGTGGTCATACGTACAAGTCATTTGCATACGTAGCTCCTTTAGCTATCCACATTTGTTTTTCTCTGTCTGTTGCCTGCTGTTGCATGTCAGCAAGCAGTGTATGACCTAAATGCAAATCTGGAGTAGTTTCCTGTACAACAAAAATAGAAGAAGCTGCTGCTGCCTCTTTTGCTGCTCTGTCAGCAAAATCATTTCCTTTTGAAACACTGTCAGAGCCATTGGTGTGAGCCGCACATTTGCATATAGCAATTTGTTGAGGCAACTTCACAGCTTGCAGTAGGGCAGTTAGGAGAGTGGCATGAGTCACTGGCTTTCCAGACGATGTCACCATTCCACGCTCCTCCCACAGTTTTGCAAACACATGCACTGTGCTGAAAGCGTACTGGCTGTCCGTATAAATTGATACGGCCGTACCTTGAAACAGATAGCAAGCTGCAGTTAAAGCAACTAATTCAGCTGCTTGTGCTGAAAATGACGATGGCAATGAAGCAGAATCTAATACTTCTGAATTTGTGACGACAGCATATCCAGATTGCGTTTGTCCATAAGCATTTTTGGTGGAAGAACCATCCACATACACGATTGTACTGTTTGGGATGGGTGTGTCCCGGAGGTCTGGGCGTGCTTTTGTACAAACTGTTGCTACATCAAGACAATTGTGCGGCTCACCATCCTCAGGTAAAGGTATCAATGTGGAGGGATTCAATGTTGTACATCGCTCTATCGTAAGGTGTGGCTGTGATAATAGCAAGGACATGCACGAAAGATGTCTTGCTGGGGACAAAAGGCTCATGTTTGTCTGCAACAGAAGTGCAGAGACTGCATGTGGAACTTTCAATGTCAGCTGATGGAATAGAACAACATTACTGCTACTTTGAACAGCCATAGAGGCTGCATCCACAGCCTGTTCAGTGGATTTTTATTTTATTTTTTAGCACTGTTGTCGTGTGTTACCTGTGCTGCTCCACAGCCTGTTCAGTGGATTTTTATTTTATTTTAGCGCTGTTGTCGTGCGTTGCCTGTGCTGCTCCACAGCCTGTCCAGTGGATTTTTATTTTATTTTTAGCACTGTTGTCGTGCGTTACCTGTGCTGCTCCACAGCCTGTTCAGTGGATTTTTATTTTATTTTTTAGCACTGTTGTCGTGCGTTACCTGTGCTGTTCCACAGCCTGTCCAGTGGATTTTTATTTTATTTTTTACCACTGTTGTCGTGTGTTACCTGTGCTGCTCCACAGCCTGTCCAGTGGATTTTTATTTTATTTTTTGGCACTGTTGTCGTGTGTTACCTGCGCTGCTCCACAGCCTGTTCAGTGGATTTTTGTTTTGTTTTTTGGCACTGTTGTCGTGCGTTACCTGTGCTGCTCCACAGCCTGTCCAGCGGATTTTTATTTTATTTTTTGGCACTGTTGTCGTGCGTTACCTGTGCTGCTCCACAGCCTGTCCAGTGGATTTTGATTTTTATTTTATTTTTTTTAGCACTGTTGTCGTGTGTTACCTGTGCTGCTCCACAGCCTGTCTAGTGGATTTTTATTTTATTTTTTACCACTGTTGTCGTGTGTTACCTGTGCTGCTCCGCAGCCTGTCCAGTGGATTTTTATTTATTTATTTATTTATTTTTTTTTTTTATTTTTTTTTTTTTTAGCACTGTTGTCGTGCGGTACCTGTGCTGCTCCACAGCCTGTCCAGTGGATTTTTATTTTATTTTTTAGCACTGTTGTCGTGCGTTACCTGTGCTGCTCCACAGCCTGTCCAGTGGATTTTTATTTTATTTTTTACCACTGTTGTCGTGCGTTACCTGTGCTGCTCCACAGCCTGTCCAGTGGATTTTGATTTTGATTTTTTTTTTTTTTGGCGCTGTTGTCGTGCGTTACCTGTGCTGCTCCACAGCCTGTCCAGTGGATTTTTATTTAGCGCTGTTGTCGTGCGTTACCTGTGCTGCTCCACAGCCTGTCTAGTGGATTTTTATTTTGTTTTAGCACTGTTGTCGTGCGTTGCCTGTGCTGCTCCACAGCCTGTCCAGTGGATTTTTATTTTTATTTTATTTTATTTTTTAGCACTGTTGTTGTGCGTTACCTGTGCTGCTCCACAGCCTGTCTAGTGGATTTTTATTTTATTTTAGCACTGTTGTCGTGCGTTACCTGTGCTGCTCCACAGCCTGTCTAGTGTCGGATTCCCTGTTTGGGAATCCGCTAGCTTAGCGTAGCTACTAGCTCTTAGCCGTTTTAGCATGGCGGCTTCTCCTGTCTCTCCCGTACTTTTCTGCTCTGGGTGTGAAATGTTTAGTTATTCCTCGGCCTCTTTTAGCAGTAACGGTACTTGTAATAAGTGCAGCTTATTCGTAGCTTTGGAGGCCAGGCTGGGCGAATTGGAGGCTCGGCTCCGCACTGTGGAAAATTCTACAGCTAGCCAGGCCCCTGTAGTCGGTGCGGACCAAGGTAGCTTAGCCGCCGTTAGTTCCCCCCTGGCAGACCCCGTGCAGTCGGGAAGGCAGGCTGACTGGGTGACTGTGAGGAGGAAGCGTAGCCCTAAACAGAAGCCCCGTGTACACCGTCAACCCGTTCACATCTCTAACCGTTTTTCCCCACTCGACGATACACTCGCCGAGGATCAGACTCTGCTTATTGGCGACTCTGTTTTGAGAAATGTGAAGTTAGCGACACCAGCAACCATTGTCAATTGTCTTCCGGGGGCCAGAGCAGGCGACATCGAAGGACATTTGAAATTGCTGGCTAAGGCTAAGCGTAAATTTGGTAAGATTGTAATTCACGTCGGCAGTAATGACACTCGGTTACGCCAATCGGAGGTCACTAAAATTAACATTGAATCGGTGTGTAACTTTGCAAAAACAATGTCGGACTCTGTTGTTTTCTCTGGGCCCCTCCCCAATCAGACCGGGAGTGACATGTTTAGCCGCATGTTCTCCTTGAATTGCTGGCTGTCTGAGTGGTGTCCAAAAAATGAGGTGGGCTTCATTGATAATTGGCAAAGCTTCTGGGGAAAACCTGGTCTTGTTAGGAGAGACGGCATCCATCCCACTTTAGAGGGAGCAGCTCTCATTTCTAGAAATCTGGCCAATTTTTTGGGATCCTCCAAACTGTGACTGTCTAGCGTTGGGACCAGGAGGCAGAGCTGTGGTCTTATACACCTCTCTGCAGCTTCTCTCCCCCTGCCATCCCCCTATTACCCCATCCCCGTAGAGACGGTGCCTGCTCCCAGACCACCAATAACTAGCAAAAATCTATTTAAGCATAAAAATTCAAAAAGAAAAAATAATATAGCACCTTCAATTGCACCACAGACTAAAACAGTTAAATGTGGTCTATTAAACATTAGGTCTCTTTCTTCTAAGTCCCTGTTGGTAAATGATATAATAATTGATCAACGTATTGATTTATTCTGCCTAACAGAAACTTGGTTACAGCAGGATGAATATGTTAGTTTAAATGAGTCAACACCCCCGAGTCACACTAACTGTCAGAATGCTCGTAGCACGGGCCGGGGCGGAGGATTAGCAGCAATCTTCCATTCCAGCTTATTAATTAATCAAAAACCTAGACAGAGCTTTAATTCATTTGAAAGCTTGTCTCTTAGTCTTGTCCATCCAAATTGGAAGTCCCAAAAACCAGTTTTATTTGTTATTATCTATCGTCCACCTGGTCGTTACTGTGAGTTTCTCTGTGAATTTTCAGACCTTTTGTCTGACTTAGTGCTTAGCTCAGATAAGATAATTATAGTGGGCGATTTTAACATCCACATAGATGCTGAGAATGACAGCCTCAACACTGCATTTAATCCATTATTAGACTCTATCGGCTTTGCTCAAAAAGTAAATGAGTCCACCCACCACTTTAATCATATTTTAGATCTTGTTCTGACTTATGGTATGGAAATAGAAGACTTAACAGTATTCCCTGAAAACTCCCTTTTGTCTGATCATTTTTTAATAACATTTACCCTGATGGACTACCCTGCAGTGGGGAATAAGTTTCATTACACTAGAAGTCTTTCAGAAAGCGCTGTAACTAGGTTTAAGGATATGATTCCTTCTTTATGTTCTCTAATGTCATATACCAACACAGAGCAGAGTAGCTACCTAAACTCTGTAAGGGAGTTAGAGTATCTTGTCAATAGTTTTACATCCTCATTGAAGACAACTTTGGATGCTGTAGCTCCTCTGAAAAAGAGAGCTTTAAATCAGAAGTGTCTGACTCCGTGGTATAACTCACAAACTCGTAGCTTAAAGCAGATAACCCGTAAGTTGGAGAGGAAATGGCGTCTCACTAATTTAGAAGATCTTCACTTAGCCTGGAAAAAGAGTCTGTTGCTCTATAAGAAAGCCCTTCGTGAAGCTAGGACATCTTTCTACTCATCACTAATTGAAGAAAATAAGAACAACCCCAGGTTTCTTTTCAGCACTGTAGCCAGGCTGACAAAGAGTCAGAGCTCTATTGAGCTGAGTATTCCATTAACTTTAACTAGTAATGACTTCATGACTTTCTTTGCTAACAAAATTTTGACTATTAGAGAAAAAATTACTCATAACCATCCCAAAGATGTATCGTTATCTTTGGCTGCTTTCAGTGATGCCGGTATTTGGTTAGACTCTTTCTCTCCGATTGTTCTGTCTGAGTTATTTTCATTAGTTACTTCATCCAAACCATCAACATGCTTATTAGACCCCATTCCTGCCAGGCTGCTCAAGGAAGTCCTACCATTATTTAATGCTTCAATCTTAAATATGATCAATCTATCTTTGTTAGTTGGTTATGTACCACAGGCCTTTAAGGTGGCAGTAATTAAACCATTACTTAAAAAGCCATCACTTGACCCAGCTATCTTAGCTAATTATAGGCCAATCTCCAACCTTCCTTTTCTCTCAAAGATTCTTGAGAGGGTAGTTGTAAAACAGCTAACTGATCACCTGCAGAGGAATGGTCTATTTGAAGAGTTTCAGTCAGGTTTTAGAATTCATCATAGTACAGAAACAGCATTAGTGAAGGTTACAAATGATCTTCTTATGGCTTCGGACAGTGGACTTATCTCTGTGCTTGTTCTGTTGGACCTCAGTGCTGCTTTTGATACTGTTGACCATAAAATTTTATTACAGAGATTAGAGCATGTCATAGGTATTAAAGGCATTGCGCTGCGGTGGTTTGAATCATATTTGTCTAATAGATTACAGTTTGTTCATGTAAATGGGGAATCTTCTTCACAGACTAAAGTTAATTATGGAGTTCCACAAGGTTCTGTGCTAGGACCAATTTTATTCACTTTATACATGCTTCCCTTGGGCAGTATTATTAGACGGTATTGCTTAAATTTTCATTGTTACGCAGATGATACCCAGCTTTATCTATCCATGAAGCCAGAGGATACGCACCAATTAGCTAAACTGCAGGATTGTCTTACAGACATAAAGACATGGATGACCTCTAATTTCCTGCTTTTAAACTCAGATAAAACTGAAGTTATTGTACTTTGCCCCACAAATCTTAGAAGCATGGTGTCTAACCAGATCATTACTCTGGATGGCATTTCCCTGATCTCTAGTAATACTGTGAGAAATCTTGGAGTTATTTTTGATCAGGATATGTCATTCAAAGCGCATATTAAACAAATATGTAGGACTGCCTTTTTGCTTTTACGCAATATCTCTAAAATCAGAAAGGTCTTGTCTCAGAGTGATGCTGAAAAACTAATTCATGCATTTATTTCCTCTAGGCTGGACTATTGTAATTCATTATTATCAGGTTGTCCTAAAAGTTCCCTAAAAAGCCTTCAGTTGGTTCAGAATGCTGCAGCTAGAGTACTGACGGGGACTAGCAGGAGAGAGCATATCTCACCCGTGTTGGCCTCCCTTCATTGGCTTCCTGTTAATGCTAGAATAGAATTTAAAATTCTTCTTCTTACTTATAAGGTTTTGAATAATCAGGTCCCATCTTATCTTAGGGACCTCGTAGTACCATATTACCCCATTAGAGCGCTTCGCTCTCAGACTGCGGGCTTACTTGTAGTTCCTAGGGTTTGTAAGAGTAGAATGGGAGGCAGAGCCTTCAGCTTTCAGGCTCCTCTCCTGTGGAACCAGCTCCCAATTCAGATCAGGGAGACAGATACCCTCTCTACTTTTAAGATTAGGCTTAAAACTTTCCTTTTCGCTAAGGCTTATAGTTAGGGCTGGATCGGGTGACCCTGGACCATCCCTTGGTTATGTTGCTTTAGACGTAGACTGTGTTTCATAATTATTGTATGGCCTTGCCTTGCAATGTGGAGCGCCTTGGGGCAACTGTTTGTTGTGATTTGGCGCTATACAAGAAAAAAGTTGATTGATTGATTGATTGAATTTAGATGAGTAGTAGGCAACTGGCCTCAATTTTGAGCCATACACTTGAACCAAAACACTAGTCATGAACTTATTCTTACAATCAACTGTTTGAATGAACGGTTTACTATAATCTGGTAGTGCCAAAACTGTGGATGACACTAATGTTTGTTTTACTTTTACAAAGGCTTCCTCAGCATCTTTGTTCCATTCCAACACGGTTGACATTGAAATATCATCTTTGTACATCAAATCAGAAAGTGGACTAGTCAACTCTGCATAGCAAGGAATCCATGCCCTGCAGTAATTTGTCAATCCAAGAAATGACATCATCTGCTTTTTGGTTTGTGGTTTTGGAGCGTGCAAAATTGCTTCCTTCCTGTCAGACAGGATCGTGCGCCCTGTGGCTGATAACTCATGTCCTAAATATTTTACTTTATCCCTACACAACTGAACTTTGTTTCTACTCACTCTGTGGCTATTGTCAAATAAGAAACATAATAATGCTACTGTGTCAGTTATGCAGTTTTCTCGTGTGTCAGAGGCAATCAAAATGTCATCAACATACACTAACAGTTGGCTATCTGCCGGTGGAACGAAATTGGCTAAACATGCTGACATGACTTGAGAATAAATAGTTGGGCTCTCTGCGTAACCCTGCGGTAATCTGGTGAATGTATATCGTTGTCCTTTAAAGGTAAAAGCAAACCAGAATTGACTATCTGGATGTACTGGCACAGAGAAAAATGCATTACTTATGTCAATTACTGAGAAACTATTAGAATTTGGTCTCAGCGAATTTAACAAGGTGTGTGGATCTGGGACACATGGTGCTCTTTTAATCACAGCAGCATTTACTGCCTGCAGATCTTGAATCATTCTCCACCCCACTGAGGGCGGAGCCTTTTTTACCGGAAATATGGGTGTGTTACATGGTGAATCTGGACATGGCACTATTACTCCTGCTGTTAATAAATCCTCTATTACTGGCCTGATTCCGTCAATTGCATCAGGTTTCAATGGATACTGTCTTACACATGGTCTGTATTCTGTTTTTGGCCTTATAACTACAGGTTGTGCATTTTTAATCAGTCCTACGTCTGAAGGACCTGTTGTCCACAATCCTGACGGTACTGAAGAGAGAAGAGCATCCTCTTCAGGACTCAACTGAAACACTCAGGATTGTGAAGTGGACGCATCAATGTGTGTTCCAGCTGTCAGCACCAATGAGACATTAATTGGCACTTTATACAACTTGGTTGATGGACTGAACTCCGTTCGTGGGCCAACTCTACTCCAATCAGAGGCTGACAAAGCTGTTATGACTGTCAGTCCCAATTCTTGCCATTCTGTCAAATATGGCTTACAAAGTGACATATGTAATGGCATACCTGTGAATCTCAATTTTGATACATCTTCAGTGGCGCCTGTTACTGTTATGACAGCTGTTGAGTTGCCATCATGAATCAAATCGGTCATTGTCAGTTTCACAGGTGAAACATTTTTCAATTTAGTTTCATAGTCACCATCCGGACCTGGAGGATCTTTATGCCACATTGTGACATGCAGGTCAGGTGGTGACATCTGTTGTTCAGGATTTTTTAGTAGGGCTGTCGCTTGCAAGACGACATCTTTACCCCATCCTGCAGCATCTTCTTCTGAAATGTCAAATGTATAGTAATAGTGGAATGTGGGGTCAGCGCTTTCTTCTCTTACCATGTTAACGCCTCCTGTACGTTCAACAAGTAATTTCCCTTGTTCCACAATTATGGACAAGCCCAATGCAGTCAATCCGTCTCGTCCTAGGAGGTTAACTGGACATTGTGGCATGCTCAACACTGACATAGTACACGTCAGGCCAAGTGGATCTGTCAACGTTATGGGTTTGGTGATAGGGACGTCTGATGTTTGTCCATTTGCAGAGCGAACCCTAAAGATTTCGTTGCTTAATTGATGGACAGGTATGTTGTCATTACATGTGGTTCTACATGCTCCTGTATCACAAGGAATGTCACTGGTCGTCCATTTACCAACAAAGTCACTTCTGGTTTTGGTACCGGATTTCCCAGCAAGGCACACAGATCCATATCACAATCAGACTGCCTATCTGATGTGGAATCATGGATTATGGATTCTAGTCATTGTGGATACTGTGGCTGCGGAGGATTATTCCGTTGTGGAATTCTCCCTGCTGCTCCCTCAGTAGGTGGATTCGGACAATTTCTATACATATGTCCCTCTCTTCCACAGTTCCAACAAATCAGGGGACCACGTGGTGGCCCTCCCTGTCTGTGCTGCTGTTGTGGTTGCCATGGTCCTTGACGTTGTGGCTGTCCACCTTGTCTATTTTGCCATGGCTTTTTGGGGCGTTTGCACTGCTTCTGCTGTCTTAAGTTACCCTGCTGGTAATATATTTCATCATCTCCATGTGCTACATACACTCCTTTGTCGCTGTTTCTTGTCTTTTTCTGCTTTAAGACTTCTTCTGCATGACAGCAGTGTGTATGTGTTTCTTCCAATGTGCCTGTAGGCAATCCAATCCAATGTTTCTGTATCCAAGCTTTTATATCCTTATTGGAATGTTGGATCAGAGCGTTTTTCAATTGTTGTTCATACACAGGTGTTTCTGGCAATATGCCACTATGGACCCTAAATACATTCTCAAACCTGCACCTAAACTCTGTCCATGGCTCTCCTTCTTTCTGAGTTGTCCTGGTAATTTCAGTATAATTTATCTTTGGTCCTAACACTCCTTTCGCACGTGTAATCGTAGCTTCCACTCTTGTTTTCAAGACTAGATCATCATGTGTCAGTGGTACGCCTTGTTGATCTGCAGGATTCCAGTCTCCGCGTACCTGACTCCATTTAGGGCCACATGCTTTCATCCACACCTGTTGGACTTCAGGTCCATTAAGGTGGTAAGATGTTCTAATGTTTTCTATATCCTGCATAAAGCCCTCGATATCGACATGTGGCGATGGTATCATGTCGACTGCTGCTTTGATAACATCAGCATTCCATGTCCGATAAACGAGCATGGTTGGTGGCTGTCCTGCTGTTCCTGCACGAGGATTTGGTACTTCTATCATAGGATAGGCACCTCCCTGATCACTATGTTCCACCATGGCAGGGGCTGTAGGCACTTTCGCTTGACTGCGTGTTTGTGGTTTTTCTGGTTTTTCTCTTTTTACCTTAGGTTTTACTGCCAAATCATACTGTGGTGGCGGTACATCGTCATCCTCTGGTAGAGGAGATAAAGGTCTCTTTGTCACCGACGATCCAGCCGGCGGTGGTTGTTGAGGCTGTTCTGGCTCTCTGTGCTGAATTATCACATCTTCTTCTGCCTTACCTACAGCTTTCTTTTTCCTCGCTTTCTCTAATCGTCGCTTCTCTGCTCCTTTCCTCCTCCCAAAATGCCACTAAATCTGCCCCTACTTTCTGCATCTTTTTCTCATCACCTTTATGTTCCCGTTCTAACTCCTTCTTCAGCTTTTGTATGCTGATCAGGTTCAGTCGTCCGTCAAAGTCATGTTTATTTATCCAGGTCTCCAATTTCTTTGTTGCTTTTGGATTTTTTGCCTCCATAAATTTCCAGTCGTCAGTTGATAAATTTTCCTTATTTTTAGACGTCTTACCCCCCATTTTTATTATATTTTTTATCCCTTGTAATAATTTGGACTTCAGACGGGGGCACACCTAGGGTGTTCTAAATCTGAAGTTTTCACACTTTCTTTGGACGTGACAATCAATTTGCCGTCGTGTGGTTGATTCCTTTCACCTCCCCGTAGGAAGCGGAATCACTTGCCTGCTGCTTCCACACGCACGGTTGTCACTAACGTTGTCCAAAGTATTACACTTTCACACAGTTATTTACACTTGCGCAAAACACTATTTACACATAGAAACACTCCTAATAATCGTACGCGTATTCTTATGTCAGGGGAGCTCGCCCTCCCGTGAAATTTAACTAATGTCCTGCATTAGGGGACTCCGCCGTCCCTGCCAGATTTAACTGCTTTTTTACAGTGCACATATTCCTACCCGGGATTTCCTTTACGTATTAAAACAGAGGAGTCCGTATCCTCCTTACAGAGTTTAACTGCTTTGCATTAACAGACGATTCTGTATCATCGCTTACGGAGTTTAACTGTTTTATGTGATCACTTTTATCCCCTACCGGTACGCGTATTAAAACAGAGGAGTCCGCACCCTCCTTACAGAGTTTAACTGCTTTGCATTAACAGACGATTCTGTATCATCGCTTGCGGAATTTAACTGTTTATGTGATCTGATCACCACTCACTCAGTACTATTTACAAAGAAATTTTACTCACTGACTCGACTTCCTGTCTGTCTTCTTCGGGAAAATCTCGTCAACCAGACGATGCCAACGGTGGTCGACAATTGCAGACACGATCAATCGATCGATCGGACCTTGGCCAAGGATTTACGTCTGGACTTGACGACCTCCGCCGGACACCTCCGGTGTTGTTGAGATCCCGGACGAGCCCCCAGTCAATGTTGGGTATTTTCTCCTCCAAACATTTTTAAAACCTTTAACAAGACAAACAGAGTCAAGAAACACCAGTGAGACAGAAAGTCAAATTTTACGCGCGGAGTGCGGCCAGGCTGTACACCAAGGCTACACTAAAGTCTGGCCTGCTTTTCCGCTCTTTTTATTAAGAGACGCCCTCATCACATAAACAAGAAACTTGTCCTAAGGGTGGGGGTGATGACGCAAGACAAGTTTGTTCCCATAACATAAACGCATACGTCAATAAGTGCAGCTGTAAGGAAGAACACTTTCAGGTCAGCACATCTCGTTCGTCTGTTGCAGGTATCAGCTGTTCTGCATCTGCCTGAAGTGTCCTGTCTTTCACACTCCTTCACACTAAACACCACATCACAATAGTCAAAACGTTCTCTTACTCCCAGTCGTTAGAGGCTGCGAAAACAAAGTTATATTATAATAATAAGTACATCCAGCCCTTCATTCCCAGCTCAGATTGACCCCAGAGTGCTAAAACAAAATTGAATTCTCAGGATTGCATTAAGACAGGTGCAAAACAGCACATCTCCGTTCTCATGAGAAAGAAGACAAATGTACAAATGTTTAACAGTGATAACATATATACAAAATCCTTAACACTCAGTATCATGCAATTACGTGAAAAGTTTCATGTTATAACGTGATATTTATCATGTTATTTATTTCGTCATATGAAATTATCATGTTATTTCATGATGCGGTATTTTCACGTTATAACGAGAAATTATCACGTTATAACAAGAAATTATGCTCCACGTCGCCGTAATTATGAGATCAAGCTATTGTTTTTATTTATTTATTTTCTGTGTGTGTGTGTGTGTGTGTGTGTGTGTGTGTGTGTGTGTGTGTGTGTAATCGCTTCCGTACTTCCAGTCCAAGCGTGAGAATGCCCGAGTCATAATCGAAAATAGGCCAATTTGTAATCTCCGACACTACATTGTGATCCACACCACGGCGCGCACAAAGTGTGGCTTTCCCACTAAATTGTTGCTGGATGAATGAAACTCCTCCAGCGAGGCGAGGCACAGCTCGGGCACACAGACTGGCATGTGCCCGGGTGGGAGTGAGCCCCGCTGTGTCCCTCAGTGGTCGGTGGGTCTGTGTGAGTGAAAGCTGGAAGTCGCCCCGTGCTCCTCCCTGGACATTCATCCGGGAGCACTTCAGGCGGAAAATCCACACTTAGTGTTTGATTATAGTGTGTTATCATCGGCTGAGCTCACCTCATGTCTGTGCTGAGGGACTGGAAGTACGGAAGTATATACATAAAACTATTTAGACACCTGATCTTTTCTCATAATTACGAGATCAGGATCTCGTAATTTCGTAATTACAAGAAAAGATCTCGTAATTACGACATCAGTGGAGGAATTCCAAGTGTCGGGACAGAGCCACATGGCGCAAAGCAACGCCGTGATGAAGCCTCAGTGCAAAGCCACCGCAAGCCGTCCTGTGAGATCAACACGGAGGCACTTTTGTCCCGCGCCATGAGCGGCTCTGTGGCGCATTCCTCCGCTCCTCTTTCCATGACAAAAACTCCTGTAACAGTGGAATGTGCCGAAAAAGTGCTGACGTCCACGTCTTCTGCCATTTCTGTGGAAGTCAGATGACGTCCCGGATCAACAAAGCCTTCACTTTGGAAATGATCTGGATGTTTCAGCGGGGTTTCATCCTGTCGATCGGCGCTCGGAGTGCGACGCGATCTCAGCCGCTGTGGGCGGTCTTTAAACCGGCTGGAGCACTCCTTATGGCCCAGTCACACAGCACTTAACAAAGGGTGACGAAGCCCTGACGAAACAAGAAATCTGGACTTTTGTTGACTGTCATTGACATCGTTTAACCTTCGCGCAGCTTCGTTCCTGCAGCGGGCGCTTCGTCAGGATTTTTAAACTGTTGAAAAATTTGAACGAAGTGCAACGAAAACCTCAGTTCATCTGTGTTTTGTTTTGCTGTTGTTTTTTAATCGTTTGTGTAGTTTTTGTAACGTTATTGTTTAATTTGACTTCGTTGGAGCAGCTGAACGTTTTCACACAGTGCAGAAGCCGGTTTGTGAGCGCTGAGGCTGCTGCTGCGTTCATGTACTGTCGGAAATTACAGGGCAAACTCAACCTGCTTGCTTGGATTTTTTTATCTGTGTGGGGGGCAGCTTCAATGGGCTCAGGCACATTACATAGGCCAGAATTAATCTTTTGTGTGGATATAATTAATTATTTTGCCACAAGCAACTGTTGAATTTGAAACAACGAAAAAGTTGTGTAATTTCCGATGGTACTTGAATGCAGCATCAGCGGCAGCAGGAGCTCCTGCGTGCGCTTATTATTTTGTATTAAATATAATAATCTGAGTGTAGGAATGACAATCCAGTCCTTCTGTACATGTGGCAACAGGCAGATGAATCAAAATGATTATATAAAGAGCTGTTCTGGAAGACAGAATTCACGATCAGCAGGTGGAAATAACCGCACGAGTCAATGCGCGCATTCACACGCACTGATTAATTTACTGCTCTGATATATTCAATCATCTTTACACTTATATTTATATTTATTCTCCCTTTTGACAGTTTTCTGTTATAAATCAATATATATGTCTTAGAACATAATACAGTGATACAGCAGTGACCACGGAACACTTTTTCTTTTTTTCTTTTTTTTTAATTGGAGCACGACGGAGCGCGCATCGTGTCGACAGACAGTGTGGATTCTGATGATGATGGCGATGATCCCTCTTTTGTTCTGGACAAGGAACCAGAGCAGGTGGTCCATCAACATCTCCACAGATTCTGTTTGCAGTTTCTCCAAGACTCGGGCGCGATGAGCTCCGTTCCAGCGGCGAGTGCTGGAGCAGACACGCTCTGCTCCAGCAGTGGCTCCAGGCGCATTTCGTTGAGATTGTGAGCTTCGGTTTTGTTAAGTTCCTCTATCGTCTCTTTTGCGCTCTTGCTTCGCAGACTGTTCGGTGATAAAAGCTCTTTTGTCCACCTTTTCTCAACGAATTGTAACGTTTTTTTACTTTTTCCCTTAGTTCAGGAATCATTGTGTGCCGTGTGACTGGGCCTTTCATCTGTGTAATCCCCATAAAATCGTCCCTGAAAGCCATCTGAATTTTCCGAATGGTGTCCACCTGGAGGTCTCTCACAGTTTCTGGAAAAATTTGATGCAGCAAAGCTCCAAATCGTTCAGACATTTTATTCGCAATAAAAATCTGACGAGAGGGGTGGACCACTGCTCACTCAAAGCCTGCTCGAATGACGCAACCGACAGGCGTGAAAAAACTCAGGCATGCGCACGAAGGTTCAAGCTTGGCTGATGCAATCACACGTGATTCAAATCCATATGGTTTTTGCAAAAAATAAAAAGGTCGGATAGTTTTCTAACAAACCTCGTATGTGTTTCTGAATGAGCTGCCACGTATTGCCATTGTCAGCAGTCTGTATATATTCATAGATGTATGTATTGTATTATTATACAAATCTAGATCATTATCATTTCACCTGTGTTAAACTACAAATAACTAACGTAAGATGAACTGCTGCACCAAAAGCAGCTTGTTGACAGCTGCCTTTTATCAGCATTTATCTATATTTTAATAGCCAAGTGGCCTCTGTGTGCGCGTGTGTATGACTTTGATCAAGGAGAAACTGGGGAGAGCTGACATTTGCCATTTGGTATGCTTATGTATTTTGGGTCAAGGATGAACCATGTGAAAATGGAAAATTGATACGACTAATATTTTTGGAGAAATTTGTGATTTTTAGCTAACAACAGTGAACAATGGACATTGTGCTGCAATGGGAGTTTAGGGTTTGGGAGTTTTAAATGTTGTGGTTCATGTTAGTTTAACTGTGTTGTTAATGTTATTGATATATTGTGTTTTTGTAGTTCAATTGGTTTAGTCATTTTAGTTAAGTGTCATGTTACCATTACCATGAGTGAGAAGTGAAGTGTATTTCATGTTTTCTGCCACCGTCTTTGTTTGTGGGTGTGTAAAAATAAAAGTGCAGAAAAGACAAAAAACTGTGTGTGCATGCATGCCTGTCCAGCGCTTATTGAAGGCAGGTGTTTTTTTTTTCCAAAGTTTTGACCCGGTCATTAAATTAATTCTCCATAGATGTTTGGTACCTCCTGGCTGTAGCTAATCTGTTACATACGTATCACAGAATTTGTCTGTTTTATACATGTAACAGATTTCGATTATAAAGGAAAAAAATTCGCTGGTCCACCTGAATCCATTATATGTGAGTTTTACTGTATATTATTTCCATAATTTTATGTTTACTTTTTCATTATGTAATTTATGAGGCTTGGTATTTTTACATCATTGATATATATGTAATTAAAATGAGTGATTCACAACAGAAAATTATATATTTTTTATTTATTAGATAATTCTCAGTGATTAGGATCCAACATAATATAACACAGACAGACAAAACACAAACACACGTGCGCGCAACACACACACAGACACTTTGTGGTGTACACACAGTAGGCATCGGCAAATTTGAATTAAATTTTGACCCCTATGTACAGTAGTGTTCAGAATAATAGTAGTGCTATGTGACTCAAAAAGATGATCCAGGTTTGAGTATATTCTTATTGTTACATGGGAAACAAGGTACCAGTAGATTCAGTAGATTCTCACAAATCCAACAAGACCAGCATTCATGATATGCACACTCTTAAGGCTATGAAATTGGGTTATTAGTAAAAAAAAGTAGAAAAGGGGGTGTTCACAATAATAGTAGCATCTGCTGTTGACGCTACAAACTCAAAACTATTATGTTTCAAACTGCTTTTTTAGCAATCCTGTGAATCACTCAACTAGTATTTAGTTGTATAACCACAGTTTTTCATGATTTCTTCACATCTGTGAGGCATTAATTTTGTTGGTTTGGAACCAAGATTTTGCTTGTTTACTAGTGTGCTTGGGGTCATTGTCTTGTTGAAACACCCATTTCAAGGGCATGTCCTCTTCAGCATAAGGCAACATGAGCTCTTTAAGTATTTTGACATATCCAAACTGATCCATGATACCTGGTATGCGATATATAGGCCCAACACCATAGTAGGAGAAACATGCCCATATCATGATGCTTGCACCACCATGCTTCACTGTGAACTGTGGCTTGAATTCAGAGTTTGGGGGTCATCTCACAAACTGTCTGTGGCCCTTGGACCCAAAAAGAACAATTTTACTCTCAGCAGTCCACAAAATATTCCTCCATTTCTCTTTAGGCCAGTTGATGTGTTGTTTGGCAAATTGTAACCTCTTCTGCACGTCTTTTATTTAACAGAGGGACTTTGCAGGGGATTCTTGCAAATAAATTAGCTTCACACAGGCATCTTCTAACTGTCACAGCTCTTACAGGTAACTCCAGACTGTCTTTGATCATCCTGGAGCTGATCAATGGGTGAGCCTTTGCCATTCTGGTTATTCTTCTATCCATTTTGATGGTTGTTATCCGTTTTCTTCCACGCATCTGTTTTTTTTTTTTGTTGTTGTTTTTGTTTTGGTCCATTTTAAAGCATTGGAGATCATTGAAGATGAAACAGCCTATAATTTTTTGCAACCATGCGTATAAGTTTTCCCCCTCTCCAATCAACTTTTTAATCAAACTACGCTGTTCTTCTGAACAATGTCTTGAACATCCCATTTTCCTCAGGCTTTCAAAGAGAAAAGCATGTTCAACAGGTGCTGGCTTCATCCTTAAATAGGGGACATCTGATTCACACCTGTTTGTTCCACAAAGTTTACGAACTCACCGACTGAATGCCACACTACTATTATTATGAACACCCCCTTTTCTACTTTTTTTACTAGTAGCCCAATTTCATAGCCTTAAGAGTGTGCATATCATGAATGCTTGGTCTTGTTGGATTTGTGAGAATCTACTGAATCTACTGGTACCTTGTTTCCCATGTAACAGTAAGAAATAAACTCAAAACCTGTATTAATTTTTTAGTCACATAGCACTACTATCATTCTGAACACTACCGTAATTCTTCATTTGACCCTACCTGTCTGTGTCCTATTGAAAATTCAAGTGGCTAACATGCTTTTACAAAACAGTAATGTCTAAGGAGTATTTGTGCCACATTTGGTGCTTGTTTCCAGAAATGAAACAATTGTTACAGTTATCTGCTCCACTAATACATATCTGGTGAGTGAGTACAGGAAGTCATTGAAAACCTCGGTCGTGGACTTAGTCCAGTGTGGTCACAAACTCATACTCCATCTTCTCATTCAGCTGTTCAAGGGATGTCATCGGGACATCACTGTGTCCACAAAGATCATGGACAATTATGAAATATCGTAGTAACATTTCTAACATTCATTTTTCATACAAAATTTTATTTAATCTTTATTTAGCGGCAAAGCTCGCAGTTTCGTTGAGTGCACTTCATTTGTCTGGGGTTTTGTTTTTGATATATCTCTAAGGCAGTGGTAGTCAACTCTTTCCAGAAAGGGCCGAGAGGGTGCATGTTTTCTTTGTAACCACCCACTCCACCAGGTGATTTCACTGATTAACTGATTCCATCTGCTCAAAGTGATGTTAATCAGTAGAAATCACCTCATGGAGTGAGTGTTTGCAAAGAAAACCTGCATCCTCTCGGCCCTTTCAGTCAACCCAGCTGTAAATGGGTACCAGCCTTTGCTGGGGAAGTCACCTGCTTTGGACTGGTGTCCCGTCCAGGGAGAGTCATAGACTCTTATCCACTTCACCCTACTGAATCTGGAGATGAGCAACGGCACCATCAGGCCTCAGGGCCAATACAGGATTTACTGTTTTGATTTCCAGTTCACTTCAAATAAACGTTTTCACAAATACTACAACATTGTTGTGTGCCTCTTTGTGTGAGGAGACAAAATTTATTTATTTATTTGCCCCAGTCATTGGTTGACTCGGATCCAGTTTAAAAAAAAATAATTAAATATCATAGCCGTGGCAGTCGAGACTGGCTCCTATGCAAATGAAGTGGTTAAACATTCCAAAGACCAAAGCCATCAAAGATATGGTATTAAAAATTGTTATACCCAAAGAGGAAATTTACACATGCAATTTTGGATGAAGGACCCCCAAGAAAAGTTAAATCACATAGTACTGTTGATTAATGTTTAATATTCAGTGGTTTGTTTGTTTTTAAGATAGTGTGAGCTGTTGCCATTGTCAGGCTACTTTGCAAAATACAACAGTAATTTTTTTTGGTCTTCCTACAGCAACTCTACTAGAATGCACATAAAGAGGAAAGCAGCAGACAGAATGATTTTTATGCCAAGTTTTATTTATTACAGAAAGTTATTTTCGTATGTTATAAAGTAGCCTGATAATGCTGACAGCCAATGGTAGCTATTGAAACCACTGTTTTGTGGGCAAATTAATCATTTAGATTAACTAATTGTAAACAGTCAACAGGAAAATAGTTGTTGGTGGCAGCCCAGCTCCACTCCACTGTTCCACTCATAAGTCATTGCAAAAGTACCAGTCTGCTGCAGTCAGCTGATATGTGGATACGCCCTTGGCTTTTTCAGTTGCTGAGGTCCTGAACACTGACACTCTTCGGTCATGCACAGAGAAGCATGCCACATGTCCATAGTGTCATGTGTGACGTTCCCTCATAGTGCAGTTGCTACACCTCAAGTCTTTCCAAGTTATTGTTTGACACATTCTTTCTGGTGGTTCTATTAACCAGTTTTCATAGAACATATCTGAGCATCATACAGTATATGTGCGCATCAATGTAGGTGAAAACTGCAGACTTTATCTGCTTTTATGAACTTGCTAAATGTTTATGATTTTTATGTACTTGTTTATATATTTATTTTTCAGGCTATATGAAGCCAAACTCAACAGTCCACTGCAGAAAGCCTTGAGTCCTATGGTGTGGTGCCGTCAAGCTCTTGACAATCCCAGTCCTGAGATGGAATCAGCCAAGCGTTCAGCATCATCCACAGACTGGACCTCACCATGTCAGGTAAGATTTGTTGGCAGAGGTGAAATGTGTCCCACCCAGTGTTAATTTTGTCACCTATTTTTAATTTAGTCTCAGTCTTTTGTCAAATATCCTTTATTAGTTTGTTTATAGTCATTCACACCTCATGTTCACTTACTCATGTTGTATGTTGACTAAAAGTTTTCATTTTAATCTGCTTTTGGTGAAAAGAGAAACTGAATGTATTTTAGTCTTGTTTATTCAAGACATTTTTGGGTTTGAATTAAAACACATTAGATTATTTCTTATTACCATTTTAGTCAATGTCTTTCACACATCTCAAATACTGAAAGTTATGTGACAAAAGGCACTTGATGAGATGATTGAAAGCTTGTGGTGTTTTTTCCCTCAATCTTTTAAATCAGCAAGGCTTCCCGTTAGATACAATTGACATTAGTTTTCTTATAAATCCACAGCGCTGTAGGAGCGCAGGTCTTTTGAATGACACATGTGTTGGATCTGCTTAATTCTTGTTACATGTTCATAATTGGCTGGGAATTTGTTCAAGCAAAACAGAATAGAATATAAATAATTCAAGACTTGTTTTTATCTATTCTAATGCCGCGTTCACACCGGACGCGACGCAAGTGACAGCAGAGACAGGTTGCCATGTAATCCCTATGGAAGAATGTGTTTTGGCGCCAAGCTGCACAGCGAATGAAGTGACGTGAGTGAAGCGATTTTGAGCGATTGGCGCATTTGTGGCGCGATATTGCTTCGTGTCACGTCGCATTGCCCTCCTCCCCAAGTTGAAAAATCTGCACTTTTCTGTCTTGTCGCGCCGCGATGACCAATCAGGGACTGAATATGTAGTGATGTGGAGATGTCTGGAGTTTGTGAGTTGGATGTGAGCATGTCCTGTCTCTGGTAGCCAGTCTGTGAGCAGGACATATGTCCCTTTTGTCCTTTATTTCACAGCAGCCCCGCAGCAGTGGGAGTGGATGTTTTTTGTTTTGTTTTTTTTGTTTTTACGTGCGCGTGAGAGCGAACCGTCCCTGAAGATTATTTTATTAATTATCTACACAGATGTATAATAAAACAAATGGTGACTGATTTCTAAACACAATTATGACAGGGTTTTTTTTGGGGAAGAGCGAGGAGCAGCCCCACAGCAAGCAGCGGACTCTTTTTGTATTGTAATCTTATGTGCGTGCGAGCGTATCGTCCGTGAAGATTATTTTATTTATTAACTACACAGATGTATAATAAAGCAAATGGTGACTGGTTTCTAAACATAATTATGACAGAGTTTTTGGAGCGAGGAGCAGCCCTGCAGCAGGGGGAGCGGAGGTTTTGATTGTTTACATGTGCGCGCGTGAACGGGACAGGAGGTCCTTAAACTGGGTCCCACAGAGGCGGAAGTACCGCTGAAAGCAGCCGTCATCCAGACGCAGCTCCTGCAGCAAATAATGATACTCCCCGAATTGGGAACGTCTCAGCTTTCCACAACAACTCGCTCCGTGTGATCAAGGTCCGTCATGTTAACTTGACTGACATCCGGAGCCGACGAGCGGAATTGAAGCTCCTCCTATTTGATGACACACTGGGGCGAATTTTCGCAGCAAAAGCAGAGCGACATGCCGGGCGATGGTGGCACATCTGTCGCCACGCGACCAACGCGAATTTGTGGCGTCTGGTTGCGCCCGGTGTGAACGCGGCATAAGAGCCACAACATGAGCCAATTTAATTTAAATATGATGCATACTTCATTATTTTGTTATTTCATATTATCTGTTATATATTAGTCATAGATAATCCAATATCCAATTGATATTGGATGCCTGTAGCATTTGCCGCTCTGTTCAAAAATCTAACAGCATCTGACAGCAGGGGAATCAAACAAAACAGAGACCATGTTATTTTAAAAAATTTTTACCTGAGACCAAAATATGGCCATCACGTATTGCGAAGACTTTGCGTCTGTCTGTCTGTGCTCAGCATAAGTCCAGTCCTATTACTGCCAGGGTCTTCAAATTCACAGGGAACATTATTGGGAGACAGACTTTGGACAAGTTCAAAGATGGCTAAACTTGACCTATTTTAAGAGGTCAAAAGGTCGCATTCTTTCTACACACTCTTTCATTGATTACATGCTCATACGGCCAAGGGTGTTTTAGCATTGTGTTATATTTGAATGTTTTGAATGCCTTTTTAGAATGCACAGGACATCCCACGCATTCTCAAATGCACCGGTACATTTTATATGTTGCTTCCAGCCTTGATGATTTTGCGTCAGAACGGCATCAGCATGAACTCTGCTGAATGTGACGCATTTTGGAAACATTTTCAAAGTAGATTGTAGATGAAAGATGAGATTTTATTTCAGCTTATATTTCAAGAAAAACATTTTAGTCTCATCTTCTTTTGTCAACAGTAATGCATGTTAATTTAATCTTAGTGAGCATTTTAAAACACTGACGTAGTATCGTCCTCATATTGAAAAAAAAAATGGTCGTTGACGAAGATATCTCGTCTCACAAAATTATTAACACTAGTCCCATCAATTTGGGAGAAGTAGAAACTAACAATACCACAGGGACTGGATTGCTGGACTTGGTAGGGATATAAAATTCAATTAGGCTGTTTAGGTTTAGCTCTCTGCTCATTATTCCATCATACTGACCAGTGGTATCAGAAGTGATTATTAATCTAGCCTTATTTTTCAAGTTCTTGTTCTTTGCACACAAAACTGTTTAGAGATCTGAAATTTCTTATTTATGTTCCCCTTGGCCATCCAACCTTTTTACTAATTGTGTTATGTAACATATGCTGTAGTCAGCATATTTTCAATATTAAAAGTTTGTGCTGAATCAATAATATTAATGAGAACGGTGTAATTTAGTTGTTTCTTTCCAGCCAGTGTTTGTAGAAATGTGGCAAAAATGTGACTATTCAGTTTATTTGTACAGCGCCAAATCACAGCATGAGTCACCCTAGGGTGCTTCACAAGAGTAAGGTCTAAGAATATTTAAAGCAAATTGTAAAAGAGAGACCTGTTTGTGAGCAAATGTTGTTGATTTTGTTTGTTGAAAATTCAGGTTATATTGTGAAAAGATCGCAAATGCTGTGGTTTTATGATTCGACAGATACGTGAATTGATAGCCACTTAAAGCATCGCGTCAAACACAATGTTGTTCACCAATTAAAGGTACAAATCAGTGAAAGCACCAGGGTTAGAGGGAGTTATTTGGGTGTTTTGGAGACATCTTCTTTGGTGCACATGCTGTTTGATGCATTGTTGCAGTACTGTTTTAAGAAATGACTGGGGCTGGTTTCAGAAAGCAGGTTTAGTGAAAACTGAGTTTGTAATCCTTGAAATAAGGGAAGCTGAGTTTTGTATCTCAAAAGGGGAGGTTAATCAAACCAAGAAAGAGAGGTAACTTCAGCCCATTTCAGAAAGAGATGCAAGTTAAGCTCAGAATAAGTTACTATGTTAACAGTGTGTGACCTTAACCTGGTCAGAAGCAGGTTTTCTTCAATAAACCCTGAATGTCTCTCTCTGCTCTCTCTTATACAACAGTTTCACTTCCTCATTCATTTATCTGCATCATCCTGTGAAGATGAGAATTAGGTTTTAGTATACTTTAACTTACTTTGGACATAATCTTGGAGTACTGAGTAGTCTTGTTATAGCTGCAAGGGGAAATGATGAGGCATGAGGGTCCACATGGCAGAGAACTCCATCTGAATCTGGTGGGACAATTGACAAACCCATAAAAGGGCATTTCATATATACATTGTGTAGAAAAGCCCAAATTTTCTTTGCCTGCTCAGTTGTATTTACCTGCAAAGTAAAATTCAAAATCACCCATTTGGGCATGAAACGGCCCAGTTTGGTAACAGTGGGTGCAACAACGAAGTGTTAATTATTTTATTTTAAAATATTGTGTAAAACATTGGACACCTTACTTTCATTCAGGACCACAGGCAGAATTTTTTTGTTTTCATTGCTTATTAAGTTCTTTTTCAAAATGGAATGCAGAGGGATATTTAAGGGAAAAGTAAAGACCTGTGTGGTTTGTTGTTGGTTGTTTATGGTTTTGCATCCAGCCTTTTTATACAGTACCATATAAACCGTATGGTGCTGTAAATATGTGTCAAGTCGGAGTGACCATGCTTGATTTGAGACAAACTACAAGTTTGTCAAGATCCTTGACAGAATTATTAAATGACATATTATGATAAATACTGATATCAAACAATATGGGTAAAAATATTGTGATAATATTCTTTGCCTCATTCCTACTTCTTTCCTCCACTAAGGTGAGTTTTTTTTGTTTGTCCCCGTCCCCCCCGTCCCCCCCCCCCCCATTGTTTGTGTGTGAGCTACTGCCCTTATTCATGTTTTGAACAGGCCCATATTAAAGTACAGATAGAAACTTGTCCAGGTCGTTTTTGAACATTGCTGTATTTATAACTGGCTCTTGAAAAAAAAAAATACTGTCCATTTTTTTTTTTTATGTTACCACACAGGGGGGAAAAAGAAAAAAATTAGCTTCAATTTATTACTCAGGTCTGTAATATCATCTGTAATATACTTCTCCCTGTGCACTCATGCTGACTCATTGACTGACACTAATTATAGTTAGCACCTTAGTAAAGAGGACGGCTAAAATAAGAGGGGTTATTTCCATTTTGACAGTGGTATGTCCGTGTGACGGTTAGATCACATTGGGCCTTTTAGAGTGCTGAAAGTTGTTGCTGCATAGTGGAGATCATCTCAGCTCTGGTGTAATACAACTGCACATGTACCAAAAGTGTGTGTGTGTGTGTGTGTGTGTGTGTGTGTGTGTGTGTGTGTGTGTGTGTGTGTGTGTGTGTGTGTGTGTGTGTGTGTGTGTGTCACAGAATGGATGTAGTTTGAAACACACTCGGCCATGGCGTCGGCTGTGACACTGCGGCCATGTACTTTGTTTCCTGAGTGCGGTCCACCATGCAGGCGCCTCACTGGCTCCTGGAAGTGGACCAGCCCAAAGGGATGTTCATTGTAGATCTGGCTACAGCAGACAGATAGCTCCTCGTATGGGATTAAGGTGGACTCCAGGTGTGTCAGTCAACACCTAAAACAGTTTTGTGAAATTGTGGATGTGTTCATGTGCTGTACTATTTATTATACACTCCAAAACCTGGCTTGCTTCAGTCTGATTATTTTCAGATGTTTCACATTTCATCTACACAGTGTTTTCCTCCCTCCACATTTTGTAATACAGCCTAGCCAAAAAAGGGGATACAACTGCTGTAGAAAATGCGTCTGAGGGCAAAATTCAAATAAGGCATTGTGAATGTAGCCCATTAAGAACTTCAGTGAACAGTGCACACCAGCTGTCTAGTGACTGGCTACAAATAAGTAGTGACTTCAGAGGGGAAACATGCTCATAATTGGTGATATCATTGCTGTAGGCGTGGATGGATGATGTCATCTTCCACAGGCCTGAGATGATTCCTCCCAGCACAGATATTTAAAGTAGTTAAAGTAAGTGTTAAAATAAATGTAAGAATCAATGAGTTGTTGCATTTTCCATGAAGTCCCATCTTTTTGTATTGTCTAGTGTTTCCATTTATTAACAATCAAAAAATATATTAAATTTTAAATGTACACTATTGACAGCTCTGAGGGAATTACAAGGTTATGTTAATGTGATTAGAGAAACTGGGCAAAGTGCAACTTTTGTGTACAGGGGTCCCTCGTTTATCGCGGGAGTTACGTTCTAAAAATAACCCGCAATAGGCGAAATCCGCGAAGTAGCCAGAGTTATTTTTTACAATTATTATAGATGTTTTAAGGCTGTAAAACCCCTCACTACACACTTTATACACTTTTCTCAAACAGGCATTAACATTTTCTCACTTATCTCTCTTTTTTTTTTTTTTCTTCTTCCTCTTCTGGGCGAGAAGATTATAAACAGACACACGCAGAACACAATGCACGTGCTCTCCCTTCGCTCACTGCCTCCAGGGGGTACGAATGCGGGACCATTCATACCCCCGGTTATGGCCACGGAGCTCTGCGGCTGTGGTTACCAAGACCATGCAGTGGCGGATGCGGATTTTTCCGCAAGAAGTCTGTCTTTGCGGGCTGGCGGAGCGCTCCGCATCAAAACAGCAAGCGTAGTCTCTGGACCTGTAGCCAGAGTTTGGCTGCAGCTCCGCACAGCAGAGAGGGGGTGGTGTGAGTGGCCCACTGCGGCATTTACCGAGCCCGCAGACTCAGTAAGCGCATCGGAGGCAGTGAGAGCAATCGCGGTGATGCTGACCGGTGCCACGACCGGCCCGCCTGGTAAGGACACAGAACACAATGCGCTGTTAAAAAACAAAACAAAAAAAAAGCATGCAAGATTACACTAAAAAAATCCGCGAAACTGGGAGCCCGCGAAAGGTGAACAATGATATAGTGAGGGACCACTGTATTGCTTTACCAACAACAGCTTTAGGGCCCTTTCACACATAACACGATTGAAGCCGACTGGCGCACGAAGGAGGAATTGCATGCAACTTGTGAAAAATCGGAGCTGCCTCGAACGCTTTGTACAGCTGTCGCAAGAAGCATTCACGCACAGCACATGCGTTTTACATTTGCGTGCTGCTCGCGCCTGTAACCCATTCCAACGACAGGCAAGATGAGGTCACATTGTCAGCTGATCGTGTTCGCAGCATTCGCACGGCATGTCGTACACAGCTCGGACATATCATGCCACGGCAAGATATGCTGCACGAAATCATCGCCCATGTTGCACTGTGGCCGAATGATGTGATCGAGGCAGCCTTTACACTAGCGTCCCCAAGACAGCGAGTGCCCATTCGACCCCCTCTCGTCAGGTGTCGACCCGAGTCCAAGTGCCACCCACAAACATCCAACACCACTCGCGGGGCACTTAAAAAAGGCAGGGCTATTTGTGGAGCCAGCACGAGAGTAGAGGGTAGGCGACCACATTCGAGCTGCACTGTGCAAATGTCTAAGTGCCCGTATAGCAAACCACAGTGAAAGGAAATGCTTTGATTCAAAACTCAATATTGTCATATTTGTTGCTTGTAGTGCTACCAAACTCACATCAGACATCAGTGAGCTCCCTCTGGTTGTACTACAGCACTTAAATGTGAAAATAAACTTCTATATAATTTTTGGGATTTTTTTTTTTTTTAATTCCAATAAATTTTAATAAAATCTCTCACTTTTTACTTATTGCTTGTAGTTTCTTAAATGTGACAATGTTTCGATCCCACTGGATCTTCCTCTGGTCAAAGAGTATGCCCCTCCCATATATAACATCTACTCCCTGATTAGTTGGCCCATCCCCCAGGTGGCAGGAGTTTAGCACACATATATACACATCATATCATTGGTCAAACCTGACCATTATGACCATAAAAATGTTCCATACATCTTATCCCCACAAAAAAATATTAAAAATAAGAAAAATTAAAAACATTAAAGATGTATACAGTACAATTATAGAAAGTGCTTAATATCATACTCCTGGTTAAGGCCATAAGGCGTTAGAGTTTGTAATGTATAAATGTGGAAGCTCTCTCTTTGTAAGAGCAGCCTGTTGTCTCCTCCTCTTCTTGGGGGTTTTATATGCTCAGTCCCAATGTATTTTAGAGAGGAGACGGGGTACTGTCCTTCCTTAAAATGAGCAGCAACAGGATTTCTTAAGTCCTCGTTCTGAATACTGCATCTGTGCTCTGCTATTCGAGTTTTTAATGCTCTAGATGTTTAACCTACATAACCCAGTCCACAGGGGCATTTTAAGAGCCGACATCTGTAACTTTCAAATGGGTGGCGATATATCATGTTTCAGTAGGCCACTGAAGTTTTTTTTAGGGGAAAATGTATTGTCCAAATGGACAAAAATTATGTTTTTATCCAAAAATCCCTTCGGGAGGAAAATTACGTGTTAAAGGGGCCAAAACAGTGACATAGTCAAAATGTGGATTTTGGCCTTTCAATATCTTTGTGCGCCCTCAGTAAGCCTCATTGATCTTATGGTATATGAATGTATGGATGGAGTTCTTCCATTTAGCATTTAGTGATTTGTAATGTACTTTAGCGATTCCAGAGCAATGAGCAAAGACAACTTATTCAAAATAAGAAATAATTAAAATTTCAAAACTAAAAAGTCACAATAACAACATTCAAGGCATCTGCCAGCTGAGCCGCCTATTGAAGTGTCGGAGAACTAATGTTTTGTCTTTCTTGATTAACTGGAGTGTGATCTGGTGTGAACATTTTAGCACAAGGAGGGTTAATGAGGCAAAACGCCTTCTTGATATCTTTATCATGAATAGCAGAGATACAGAGGAACATAATCAAACAAGTTTCACTGAAATCCATAGGGGCACACTGAGATATGGCCAAATGAAAATCGCCAAATATCGTGTTCTTAACATAAGCGCCACCGATGCTAAAGCGCCCTAACTATGCCACCACCATTTATGCAAATTTGGAAGGAACTTGTCCCAGTGTATCCAAATATGCATAAATGAGCAAGGCTTATTCAGGGCGCAGGCCCTGGGAGGGTCCCAAATGTAGCCCAAAATGCCAAAAGTTGTGACTTGAAGCACCACCTATAGGTGGCGCCCTCAGTTAGCCTTGAAAAATATAACACTAAATGGGAGAACTGAGCTGAGCTGAGTATTTCAAATAGCATCTAGGCACATTTGTTCTGTGTTCACTGCAGTAGCCTTGCACCTGGTGATGTGCATATATCTACCCTGATTATTGCTTGTAGTGCAACCAAACTCATAACACACATCAATGACCTCCCTCTCATTGTACTTGGGGGGAGGGGGAGGTTTGGTCAGTTGTAGTTTGTTGTCTGGATTACAACACTTGGAAAGAGGTGTCATTTCATTTAAAACGGCGATTCACTTTGATGTTATTGATTCTGGAAGGTCAAATTTTTATATATCTTTCCATCTTTACTTAACTAACAACAGTAACGTGATCATGACTACACACCATTTGTTAACTCCTCAATATTGAAATTGTCCTGGTAGCTCATTTTACAAGTGAAAACTCTGAATTTCTGTTGAAATTTGCTAACTCTTCGACCATGTGAAAAAGGTGATGTCTGCACATCAAGCCATAATGCTGAACCTGGGAAACCGACCTCAACCATTCCTATTTCAACAGCAGGTATTTTGGGAGTTACATACCTGATTTTTTTTTTATATATATATATAAATTTACCCTGGAATTGTATTATATTATTTCTCGTGTTCATATACTATTGACTTGAAGAAAGTTAGATTGTAGACAACATGATTAGCGTCTTGAAACAAAACTTATTAAATACATTTACTTGTAGTGCCTCAATGCACATGCGCTGTGATGAGACTGTCAGCCCAAGGCTGAGCTTTCAGACTGTGAAAGGGGCTTTTCCACTATGAAAAGGGGCAAGACCCCCCTTCCTAACAGACTGAAAGAAGAAACCCTGGACAACCTCCTTATGATTTGTATTGAAGGAGATGAGGGAGAAACATTTAGCTATGAGTCAGCTTGCAACAACTGGGCAGGGACGAATAAAACAAGAGTTGACATTACTGCCTGAGCATTCTGTAATCAAATCTATGATAGAAATGTACATGTATCTGTTTTAGTTTAAGTACCTGATTGTCCAATATTTTGGAAACATGGTATGTAAAAGGTAAAAATATCATGGTCTAATTAACTTAATTCCAGAGCTATTTGGTTTATTTAGACAGACAAAGAAGGTCCTTTATAAGCACATAATGCAAAAGTTTCAGGGGGGCTTTGCTCCCCTGGGCCCCCCACTGGTGCACCACCTAAGCAGTCCGTGAACTCCCAGCTTTTTAAGGTGATTTTTCCATCCCATTACCCTGGTAAAAACTCTTGGTCAGAACCCTGCATTCACTTGTCTCAGTGACATTCATGACTCTGGGTCCTTGACCTATGAGATTGAGACATGCCTGGGAAGAGTTTATGGAGTCAGGAGTGTGCTGGACAGAGATGTTTGGTAATGTCGGTATCTTTGCAGGAGAACTACAGTCCATGTCTCTAGGGTTGTGATGCTTACTGTATGGTTTTGACACTTGGGTGCTTTTCAGTCAACATCCAACAGTACTGAAAGTTTCTCCAGAGAGAGCTTGTACCAATGAGATCCCGTCATCACCTGAGGATTCTGACTGAAGTCAAACTCTCAGAACCATGGAGTAGGACTGGAAGCACCATGACCATGAACACCGAGAGTTCTTTCTGTTTCGTCTCGCAGCCTATATGTGGGGCATATGCACTGATGATATTCATCATCATCCCTTCAGTTTCCAACTTCACACTCATCACCCTGTCAGACACCTGCTTAACTGCCAACAGACTTTTAACATACTCTTCCTTTAAAATGACCCCACCTATGCTCCTGGCCTTTCTACCCTTCCACTTGGTCTCTTGCACACACAATATGTCTATCTTTCTCCTCTCCGTCATGTCAGCCAACTCTCTCCCTTTACCAGTCATACAACCAACAAACTCTCACTTCCACCTTTCTAGTTTTCCTCTTCTCCCGCTGTCTATGGACACATTTTCCTTCTCTTCTTCTTCACCCAGCAGTAGCCCAGTTTCCACCAGCACCCTTTTGGACAACGGCACCAATGGCAGTCATTGTTAACCTGAGCCTCGACCGATCCAGTATGGAAATTTGATTTGTACTCTGCATTTTTGTTTTGGCTTGTTTTATGTCGGATGCTCCTCCTGGCACAACCCTGCTCATTTATCCAGGCTTGGGACCGGCATTTGTAATGTACTGGCTGCACACCCCACATGTGGCTGAGGTATTTAAAAATATGGAAGAAAATGAAATATACAGAAAAGAATGAAGTAATGCAATTAAAGTATCCTCCCCCCCCCCCATCAAAGACATTAATATGTGCAATCTCACACACATACACCCTAATACTGTACATACATATACAATTGCATTTAGTCACATCAGCATTTTTCGTATGCTTGATAAAACAAAAAGGTTTTGGGTTTAGATTTAAATTTGCAAACATTATTTCCAGAGTATATTGTATGAGATAAAGCATAAGGCAGGTCCACAGTGATTAAATGTACTTTACCTGCCACTGATTTATCGCTGGATCCAACCAGGAAGCTATCTGAATACCTATGCCGCGTTCACACTGGGCGCGATCAGATGCCACAAAATCTCTTTGGTCGCGTGGCGGCGGACGTGCCACCATCTCCCGGTGTGTCGCTCTGCTTTTGCTGCGGAAATTTGCCCCAGTGCGTCATCAAATAGGAGGAGCTTCCATTCCGCTCGCCGGCTCCGGTTGTCAGTCAAGTTAACATGACGGACCTTGATCACACGGAGCAAGTTGTTGTGGAAAGCTCCCAATTCGGGGAGTATCATTGTTTGCTGCAGGAGCTGCGTCTGGATGACGGCTGCTTTCAGCGGTCCTTCCGCCTCTGCTGCTTGCTGTGGGGCTGCTCCTTGCTCTTCCCCCAAAAATTATAATATATATATATGTATATGTGTGTGTGTATGTTTAGAAACCAGTCACCATTTGCTTTATTATACATCTGTGTAGTTAATAAATAAAATAATCTTCACGGACGATACACTCGCACACGCACGTAAGATTACAATACAAAAAGAGTCCGCTGCTTGCTGTGGGGCTGCTCCTCGCTCTTCCCCAAAAAAAACCCTGTCATAATTGTTTAGAAACCAGTCACTACTTGTTTTATTATACATCTGTGTAGTTAATAAGTAAAATAATCTCCACGGACAATTCGTTCGTGCGCGCACGTAAAATAAAAAAATAAAAAATAAAAACCTACGCTCCCGCTGCTGTGGGGCTGCTGCTTGCTCCAAAAACTCTGTCATAATTGTGAAATAAAGGACAAAAGAGACATAAGTCCTGCTCACAGGTTGGCTACCACAGACAGGACACATCCTCAGTCAAACTCCAGACATCTCCACGTCACTACATATTCAGTCCCTGATTGGTCATCGCAGCGCGACAAGACGAAAAAGTTCAGATTTTTCAACTTGGGGAGAAGGGCGATGTGACGCGACGCAATATCGCGCCACAAACGCGCCAATCAAATCGCTTCACTCGCATCGCTTCATTCGCGTCCATCACGTCACGCTGCGTGGCTTGGCGCCAAAACGCGTCCTTACATAGGGATTACATGGCAACCTGTCGCTCGCGTCGCACCCAGTGTGAACGCGGCATTAGAGGTCTGGTTATAGCATCAACCTCAAAAGTCAGATGTTCCTCACAAACAAACACACCCTCATTACTTGACTCCACAGTCCTCCCAAACACCCAGTTCATGTATGCATTGAACAGAACACAAACCAGAACACCTCCAAAATGAACATCAAAATTAATCGGGGAAGATATCGGTCTTCCTTCACTCTGCACAGCACTCACAGTACTTGTGCTGGTTTTGATTATGTATAGTTCAGCAACTTTTTTTGTGCAAATTCTCAGGATGCTTCCTGATAAACCAATTCGAATGCTTTCCTGAGGCCAACATGTAAACTGCAACACAGCCCTGCATAGATTCATGCCTGCCTTCAATGAGTATTCACAGAGCTAGGACATGTATGACTGTTGACATGCATGTGAAACCAGACTGTTCTAGTTGCTAAGCAGCAACTAGCTGCCATGGGACCTGTAGACAATGGCCTTTCCAAGTCACGTTCCCAGTAGTGAGGTCTTCAGTCAGTTATTCTTTTGTACAGAGGGACAACATGTCCTTTCTAGCCTGTTGGGATGACACCTTCCCAAATGGAAGCAGAGATTACTTGCAGCACAAGGAGAACATCATCTCCACTTGCCTGAAGAAGGTGATCCTTGCAGCTTTACCCACTCTCAATTGTGTCATCACCTCAAAACGAATTCCAAGTGGAAGATTTGTTTTGTTTTGGGTTTTTTTGTTTGTTTGGATCCTGGAACAGGTGTCAGCCACAAGACTCCCATTCTTTCTTTTCCTTTTTTTGTGTCAGTTTGGAAGTATCCTAAAACCAGTATACAACCTCCTTTGTAACTGGTTGGAGCCCAGAAATGCTCAGTATCCTGGAAAGAGGGTCAGCATTATAGAACTCTCAAAGTAGCTGATCCATTAATGTGATGCATATTATTCTGAAATTACTACTTTTACCATTGGTGCTTATGGGTTGATGGTAATCCTTTTTTTGTTGTTGGTTTTTTTTTTTTACTTAAATAATATTTTCAGTTCTGGACTGTTACCTGTGCAGAGTATTTATACTTAGGGGTGGGGTAAATAATCAGTTCTTAGATACATCATGATGCAGATGTTGGGTGAATCTCCATTGATTCACAAATGTCAAAAATCTATTTTATAACTGTTAATTGCAGAGGTGGGCATGAACACTGGTGCTGGGCCCCGTGCTCTGCACTTTAAAGGCTCATCTTAAGACAGACTCGAGTTCTGTTTCATAAAGGCCTAAGAAAAATTCCAACTGAAATATTTGCTGGGTATCATGACTGTCATTTATCAATGATTACCTTAAGTTATTTCCGCCACTCTTGTCTTTGAGCACAATGTGCACATGTCACGATGAACCCAAAGTGCAATTAAAAAGAAAATCAGTTTGCACAAGGTTAGAACTGATGTCAGCAGTACAACAAAGTTTCACCTTTATCACGGTGCATGTTCCTGTTTTAATCATTCTGACAGAAGTACAAAGTCCATTAGTGCTGTGCAGCCAGTTTGCCTGTGCATCACTATGAGCTGCACATTAATATTTTGCTTTGCCGGAGTGGTAATAATCTAACCGCAGGAGTCATTGTACATGAGCCCACACTGACACAAGTGGTGGAAGTAAGGGGGCTGGCAAGCAACAGCCCACCTGGGTTTCAGAATTTAGAATCAGTGAATGAGAGCCACGCAGTTACAAATATGGCTGAGATGTTAAAGAATGCACTGGAAATAAAATCATTGTGGATATTTACAAATACAAGGTGGTCACAGTGAGAAATAGAAACCTTGTATAAAATAAAATAAAAAATATCAAAGATGTATTTATAACTCTCCCTATTGCATATAGTCACCTCTGGGCCACCATAGGAGGCGCAGTATTATTATTTGCCTTATTTTTAAGAGATTTACAATCAGCTACACTTCTGGTTGTGCTGTACCTGGTTGTACGTGTCGCCAACCCCTCCCACAGTTCTTTCAAGAATCCATCATCCACTTTCGATACCCGCTTACTCCAAGTAAGGGTCACGGGGGGCTGGAGCCTATTCCAACAGTCATAGGGAGTGAGGCAGGGTACACCCTGGACAAGATGCCAGTCTGTCGCAGGTTCTCTCAAGAATCTCTCATGTTAAGAGTCCCACCAAGTACATTCAGAGGGTCGCACAACACCAATGACATCTCTGGGAGCATATAGAGGCTTTGCACGTGATGTCACAGGTCATGTGCTGGATGATACCACCCACAGCTACAGGTCAAATTTAGCCGGTCACAATACACTTGGCTGTGAAAATAAGCCATCTCAACTCCTCTTTCCTCTGTTGTTGCCATTTTTTTCTGCTATTACACCATGGCTAGGGTTAGAAATAGTAAGTTTTGAAAAAACTGTGCCACTAAAAACATTACTCCTTTCATTAAGGAAGCCACGGGTCACACACAAAAAAAAGAGTGACCTGGATTTTTCTCCACAAGCACACAGCAGCACACAGCATTCAATAAAGTTAATGATGAACAATATCACAAAAGGTAGGGTTAGATATACTGAAATAAATGTGCCACAAAAGCATTACTCGTTTTGATACGGAAGCTGTGAGGGGACCACGAAAACAAGAGGGAGAATCCGCTTGTTTTTTCTACACAAACACACAGCAGCAGCATACACAACATTCAGTAAAGTTAATGAACATTTTCACTAAATACTATTATAAATATGCAAGTCTGCAATCCTCAATTAACTTAAGTTCTGAGTTTACGTACACGTGCAGTTAGAACAGTGTCGCTTCAGGTCCAGTCAACTGCTGTGTACAAGCATCCAAAAACAGCAATTTTCTCCTTGTACTGCAGTAATTCAGCTCCAGAAAGACACCTGGTATGTTCAGCTACTCCACGATCAGGTTCAGAGATGATGAGTTTTTCCCAAAGCTTGTCCAAAACTTCGCAATATGTAAGGAGTTTCTCATATAAATAATCCTGGAAGCCCTGTGCTTGACCGGCAGCATGGTGATGGGAGTGGTGAGGTGTCTGCAAAGCCTCTATTGGGAAGACCTTGTCGCCTCGCCAACTTTGAACACCTTTGAAATACAGGCATGACGTCCTGTGAGTCAAACGAGAGAAGAGCGCCACCCAGCGAACGTCGCGTGAAATCAAGCGATTTCCCTCACAATTGCTGTTCGCATGTTCGTGCTGCCCGGTAAGATAGTACCCTAAGAGCTAGCAGTGCTAAGTGCTTAAAAGTCCTGTGTCCACACCATAGACTGTATATGTACTGGACAGCGCCTGTGTGACGACACCCACTGGTTTGCTATAGACCCGGAAGAGCCAAAATGAAGCCAGTGTCTGGGCTACTCTCTGTACGGCATCATGTTCACAGCAGCTA
This sequence comes from Thalassophryne amazonica, assembly GCF_902500255.1. Lineage (NCBI taxonomy): Eukaryota > Metazoa > Chordata > Actinopteri > Batrachoidiformes > Batrachoididae > Thalassophryne > Thalassophryne amazonica. Next base: position 93,544,896 of record NC_047112.1, on the reverse strand, counting down.
AACGAAACCTCATTAATGCATAAAGGGGTGGAGCGTAGATGGCTCCATGTATGACGAAAGACACCTGCACACGCTCCTCTCTTAGAGTCCAAACCACCTAATCTGAGCTAGGGTGTTTAATAAACTATATAACTGCGTGGTGGTTCTCCAACAAGGGTTACTTTGCTGTGGACATTAAAAGTTATGAGCCGTGTATTTTCTAAGTATCCTCACATTAAGTGGACTTAACAGATGAAGCCAAAAGTGCTAACACCATTAGCTACAACATTAAATAAGACGAGCGTGTCACTCGGCGTGAATACTGCGACAGAGACACCTGATCCGTTAGTACATTTCAGCACACAGCAGGCTGTATTATTCCAGGTGTTTGTCATAAAATACTCCAAGCAAGCAGACACAGTCCCCACCAGCAGCCACAGCAAGCAGTCTGAGCTAAAGACGAGACACGGAGACCCTCCACTCAGCAGCTGTCACTCAACGTGACCACGCCCCCAAATTTACAGAGGTTTATGGATTAAAATATCTTAAACTAAGATGCTAGAAAAAAATTCACTGCCCACAGTTGTCATGGAGGCAGAAACTGTTAAGAGACCAAAACCATTTTGGTTTTTTTTGCTTTGTTTTTAACCAGGCTGTAAACATGTTTGTTTCTGCTCTAAAATTGGACATTTGAACATGGAGTTCTTTAGGAAAGTGCTTTGTTATGGAGCTAAACTCAAGCGGCCAAAGTACGGCACTTCCACTTTGGCCTCATTTATAGCGGGCTCAGGTTGCCGCTTGGTCCACACCACAGCTTGCTGGCCTGCCCTTGGTTTTTCCTCAGTCTTCTTAGTCATTCTCTTGCAAAGTCATTTAAATTTAAGCATGTTTCTTATTGACACATGCAGAAATAATTTGCAGTTGTACTGTAAAGATTGGGACTACAAATTCTCCTGACTGAGGGGAAAAAATGGGTGTTGGCGACACATTGTATTCTGTGTCAATTTCCTCCACCATAGGGAGGTGATGTTCTAGTGGCGTTGGGCTTGAGACCAGAAGATCTTCGGTTCAAATCCCAGCGTGACTGGAAAATCACTAAGGGCCCTTGGGCAAGGTCTTTAATCCCCTATTGCTCCCAGTGTGTAGTGAGCACCTTGTATGGCAGCACCCTCACATCAGGGTGAATGTGAGGCATTATTGTAAAGTGCTTTGAGCATCTGATGCAGATGGAAAAGCGCTATATAAATGCAGTCCATTTACCATAATATGCGTTTTTTGTAACTGAACAGCAACTGTCTTTATCGTAATCTAATTGTGAAGTGTCAAGGGATTCCCACCACTAATTTCTATGGCATTATATTACGTTTTTTTTTTTTTTTTACTTCAATAAAAGATGCACACATTTCCTCCACCACTGGTTTCCACCTCAGTCTAAAGTGTTTCATATTCATGTTGGGTTCAGTAGTTAGTACTGAGCAGTTTTAATCCTTTGACATGACCTTTTGTTGTACAAAACTCCATGTTTGTTGGTTTTACACCCCGGGTGTTACAGAGCTACGTAGTGCAGCGTTGTTGACATTCCCAGCAGCTGATCTGTGTGCCTGGCTGTAAAGCAGCCCTGATGGTGTTTCCTAAATAATGCAGCACAACAGAGTGCAGAGCATGAGGAAGAGCACAGTGTGTTGTGGAAAAGGGAGGTGGCAGATCTTAAGAGGTTCCTTTCCAGTCACTGCCCAGCTGTATAAACACATCCAGTCAGAGACAAAGAAAGAAATGGAGATGAGTAGAGGATTGCACTCAGAGCCATCCAACTCGCCAAACTGTCAGATTGACCAGCAGCCTGTCTATGGTCTGATCTCATTATGAGACCGGACACAAGGAAGGTCTGTCTCAGCGGAACTCGTCTGCTGCTTTGCTGGCTTTCACAAAGATTCACGTTGTTCTCCGAGTAGCTGTTTGCATGGACTGAATGGCATGTATTGTAAAGTGTTTCTATCAACGAATCATGAAGTGACTCCATCATCCCCACAGCCATGTAAGATTTCATAGACTTGAGCAGAAAACTAACACTGCAGAATCTGGAACAAGGTTCATCTGGGTCTTTAATGGGTCAGGTCTGCTTGTAAACAAGGTGGACAAGCATTGTAATGACCTCAATTTATAATTTCTCTGTACATATGCAACATTTTGAAAAACACAGCACTATCATCTACGGCCACATGATGGCAGTGTCTGCATGCCTGAAAAGGTCATGTATCCTGACCGAGGTGTGATTGACACTCTGGAGCAGAAGGTGGTTATAATGCATCATTAAGCTGGATGCCAACTGCAGAAGACCAATAACATTCTTTGTCATGTCAGAGGTTTCCAAACTTTATAGGTCACGGAACCCTGTGTACATCCTGACTACATCTGCGCACCCCACCCCACCATAACAATAACCAGTATTGTACAAAAACTAGCTCAGAGTTCAGTTCACACAGATTAAAATGAATAAATTCACAGCCATAGTTCACCGTTTTTATTTTAACTAGTTTACAGTCAGTTCATTTAATGATTTTTTTGATGATGATTTTCTTTTCCAAACATGAGATTTTTTGAGAGAACCTCTTCAATAGAAACAGTAGCCAATACCATTTCGAACAGGTGTGGCTGTTTATAGAGTTACTCATGTACAGTACATCCAGTTACGCAAATTTTGACACAAAAGATGGAAGTGCACAAAACTTGGGCAGCCTCCTATTAATTTGAAGAATTATGCTTCTTGTTGCATGTAGTAGAACCATATTTCAGAAATAAATGCGACTTGTAGGCTAGTTCAAGTTATGTAGGGGGACACCCCGCCCCCCAGTGACTGCGACTAATAATCTGGTGCAGTTTATAGTCCCGAAAATACTGTATTTACTGTTCACATTTTGCTACCTAAACCAAGTTGGAGTTGGTCAGTTTGTATCAGCAGGATTATGCAAAAACTGTGAGGGTGGCTTTCATTTAAAAAATGCGGACCATTTCAGAACCAATTAAATTTTAGAGTGGCTCCATACCAGTGGACGGATGCAGGGTTCTAATCCTGCTCTTTATTCTGACATCTTGTTCACTAAATATTAGTGATGTTCATATGTACCTTAAACAAATGTGTGTCAACACATTGGGTAGTATCAAGATTGTGCCCATATATCATGAAAAAAAGTCTAGTGTGTGTGAGAGAGAGAGAGAGAGAGAGTATACCTCCCTTGGTTTGCTATTTTAAGAAAAACTCAATGTCAGCTGATAGTTTATTTATTATTATTGTTGTGTGTCTTTAGCCAACAAACGCAGGAGCCTGTATGGAAGCCCGTACAGCCAGCAGGTGACTTATGGGAGTCCATATAGCACAAACACAGCAAACAGCCCTTACAGCAGTGGCTTCAATTCCCCCTCCTCAACTCCCAGCAGAGTGCCTATTGTAAGACAGCAGCTTCTTCCTGGGAACGCAGGTAGAGGACATGCCCTCATTTAACTAATAATGACACAGCATCTGTGCCAATGTAGATGTGCAAGTTCTGACAATATTTACTCTTTCAGTACACCAGAGAAATGCGACAGCAGAGCGGAATCCTCCAGCAGTGAGCCCACAGTCGTCAGTCGACAGTGAGCTGAGCACCTCAGAGATGGACGAGGACTCTGTGGGCTCCTCTACTACCTACAAACTCAATGATGTCACTGATGTACAGATTCTGGCTCGCATGCAGGAAGAGAGTATGTCTATACCATGGGAGAGTTGTTTTTGTCGGGTTTAAAAATGATTTTTTTTACAGTTTGTTTATCCTTGTTGTTAGGTTTAAGACAGGACTACGCAGCTACAGCATCCAGGCGGAGCTCAGGGTCATCCTGCCACTCACTGCGGCGTAGCACATTCAGCGACCAGGAGTTAGACGCACACAGTTTGGAGGACGAAGAGGAGGCAGTGCACCCAGCATTCCATCTGCCCTCCAACCGCTTCAGCCCTTCTCCACGCCACTCGCCTCGCGTCTCTCCGAGGAATTCGCCCCGTTCGCGCTCCCCAGCACGGTCCATTGACTACAGCCATGGGCGCAGCTCCCCTCAGCCCATCATCAGCCGCCTGCAGCAGCCTCGCCACTCACTGCAGGGACACGGGCAAGACCTGCAGACCAATGTGGTGAAGAACGAAGGTAAGGAGACAAGGAGGTGGTGGTAGTGTAGTTGGTGTTTGTGTGTGTGTTATTTAATAGTGAATACATTTTTTAAATTTTAAGCTTTTTTATGGGAAAAATAATTAAGCCACTATAGCTTCTTCTGTCAAGGTTTTATCCAGAAAAAGGACCAGCTTCTCTCACCACCCATTACTGATCACATGCTGCATTAATGTCCAAGATTAGTACAAAAAATGAGAGAGAGGAAATAGCTACAAGAAATCACAAGCTTGTTAGTCCTGTGTGCCTTTAGTTTACATTATGATCACTGTGCAAGTTAAAAGTTGCTCACAAAGCCCAAAATAGGAGCGTCACTGATCCTCACTTCATCACTCAGAACCCCAAATTGAGTTGAAGATGCAGGAACTTGTACAATAGTGCCTCATTAATGCTGTGCTTCTCCTGCTAACTCCAGCTAATGAAAATATGTAGAAGTGTAACAAGGTTTTTTTTTTTTTTTTTTTAAGTGTTTTTAACTTTTCTGGTCTTGGATTCCACCTTTTTAAAATGATTGTTCCTGAACAGATTAGAACCAAATGAAATATGTGCTAATAATGTTCCATGTCGGGTAGCACAGTGGCTTAGTGGTTAGCACTGCTGCCTCACAGCAAGCAGGTCAGTTCCCACCTGTGGCCTTTCTGTGTGGAGTTTGCATGTTCTCCCTGTTTGCGTGGGTTCTCTCCGGGTGCACATTCAAAGACATGCAGGCTGGTTGAATTGGAAACTTTAAAAAATTTTCCATTGGAGTGCATGTAGGTGTGAATGTATTTGGTTGTCTTCATGTGGACTTGCGACAGACTGGCGTCCTGTCCAGGGTGTACCCCGCCTCATGTAATATGACTGCTGGGGTAGGCTCCAGCCCTCAATGACCCTTAACTGGAATAAGGGGTTGAAGATGCGCGACTGAACTTTCCATGTCACACAGTGACATAACAGTATATATCTTTCGTATACTCGTATTATTAAAAAGTAGTCTTCAGGCTATATTTTACTTTGCAGTTTGATTCTAATGCTCCAGTTAAAAAGCAAGGCCAGGGGTGGGTGTATTGTGAGTCCGCTCACTATTTCCAACATTATTTCTCCTTATATGTTGGTCTCTCAATCAAACATTGATAAAGTCAGTAAGTCCAACATGTATGTGGTACATAGGCCAGTAGTTACTTGCTCTGGTTTTAAACCGGGAGGGTGACACTACATTCCACTTTAATCACCAACTTCTGGTAAATTTCACTATTTAAAGGTGTGCATTGATGTTCAGAGGATAAATGGAAGTTACTGCACTTCAGTTTGTAATACAAGAACAAAATATTTTATTAATCAACTATTGATGTTTCAAGTAAGAATTTCTGTTTTGCATTGTTGTTGTTTTTAATCTGGCTTCATTTTTTCCAGGTGATCCATCAGTTGTTTCTGGTTTGGGTTTTCATTCCTTCACAGCCTTGACATTTCTAGGTGTTGTACATCTGCATCGTGTGAATGTTTCCAGACATCTTTGCCTGAACTAACTTCCTCCTGTACTGTTGTTGCAGAAAAGCTTCGGCGTAGTCTTCCCAACCTCACACGCTCCATGGCCACAGCGGTTCAGAGCCCCGAACCCGTCAAGAACAGCCGCAGCTGTGAATCCAACCTGCAAGTGCCAAACGGAGGCTCTCCCCGGCACCAGAGCCAGTCTGCTAGTGAGTAAAGTCATGAACGCACATCTCACTAGAAAAGACACCCTTAAAACTAAAGCTGTGAACACAGCTTCACGCCACAGACTGTCAGATTCATTCATGATGCCTCTTTGTGCCGTCTGCTGACTTGCAACAAATATTTATTATGCTTTCAAAGTGCTCTGTACACATGAGTGGCTGAGTGATCTATTGTTATCACTGCGAGTGGGGATTTTCTTTGGCTGCACCCACACTGTAAGAGCTGTGCTGCTTTGAGGTACTGTGGTGCTGGTGACAGGGGATCCTCTGACTTTGATCTTTTTTTTTCAGCTGGATTATCTTTTTCATACTCATCGTTCTTTTGATCCTTTTGGTGTGACTGTCACTTCAAAGAAACACACGCCCCGTGTGGTGTCAGTTACAGTAACATTGTTTTTAGAGGATTTTTTAAGAGCTTTAGGTCTCGGCTCTGAGAATTAGCAATGTCCATTTGATGTAATCCTCTAATGGGAGATGGAGTTAATGGTGTTGTCCTTAAGACAGAAAGAATAATCTCTTTTAGTTAATGAGGCAGAGAGCACAGGGATCAAAGGGCAGGTATCACCGAGATGAACATGTGGTGACTGACTTCATTCAGAGTCAAGATGCTCTCTGAGGGTGACTAAAGTGTTAGACCTTTTCTATTGGCTGTTCAGGTTGGGTCACCGCATCCACTATACTAAAAAACCTCCTTGGGTCCTTGATTGCATCCACCCAAGCAGACAACCGGTCCATTCCCCACCTCTCAAAAGCACTGAGGCGCCCATGTTCCAAATCATGTACAACGAAAAGCGCCACATGGTCAAAATGTCGCAGCTGACGTCCTCTCCCAGTGCAAGTGATACGCCTCATTTGAGGCTCTATAAGCAACTGTTTGAGTCCTCCGAAGAGACCTAGTTACCAAAGATGTTCCGTCATGGCCTTAGTTCACTTTTTAACATCCAAGTCTCACAGCCATACAGTAAGATTGGGAAACACCAGGGACCCTGAAGGACTTGGACCTCCATTCTCCTGTAAAAGTATCAGCATTGCCAAAAGTTTTCATCTAGCCACCTCATGACTTCATAAGCTTCTCCCAGACATCTCTTGATCTCAAAGGCTGTGAACCCAGAGACATAAATGTTACTGTCAAGACAAGTGGATGTCTCTTAGTTGGTCAGTGACCACTGAACAGTTAAACTAGGTGCTATATTTTCAGAAGACTGTTTTGTGCGTTTGTTTAACAAGCTATAACAACGTGTGACTGAACACTTGGCAGGTTGAGTGCTGACTGAGCATGTGACACTCCCAAGTCCCGTCCTGCCTCACTCACCTCTCTTGGCTGTAAAGCATGTTCCCTCTTTCTCTGTGCTCACACTGGCACACTGACTGTGTAACCTCACAGTGGCACGGACAGCCTGCTGAGTCTTCACCTGAATGAACCTTCCCTCTCTCAATGCTTGGCTGTAGGGACCCCTAGTGGCCTCAGACTGGAGCTGCAGCTCAGACTTGGCTTGCATTCAGCAGCACCTTTTTCTCCAACAATGCTGTTGATCTGTCAGAATATGTCCTGACCCCGTGCTGAACTGTCCATATTTTACAGCAGCAACTCAACTGTCAAGATACTCAGCTACTTCTCGGTCAACTCCAAAACCCAAACAGCACCTCCAAAGACCAACTGCCCTCCGAGGTAACACCTCCCAAAGCAGCAGGAAGGTGCCAGGTTGATTTGATGTGCATATGATGACTTGATGTTATGGCATATGCAGTTGTAGTCAGGCATTTACATACTTTCATCACAGACGCTATTGTCACAGCAATAATGGGGTTTCAGTGATTCTTAGTTTGAGCTATTGTTTTTCTGGCGCAGCATGATTGTACAACATACATCTCTAATGGGAAAAAATACCCAAGAATTTTCTGTATAAGTTTTAAATGTTGATTTCAAAAGACATTACACAATTAAAATTAACACTTGTTTACCAAATTCTTTTTCTTTTAGTTACTTTTAAAGAGGATGTACTATACATTTTCTGTTATAAGTCACACTTTTTAATTTATTTGTTTGGATGCTCCTGCAGCTTGTATGTCAGAATTATGTTGCATTATCGTTTAAAGGTGCACGCCCTTTGGGTTTTTTATATATTTTAAGTTATAATAAAAAGGATTTTTTTTTTTTTTTTTTTTTTTCACACCAGTAGAATTTTATTTATTAGCCCTTTAAATAGGGGATTCATAATATGACATTGCCAATATGATCAAAATTTGCATTGTCGAGAAAAAGAATTATAAATAGTTCCCCTGAAGGGAACATTTCAACTAAACAGATGATCTTGAACTACGCCTGGTAGCAACCCATATAGTCTATGACCATTGCAACGACATAGATCATATGGGGGCTTCCTCCGTCTTGCACGAGGGATGCTGGGGCGCACTCAGAGACAGCCATCAGAGTACTCAGTGACATCAGCTGGCTGCTTGTTCTAACAAAATGAACCAAGATGGTGGAAAACGATCTCTAACAGCTTATAGCTCTATAAACGTAATGTCTTTCTCATATATTTTGTAAATGTTAGTGAGAAATAAACACTTCTAAATCCAAAAACACTATTTTTATAACCAGATAACACCTCTGAAGTGATTTACAAGACCTCTTACAGATGTTCACGTGCACAGCGCACATCATGCAAGGTCAATGGTCATTTCAGCACCTCATGCATGTGCACACACATTTCCTCCTGAAGATGGCATTAAAACCCCCTGTCCACATACCATTAGGTTGTGGTTGGCTTCCCGATAGGAAAAAAATTGCAAAACGACAAACTCATGATAATCGCCAACTCCGCTGCAATCCACCTGCAAGCATACATGGTCATCCTGCAGCACGCCGCCCACCATCGGGTGTCACGATCATCAGGATGATCTGGAACAAAAATTTGAAAGGTTCAAAGATGTCGACGCCAATAGAATCCCTCGGGAAGCAAGCCAGGACCCCAGCAAGCTTGCGTAACTTAACCAGGCCGTCTGCAACATCCCAGGAACCCTGCTTCAAGCTGACGGCGTTCGATTCATACCACACGCTAATGCAGATCTGTACCCGATCCATTATCCTAAAGTTCACAGACAAAGTGTGGCAAGCATTAGGGGTGTCGGGAATGGCATGGGATGGCAGGGGGAGAGAAGCTGCAGAGAGGTGTGTAAGACTACAACTCTGCTTCCTGGTCCCAACCCTGGATAGTCACGGTTTGGAGGGTTTAATAAAATTGGCCAGATTTCTAGAAATGAGAGCTGCTCCATCCAAAGTGGGATGGATGCCGTCTCTCCTAACAAGACCAAGTTTTCCCCAGAAGCTTTGCCAATTATCTATGAAGCCCACCTCATTTTTTTGGACACCACTCAGACAGCCAGCAATTCAAGGAGAACATGCGGCTAAACATGTCACTCCCGGTCCAGTTGGGGAGGGGCCCAGAGAAAACTACAGAGTCCGACATTGTTTTTGCAAAGTTACACACCGATTCAATGTTAATTTTAGTGACCTCCGATTGGCGTAACCGGGTGTCATTACTGCCGACGTGAATTACAATCTTACCAAATTTACGCTTAGCCTTAGCCAGCAGTTTCAAATTTCCTTCAATGTCGCCTGCTCTGGCCCCCGGAAGACAATTGACTATGGTTGCTGGTGTCGCTAACTTCACATTTCTCAAAACAGAGTCGCCAATAACCAGAGTTTGATCCTCGCCGGGTGTGTCGCCGAGTGGGGAAAAACAGTTAGAAATGTGAACGGGTTGGCGATGTACATGGGGCTTCTGTTTAGGGCTACGCTTCCTCCTCACAGTCACCCAGTCGGCCTGCTTTCCCGGCTGCTCGGGATCTGCTGGAAAGGAACTAACGGCGGCTAAGCTACCTTGGTCCGCACCGACTACAGGGGCCTGGCTAGCTGTAGAATTTTCCACGGTGCGGAGCCGAGTCTCCAATTCGCCCAGCCTGGCCTCCAAAGCTACGAATAAGCTACACTTATTACAAGTACCATTACTGCTAAAGGAGGCCGAGGAATAACTAAACATTTCACACCCAGAGCAGAAAAGTGTGGGAGAGACAGGAGAAGCCGCCATGCTAAACCAGCTAAGAGCTAGTAGCTGCGCTAAGCTAGCGGATTCCTAAAAACACACAAAGTGAATAATGTGTAAATAATTTAGAGGTGATTCAGCAGAGGGAGTGCTTTAGTTAAGGCACGTGAAGATTACACTGTGAAACAAATCATTATCTAGTTATCTAGATCAGTCTAACTGCGCAGATTAAACAGCTAACAGATACAGCAAAACACCGCTGTGCTCCGGAACAGGAAGTGATACAATACCGCAGTGAGAGCCAACCACCAGTAGTGAACATTGAAGTGAACATTTCCAAGTCTCTTGAGTGCCAACGAGTGCCATAAGAACTGTGACAGGTCTGATTTAAGCCGTGTGTCTCTGTGTTCGTCTTTTAGTCCCGCTCTCCTGTTGCTTTGGAGAAGAAGGTGATTTCAGTGAGTATTCACTGAGGGTTTCCACCTTTCTGAACATTGTGACTGTAGTTCTGCCACGCTGTGCTTGTGTAGATGTTGTGCTGTGAGATCTGCTCCTGGTACCATCACGTCTTTCTGTCAACACATCAACAAACAGCTGCGTCGTCTTGACTCTTTGTTCTAGTGTTTGGTTTTATTTGTGGTGGATGTCATTAGCAAGGACAAAAATGCTTCATTGTGTAGTTTATTCATGAGTACTTTCTATGTTGTCCTCAGCTGTTTTTACACTGAGGGTGTCTAATGTTTTATATGAACCTCTCTTTCTGCTCTGCATGGCTTTAGTTCCTTCTCCCAGTAAATTGAGGACTCCAGCCACCCCGTCCCCGCTGGCCTTGAGGCAGCCAGTAAAGGCCGCATCCAACCCTGGCTCCGCTAACACCACGCCCACCCGTTCCTTAGCTCCTCCCCGCAGTGGCCTGCCCCGCCCCAGCGCTCCTGCAGGAGGGGGCATCCCTCTGCCCCGCAGCAAGCTGGCTCAGCCTGTGCGCAGGTAAGAACCCCCGTCAGTGAGCAGTCAGCAGACATCTAACAGTAGCTCCTTGCTGCCTGATTTTTACACGAACTGTGAAAGCCCAGCGTTAGTCTGGAGCCTGTCGGATCATTTTTGATTTCTGAGAGCCGTTACCAGTGTACTCGGAACAAAAAACATGATGTTCACTGAGCTACGCAAAAGCGTCATATGAACTGTACGAGGGGCAATTGAGAAGTTTTGAGCCTGATCCATATTTTGCATTCTGAGAAACCATCATTTCTCAATAATGTGACGTCTTGACTCACTGGGTGCAACGCTGAAAAGTGTTTGTTTTTCAGAATGCAAAAGATGATGAACCACGCCTTGCTTTTCCTGGGTCGCTCAAAACTTTTCATTCGCCCCTCATAAGCTTGTTAGCTCGCACTCAGTCAGTTTAGATAAGTGAACAAAATACAACTAACAATAACATAACTGGGTGAAAACAACGGTGAGAATCATATCCTGCTGGTATGTTTACACTGGAGTCATAAACTGCAAGTCAGCTCCATAACTACAGCAAAGTTACATCATCAAATCCATACTCTTTGTACCTCAACATAATTCACAGACTTGAGATGTTCAGTTGCTCCGTTTCCACTAACAAATCAAATTCACATCTACATCACTTTCTATGGTACAACAATGTGTGACCACAGGGACTTCATGATTCATTCATTTGCACCTTGTAAACTCTGAAATTTACAGTGGAATAACAACTTAGATTGTTTATGATTGAAATGTGTTTATATATATATATATATATATATATATATATATATATATATATATGTATCTGTATCTGTTAATTTTGGCTCTCTGTTGGGACTGTTTACACAGAGACTGCTACCTGCTGCTTTGGACTTTGAACTAATAGTCTTTTTCAAGACTTTTTTACTTTTTTACCTTTTTATTTTTTTTTTTTACTTTTTACTTGACTCTACTGGTGGTCGGCTCTCACTGCGGTATTGTATCACTTCTTGTTCCGGAGCACAGCGGTGTTTTTCTGTATCTGTTAGCTGTTTGATCTGCGCAGTTAGATTGATCTAGTTATCTAGATTACGATTTGTTTCCCAGTGTAATCTTTACGTGCCTTAACTAAAGCACTCCTTCTGCTGAATCACCTCTAAATTATTTACACATTATTCGCTTTGCGTGTTTTTAGGAATCCGCTAGCTTAGCGTAGCTACTAGCTCTTAGCCGATTTAGCATGGCGGCTTCTCCTGTCTCTCCCGCACTTTTCTGCTCTGGGTGTGAAATGTTTAGTTATTCCTCGGCCTCCTTTAGCAGTAATGGTACTTGTAATAAGTGTAGCTTATTCGTAGCTTTGGAGGCCAGGCTGGGCGAATTGGAGACTCGGCTCCGCACCGTGGAAAATTCTACAGCTAGCAAGGCCCCTGTAGTCGGTGCGGACCAAGGTAGCTTAGCCGCCGTTAGTTCCCCCCTGGCAGATCCCGAGCAGCCGGGAAAGCAGGCCGACTGGGTGACTGTGAGGAGGAAGCGTAGCCCTAAACAGAAGCCCCGTGTACACCGCCAACCCGTTCACATCTTTAACCGTTTTTCCCCACTCGACGATACACCCGCCGAGGATCAAACTCTGGTTATTGGCGACTCTGTTTTGAGAAATGTGAAGTTAGCGACACCAGCAACCATAGTCAATTGTCTTCCGGGGGCCAGAGCAGGCGACATTGAAGGAAATTTGAAACTGCTGGCTAAGGCTAAGCGTAAATTTGGTAAGATTGTAATTCACGTCGGCAGTAATGACACCCGGTTACGCCAATCGGAGGTCACTAAAATTAACATTGAATCGGTGTGTAACTTTGCAAAAACAATGTCGGACTCTGTAGTTTTCTCTGGGCCCCTCCCCAATCAGACCGGGAGTGACATGTTTAGCCGCATGTTCTCCTTGAATTGCTGGCTGTCTGAGTGGTGTCCAAAAAATGAGGTGGGCTTCATAGATAATTGGCAAAGCTTCTGGGGAAAACCTGGTCTTGTTAGGAGAGACGGCAGCCATCCCACTTTGGATGGAGCAGCTCTCATTTCTAGAAATCTGGCCAATTTTCTTAAATCCTCCAAACCGTGACTATCCAGGGTTGGGACCAGGAAGCAGAGTTGTAGTCTTACACACCTCTCTGCAGCTTCTCTCCCCCTGCCATCCCCTCATTACCCCATCCCGTAGAGACGGTGCCTGCTCCCAGACTACCAATAACCAGCAAAAATCTATTTAAGCATAAAAATTCAAAAAGAAAAAATAATATAGCACCTTCAACTGCACCACAGACTAAAACAGTTAAATGTGGTCTATTAAACATTAGGTCTCTCTCTTCTAAGTCCCTGTTGGTAAATGATATAATAATTGATCAACATATTGATTTATTCTGCCTAACAGAAACCTGGTTACAGCAGGATGAATATGTTAGTTTAAATGAGTCAACACCCCCGAGTCACACTAACTGTCAGAATGCTCGTAGCACGGGCCGGGGTGGAGGATTAGCAGCAATCTTCCATTCCAGCTTATTAATTAATCCAAACCCAGACAGAGCTTTAATTCATTTGAAAGCTTGTCTCTTAGTCTTGTCCATCCAAATTGGAAGTCCCAAAAACCAGTTTTATTTGTTATTATCTATCGTCCACCTGGTCGTTACTGTGAGTTTCTCTGTGAATTTTCAGACCTTTTGTCTGACTTAGTGCTTAGCTCAGATAAGATAATTATAGTGGGCGATTTTAACATCCACACAGATGCTGAGAATGACAGCCTCAACACTGCATTTAATCTATTATTAGACTCTATTGGCTTTGCTCAAAAAGTAAATGAGTCCACCCACCACTTTAATCATATCTTAGATCTTGTTCTGACTTATGGTATGGAAATAGAAGACTTAACAGTATTCCCTGATAACTCCCTTCTGTCTGATCATTTCTTAATAACATTTACATTTACTCTGATGGACTACCCAGCAGTGGGGAATAAGTTTCATTACACTAGAAGTCTTTCAGAAAGCGCTGTAACTAGGTTTAAGGATATGATTCCTTCTTTATGTTCTCTAATGCCATATACCAACACAGTGCAGAGTAGCTACCTAAACTCTGTAAGGGAGATAGAGTATCTCGTCAATAGTTTTACATCCTCATTGAAGACAACTTTGGATGCTGTAGCTCCTCTGAAAAAGAGAGCTTTAAATCAGAAGTGTCTGACTCCGTGGTATAACTCACAAACTCGTAGCTTAAAGCAGATAACCCGTAAGTTGGAGAGGAAATGGCGTCTCACTAATTTAGAAGATCTTCACTTAGCCTGGAAAAAGAGTCTGTTGCTCTATAAAAAAGCCCTTCGTAAAGCTAGGACATCTTTCTACTCATCACTAATTGAAGAAAATAAGAACAACCCCAGGTTTCTTTTCAGCACTGTAGCCAGGCTGACAAAGAGTCAGAGCTCTATTGAGCTGAGTATTCCATTAACTTTAACTAGTAATGACTTCATGACTTTCTTTGCTAACAAAATTTTAACTATTAGAGAAAAAATTACTCATAACCATCCAAAGACGTATCGTTATCTTTGGCTGCTTTCAGTGATGCCGGTATTTGGTTAGACTCTTCTCTCCGATTGTTCTGTCTGAGTTATTCTCATTAGTTACTTCATCCAAACCATCAACATGTTTATTAGACCCCATTCCTACCAGGCTGCTCAAGGAAGCCCTACCATTATTTAATGCTTCGATCTTAAATATGATCAATCTATCTTTGTTAGTTGGCTATGTACCACAGGCTTTTAAGGTGGCAGTAATTAAACCATTACTTAAAAAGCCATCACTTGACCCAGCTATCTTAGCTAATTATAGGCCAATCTCCAACCTTCCTTTTCTCTCAAAAATTCTTGAAAGGGTAGTTGTAAAACAGCTAACTGATCATCTGCAGAGGAATGGTCTATTTGAAGAGTTTCAGTCAGGTTTAGAATTCATCATAGTACAGAAACAGCATTAGTGAAGGTTACAAATGATCTTCTTATGGCCTCGGACAGTGGACTCATCTCTGTGCTTGTTCTGTTAGATCTCAGTGCTGCTTTTGATACTGTTGACCATAAAATTTTATTACAGAGATTAGAGCATGCCATAGGTATTAAAGGCACTGCGCTGCGGTGGTTTGAATCATATTTGTCTAATAGATTACAATTTGTTCATGTAAATGGGGAATCTTCTTCACAGACTAAAGTTAATTATGGAGTTCCACAAGGTTCTGTGCTAGGACCAATTTTATTCACTTTATACATGCTTCCCTTAGGCAGTATATTAGACGGTATTGCTTAAATTTTCATTGTTACGCAGATGATACCCAGCTTTATCTATCCATGAAGCCAGAGGACACACACCAATTAGCTAAACTGCAGGATTGTCTTACAGACATAAAGACATGGACGACCTCTAATTTCCTGCTTTTAAACTCAGATAAAACTGAAGTTATTGTACTTGGCCCCACAAATCTTAGAAACATGGTGTCTAACCAGATCCTTACTCTGGATGGCATTACCCTGACCTCTAGTAATACTGTGAGAAATCTTGGAGTCATTTTTGATCAGGATATGTCATTCAAAGTGCATATTAAACAAATATGTAGGACTGCTTTTTTGCATTTACGCAATATCTCTAAAATCAGAAAGGTCTTGTCTCAGAGTGATGCTGAAAAAACTAATTCATGCATTTATTTCCTCTAGGCTGGACTATTGTAATTCATTATTATCAGGTTGTCCTAAAAGTTCCCTAAAAAGCCTTCAGTTAATTCAAAATGCTGCAGCTAGAGTACTGACGGGGACTAGAAGGAGAGAGCATATCTCACCCATATTGGCCTCTCTTCATTGGCTTCCTGTTAATTCTAGAATAGAATTTAAAATTCTTCTTCTTACTTATAAGGTTTTGAATAATCAGGTCCCATCTTATCTTAGGGACCTCGTAGTACCATATTACCCCAATAGAGCGCTTCGCTCTCAGACTGCAGGCTTACTTGTAGTTCCTAGGGTTTGTAAGAGTAGAATGGGAGGCAGAGCCTTCAGCTTTCAGGCTCCTCTCCTGTGGAACCAGCTCCCAATTCAGATCAGGGAGACAGACACCCTCTCTACTTTTAAGATTAGGCTTAAAACTTTCCTTTTTGCTAAAGCTTATAGTTAGGGCTGGATCAGGTGACCCTGAACCATCCCTTAGTTATGCTGCTATAGACGTAGACTGCTGGGGGGTTCCCATGATGCACTGTTTCTTTTTCTTTTTGCTCTGTATGCACCACTCTGCATTTAATCATTAGTGATCGATCTCTGCTCCCCTCCACAGCATGTCTTTTTCCTGGTTCTCTCCCTCAGCCCCAACCAGTCCCAGCAGAAGACTGCCCCTCCCTGAGCCTGGTTCTGCTGGAGGTTTCTTCCTGTTAAAAGGGAGTTTTTCCTTCCCACTGTAGCCAAGTGCTTGCTCACAGGGGGTCGTTTTGACCGTTGGGGTTTTACATAATTATTGTATGGCCTTGCCTTACAATATAAAGCGCCTTGGGGCAACTGTTTGTTGTGATTTGGCGCTATATAAAAAAAATTGATTGATTGATTGATTGATATATATATATTCTTTCTCTTGGTCTCTCTGCTGGCCTTTGTTGAAATGCATGCATCAGTCATTTCATTGCAGGATGTTTGATAATTAATTTTTAATAATTCATTTGAGGTGCTTATGTATCAAAAAACGTGTCCAGAAAGTGATGATTTGTATTAAAGTGGCCCCAGGTAATCCTTTTTTCCCCCTCATCTCCTCAGAACTCTTCCTGCTCCTCGGACCTACAGCAGCACGGGTGAAAACTGGAGGGAAGGCTGTTACTAAGGAGGGCCAGCAGGGGGCTCTCCTGCCAAACTAAGGAGGCAGACAATACAAAGAGGCACTTTACCGTGAGACTATGTTCCAAATGTATACAGGAAGTGACAAGTGACAGATTGTGTCTCTCTGTTGGTTCCTGGCTGTGGAGGTTCAGGCACGCGAACAGGCCGGAAAATGCCAAAGAAACCAGCCCACCTCCAGCTCCGACAGCAGAGGGCACAGCGCCCAGCTCCATGTGATCGCCACTCTCTCCCGCTCTGATTTCACCTCCGCCACGTTGAAATGTTTCCATGCATTTCTTCTTATGCTCTGTGTTTAACAGATGTGGGTGAGTGATCTCTATGATGATGCTGTGCAAGTGAAATGTCCCATGATGTTGGACAGTTTGTCCTTGTGTCACAACAGTGAAAAGCACCAGAAGAGTCTTTAGTCAGAATGTATGTTCAGCTTTATTTATTCAAATTATTTAAGAAGTCTCATCCAAACATCCGCATCAGTATTTCTTTGAAGCTCAAACTGGCCCCAGTGTCTTCCATGATGGTGTTTCAGCAGTAACTCCTACTGACACATTGTAGTTATCAATAATTACGATGTGAGGGATTGGGTTACTTCAGAAACCCTGCCATTAATGATACTGTGGCCAGATTAGGCTTACAATTTGAATTATTTTAATACGGAAAAAAAATGTACATTTTGAACCTCAGTTGTAAGCTAACTGTCCAAAGCCTTTTGTTTGTTTTGACTGTCTCGTGAGGATTTGTGAGGGAATCGGACTGATAAATGACATCTTGGCCAAAGCCTCTGTGCCGAGTTTACCATAGTTTGCCAACAAACACCCACATTGGTAAAGCGTACTTTTATTTTTTATAAGTGATATCTCAGAAACCTGTGTATTGAGGGGAAAAAGTACAGCTGAAAATGGATTCTGCTCAATCTTGGACACCAGGCAAATAGTCCCATTTTGACAGAGTTCATCAGTTGTCAGTCGGAATTGGTGGTGCCACAAAAAAAGGAAAAAATGTCTTTAAACACATTTTTAAAGTCAACCTAGCCGTTAACACGTGCTGTCACTGTCAGATAGTTTGTGGCACAAAAGATGTTTGGCCATTTGTGCAGTGTGTTATGAAACTAGTGCCTATAATTTGAAGTTCTACTTGAGTTTGAACATGTTTGGGGTTTTTTTTTTTGTTGTTTTTTTGTGCCAAATTCTGGATTTTGCATTGGTTTTCAGAGTTACTTATCTGCTTGATTGCTTTCCTGTTTCTTTTTGTAAGTCAGTCAAGACATTGATAATTGCTTTAAAATGTTTAATATGCGCCTTCATATTTATAACTAATAACACATTCTGTAAATGAAGCTATTTATTAAAGAAAGAGGTGCCTCTGTCAAAGATTTGGTGGGATGTTAGAATGTGGCAAAAAGACGTACCACACCTTTTGTGTGAAAGTTTTTGTTACTGAATTTTTTTATATCCACAGACGTGACATCGACTTTCCCCGTGTAAAGGCACATTTCAAATTAAAGCTGAAAAGTGATTGTGTCTCATGCATTCTTGGATCTTTTGTGCATATATAACACACTGAAAACCTCAAATTAGAATACGTTGGGACAGTATGGAACACGCAATTTTAAAAAAACAAACAAAAACATACAGTGATTCTTACATTTGCTTTGACTTCTGGCTCATTGCAGACTGTATGAACTAAAGATTATGCCCCCGCCCATCAGTCAATTTCAGTACATCCATTCCTGCATTTCAGTCCTGCAGCACCAAGCAATGAAGCGTTCAGGTGTTATTTTGTCCCGTTCTTCTTGCGGAAAAAAAAAAAGTATATATATTAAGGTGTGCAATAGTACGCTGTCGTTGCATTTGTCGTTTCAAAATTCTCATTGTTGGAGACAGGTCAGGACTGCAGGCAGCCCAGCACAGTATCTTTACCCTCTGTCTTTCTACAGCCACACCTTTATAATGTCTTGAATGTAACATGTTCCTAACTTATTCCAATGTAAAAAAAAAAATAAAAAATACAAGGATCATCACGTAGCCTGTAAAAACAGCATCATTGCAGAATTTCAAACAGTCCAGCATCGTGGAGAGATTCATGTGCGCATTCAAGGCAACAGTTACAACAGGATTAAAAGAGCGTCGTCCTGATATACAGAGAGCAGATCCGGGACACATCAGGAGCCGAAAGCCCACAGACTCAAAAAAATTAAGATTTTAGGGTGAAGCGTGTCATCTGCTCTTTGTACAGAGCGAACTGAATGAACCGACCATCACCTGATGCTTGTGCACATTGGCCAGCTGGTACAAAGTCCTGAAGCTCCTGATAACACAGGTTTAATTAGCAATAAAGTATGTTAGTTGTGGGTTAAGAGCAGTCTCTTAATATTAATAACTTTAATATGATGCAAGTGCACGAAGCTCCTACTCTCACCCCTGACCATCTTTAACTTAACTTTATAATGAAAGTAATTCAGGATCAGACTAGTATCTCATGTCGTGGCAGACATAGTGTGTTTAAATATGTTTCTGTTTGATAAACTGATTATTTTCTATCTTGATAAAGATAATGACTTCAGTGGTTGGGATAGTATCAACAAAATTCATAACTCCAGGTGAACTCTTCACAACATCTGGAATGGGACAAACAAATTCTTTCAAGTCTATTTTATAAATAGTCTGATCCTCTTCTGTATTTGTTTTGACAAATATTGGCTGTACAAATGTACAGCCAATATTTGAACAATTGAACATTTGAATAAATGTAACAGCACAGTAATGGGACAGAAAAAGCAGATTTATCATGAAACTATTGAAAATATTGATCATACCCATCAATTTATATTTATGCCTGGTTGTTAGATGCTAACCAAGATGGTGGCGGTCTGACAACAGCCAGCAAAAGAGCAGATCACCCAGTCAATTTAGTGATTCAACAGAAATCAATGGTGAGAACTTACTTGGTAAAAATTGGATTCTGAGTTCAGTTTCAGCTTCACATTTGCAATTCTGATACATACATGTCAACCCTTTGAGGGTCCACCTCTATAACCAAGTGAGTCCATAAAGTCAACACAAAATCCTTATAACCTCCAAATCCCACCAAAATCAGTTTTATTATAGTACACACAACCGCATAGCGGTAGCACATAACTGGGTTTTTGTCCACATATTATGAGTTACCACAACGACATTAAAGTCAGGATCATTAGTGTTTCCTCCACAGTTGAATTTCAAATAATAGAGATCTAGTATTCATGTGTCAAGCTGAATTTCATAGAACTGAATGTGTCAAATTTAGTTATTGTTTACAGAAACAAGAACTGTGTGTCACTAGTGGAAATACATTAATAAAATTAAAAATAAAATATAATGAACAAAATAAAACATACCTCAGAACTTCAAGTGTGTTGAAAATCGCCTCACCGGTGCCAATGTTGCAGACTGGCATCTCGATGATCCTTGACTTCGCCCCTGTGTTTATTAGGGATGGGTATCGATATCGATACCATTATCGATTCCGCTTATCGATCCGATTTCTTATCGATTCCCTTATCGATACCTCTTGTGAATTTTTTGTGTACTAAAAGTAGGCTTTACAGGTTTTCTATGTAAGCAGGTCAAAGAGCTTTTTCTTATCGTGCACCCGCTCTGTGGAACGGTCTTCCTGCGACCGTGAGACAGTCTGTGTTGGGGTTTGGTGTGGCTAGGGTTTTTTTTAGTTGTCCATGTCTTATGTCTCTGATTTGATGTCCTGTTCCCTCATCACTCATGTCTTTCTGTGAGTCCTTGTGTCATGTCTGTCTCACCTCTGGTTTGCACACCAGTGCATGTGGAACTGTGCTACACATCCCTTTTCCATTCTGTCACTGTGAGTGTGGTGGCATGGATGTCTTTCTTTCACATCTAGTCTGTTTTCTGTGTGCACCTTAGTCTGTCATCTGTGGGTATGTGTGACGTTATTTGGATGAATGCGCCTGTTTTATCTGTCTGTGTGCCTGCTTTCAGGTGTACTCTTTCCTTAATCAGTTTTAGTGTAGTCTAGTCTTTATGTTTCATTATGTTGCATTTCCCTTATGTAGGTTTTTCCTGTGTGCATTTTTCATGAGGTTTGGTCATCTTCATGTTTGGTTGTTTCTTAATCTCTGCTGCACTCTGGTGTTCTCTTTTGTTACTACATGTTCTGCCATGTAATCAGCACACGTGTTCAATCTGTGCAGCTGGTTATTTAAGGTCACAGTTTGGGGTTGGTCTTTGGAGGTCCCTTGCCGTGGGTGTTGAGTAGTCTTGGTCTTCTGTGGTTTCCAGTGCTCCTGTCTCAGTGAGTAGTAAGTTCTGGATTTTTGCATTCCCCTTTGTTGTTGGTTGTCTTAAGAGTTTTTCCTCACTTCTTCACGTCCCAGATTTCCCTCGCCCTTTCTGGGTTGAGTTTGTATTTTTGTTGAACTCCAGTTCTCCCCTTTTTGTATTTTTGGGGGTAATGTTCACTTCAATGAATATTGGCTGTTTTTGTTCAGACCTCCTCACCTCTGGATGGAGTGCTTTGTTAGTAAAACACTGTTTTTGGAATTTACCTTTTGTGTCCTTGCTGTCCTGCATATTGAGGTTTGACTTTTGATTAGTTCCTTGTTCCCACATCATAACTGAATGGACCTCCCAAAACAAAATCTCGCAGGCAGACCCCTGGATTTGGTGACCTTTACTAGGTTTAGTGAACAATTTCGTCTGTTTCAATTCTTTTAAATGTTGTCACTCACCTAGGAAAAGGAAGAAGTTTTTGAATATGGCATGGGATGTGGTGGATGCCCACTCATGGGCTTTTTACCTTTTTCCTGAACTTTTTTCTTTAGGACTACTTGAGCAGGACAACCCCCTGGATTTGGCACGTGACCCTGTGGGGTATTTCAGGTCTCATAAACTTGATTGTTGGAATCCTGACACTGTTGTAGCTGTTGTCCACACCCTCCAGGAGTCTCAGTCTTGTTCGAATCATGAAACCTCTGTTACTCTGCCATCCACCTCGGCCACGCCTACTGCACCTCCAGAACCATCCTCTGTTCCGGAGGCAGCTGATTTGCAAAGCTTTATTGCTTCCACTCAGTTTTTTGTCTTCTGTTCAAGGTCAGGCTGAAACCAATACTGCTCTGCAGTCCCTCGTTACCACAATCAGTAAACTGTTGACTAAACTGCAGTCACCAGCTGTTTATGGTGATATGGTTTCCAGAACAATTGCTTTCTCAGCTCTGAGACATTCCCTTAGTAGTTTGCATACGGTCATCGCCCTTCCCCCAGACAGTCCTCAAGCTGGCGTTCCATCTTCTGGATCAGACTCTGGGAGTGTATACTGTCCTCACAGCCCAGGTCTCAGCTTCCTCCGCCTCCCGTTGCATCAGCTGGTGTCTCATGCTCTCCGTCGGCACCGGATGCCAACAGAGGCTCAGGAGGGACCCGGAGGAGAAAGAACAAATGCTGGACCTCTGTCTGCAGTGGAGAAATTCAGTCGGCAGCAACAGAAGCAGCCAGCTATCTGCTGAAGACAGCACCAGGGCAAACCCAGAAGAAGCACAGTTCTCCTGCAGAGCCGGGTCCAGGCTCTGGGGTATGGGAAACTCTTAATGGCTGTACTGTATTTCACAGGTCTGTCAAAAAACCCAGCAGCCCAATGAGGAAGCGGGGAGCACTCTTGCCAGCTTCGTCGATGTCACGGAGGGCAATCCTGTCCCAGCCCCTGGTGACATCACGGAGGAGCAAGCTGTTTGCTCTCCAGAACTCTTCATTGGCCCAGCTGTTAACTGCATCTCCATGGAGCATCATGCCCGTGTGCCTGGCAAAGTCTGTTTACAAGAAACAGACTTAATATCCTCTAAACAAGACTTTTGTGAGTATGTTGTGTCTTGTGATGGTGACCAGTCCTTTGCTAATGACAATTATGAGGATTATAGTGGTTTCTCTAAACAAGACTGTTGTGATCCTGATGGGACTAGTGACGGTGACCAATCCTGTGCTAATGACTATTATGAGGATCACAGTGGTAATCATTCTGAATCCAGTTCACTGCGGAGTTCTCACCAAGAACCACATCTGGAAGGTCAGGTTCAAACTGATGGGTCTGAGTCCGCAGGGTCCTGCTTGTATACCAGTCCATATTTTGATCAGTACTTGATAGTTCCAGTCCACATTTTAATCAATATATTGATTCTTGTGACCAGAGAGAACCAAGTACTCCTATTCACTTTGAACCCAGCCTGGAGCACTTTAGCTCATCTCACACAGCTCTAACTCTGGCATGGCCTTCAGCCGGCCAACAGGTCATTCTCAATTTGTAGTAACTAACTCCTGTCGGCTGAAGAGCCGCTCTCCCTTGTCCTCGAGGGACTCCAGTCGGCCTTCCCTGTCAGCCAGCTCCGGCTGCCAGTCCATGCCTCTGGCAGAGGCCACCCAATAAATCCTATGTTGCGTGGTCATTTCGTTAATCCCAGTCCCCCAGCTTTCAAGCCCTGATTGGGGGGTATTTCAGTCACTTTGCCAGCCCCCGCTTTCAACAGTGGTTGGCCAGTGAACTGTTTTTTCTGGTTCTTTTGCTAATCCAGGCCTCCGGGCTTTTACGCCCTGGGTGGGGGTGTTCCCTCCTTTGAAATTGAACATTTTATTGTCTTAAAGTAAATAAATATGAAATTGTCACTGGATCCTTAAACTTTGGACATAATAAACTCTACATGGTGGAGCCTTGATCTCTGGACATAAATAGAAATAAACATCTGTAGTTTTTGTCAAGCATTTCCTTTCAGGCATTATTGGCATGAATGTCTTTCCATACATCTGAGCTGAGCTCTTGCAGCTGGCTGCGCTGCATGTCAGGATGTAATTCATAAAGAATACAGCATGTCTCATTGTGGGAGGAAAAAAAACATTTTAGTGGATTGTAGTTTCTTGTCTGTAATACATTTGTAAGAGGTGTCATTTTATTTTAAGCGGCGATTCGTTTTGAAGTTAATTCCAACCGGACTGTCTCAGCAGAGAGCCGTGCAGCGTTTGGAGCTGTGCCAATGGAACAGAGGATGAGTCTCGTTTGTTGACTGCAACAAGACAAGAGTCCCAGTTAGTGACTTTAATCCACACAAAAGTGACGAACCTCTGAGATTTTATTCATCTTTGCTGTCTATTGTGTAGTTGTTTCATGTAAGGACCACAATGGAAATAAGTCTTTTGAATTTTTTTTTTTTTTGTTATCCTTGAAATTCCATGATAAATGTATTATATAGGCGTATGTTTTAACAGGTGGAATTTCTAAATCAATCAAAAACATGGGGGTGCTGACAGAACACGTAGACTCAGTTCCAGTGTACCTGTGTGTGTACAGATGTGTTTTGATGCTGTATTACACCATGACATGTCGCATTGTTATACAAATGTTATTACCAACAGACACACATAGGTGCTCCGGTGAACACCCACACACATGCGTGTGCACCTCAGCAAAACAGGAGTCAAAAATAAATAAAGACTTTATGAGTTGGCGATACGTTGTTGAAATGCCAAATAAGAGCAGTCGAAACACTGAACAAAATGTAAAAGTTACGCTGCTTGTTCATGAAGTGTTGGGTGGCCGCAGAGAGGATTAAAATTACGTCCGAACGTTTTGCTGTGTGTGCAACATAAAAAATTTTTTTTCCTTGGTTTTATGAATGTGTGTTAAGTAAATGCCTGTCATTTTGGCAGTGCATGAAAAGCTGAGATTGCTGCCTTGTGTGCACGTTTCTCTGAAACAAAATCTATTCTGTGTATTTCTATATGTTATTATCCACATAAACACTTAATAACCGTCTGTCATCAGGTTTTAATTTATTCACTCAATCTCTATACATCCTCACTCCAATCAAGGGTCACGGGGCTGGAGCCTATCCCAGCAATCATCAGGCGTGAGGTGGGGTACACCCTGGACAGGAGTCAGTTTGTCACAGGGCCACCTGTAGACAAACACATTCACACACCCCTACTGTCAACTTAAAGTTTCCAGTTCACCTGACCTGCATGTTTTTGGATGTGGGAGGAAGCCGGAGCACCTAGAGGGAACCCGGAGAGAACATGCAAACCCAAGATCTTCTTGTTGTGAGGCAACAGCGCAAACCACTAATCCACCAGGCCGTCCTAGGGTGTAACTGTGCATCTGATGTCTCTGTGCGTGTGAAATCGGGAGTTGCAGTGAGGGTTTTCGAAAGTCGGCTCACAAGTGGAAACCTGAAGTCTGGATTGACTAAATCTGAACTTTCAAACTCAGTTTTGGAGGTTCAGAAGCGATGGTGAGTTCAGTCAACTCGTGACAGTGACACGACAAAATAGAGGGGTTTTTTTTTTTTTTTTTTTTGTCCTGTTGAAGACTTGTGGCTGTACGTAAAGAAAGGATGTTCTCCTGTGACACGCTCACAACCATGCAGAAGAGGAGCAGTTTCACACAGAGAAGAGTAACTGAAGTGTCCCCATCAGCAAAGTGGGGACATGAGTATTTAATGGTAGGAAAACTGAAAATTGAGTAAATGTGTAAAGTAAATTTTATGTACCTACCTAAACAGAACAAACAACAGAAGCTGTTTAATAATTATAACAATGCTAGAGAGAATACTGACCCACCTTTCGTCAAAAAAGTGACAGCTGCCAATCAGAATCGACAACGTCACTAAGCCCCGCCCCCTCTATGACGTCACAGCCAATCAGAATCGATGATGTCACTATGTCCCGCCCCTAAACCCCTCCCCTAGTCCCGCCTCCAAGCCCCGCCCATTATGACGTCACAGCCAGTCATAATCGATGGCGTCACTATGCCCCACCCCTAAGTCCCACCCCTAGTCCCGCCTCCGAGCCCCGCCCCCTTATGACATCACATCCAATCAGAGTCGATGACGTCAGTATGTCCCGACCCTAAGCCCCGCCCCCGGCTCCTCCCCTAGTTCCGCCCCTGGCTCCTCCCCTAGCCCCACCCCCAAGCTCCTCCCCTAACCCCGGCCAAGCACCGCCTCCAAGCCATACCTCCCTTTCCACCCAGGGTCTAATATTTTAATGTCATTTTATTTCATGAATTAAAGAATGATTAAAAATACCTAGATCTTTTTAGTGTATTAAAGAATTAACTAATTCTGAAATAATTAAACATAAATCAGTGTCTATTATTTAATGCCCCTTTAATATTTTTAATTCTTAAATTATTGTTTCCTTTTCTGTTTTTTAATTCGTAAATTAAAGAAGGGAAACAAATAGCCGTCTCTCGGCTGTAAGTCTTTGCAGCAAGACGGTCAAATACCCACGCATAGAGCCGCTCGCGGAAACATGACCCCACGGCTCTAATACCTGTTGCAGACGCTAACTGTGTCTGTGTGTGTGCGTGTGTGCGTGTGTGTGTGTGTGTGTGTGGCGGGACACCCGCTGAGCGGAGATGCTGCCCCGAGGTGATGAACCTGAAGAACAATCAACAAAGCTCCTTATCACTCACGCCAAATGATGTTTTCTTTTAAGATATTAGCCGATCAATCATGGGGCTCGGGACACCCGCTGAGCGGAGATGCTGCCCCGAGCCCGAACAATAAACAATGCTCCTTATCACTTACGCCAAAGGATGTTTCAATCAACAAAGCTCCTTCTCACTCACGTCCCTGGGAACGAGTCAGCGAGCATTTCCACTACGACCGGTGAAGAGTGAAGATGCCTGGACCCCCAGCTATGCGTATAAAATAGAATAAATTTGCGGAAAAAAATCCTGAAAAACCATGTTGTTTAATTAAGTTTTCTTGTCTTCGAGCAGAGTGCGAAAACCGCATCAGCTTTCAGGGTAAGTGATTTAAGTAATCTGTTTTGATAGAAATGAGTGTTTTTAAATGATGCACGCCGTCTGAAACTGTCTTTTTTTTTTTTTTTTTTTTTTTTTTTTTTTTTTTTTTTTTTAGACAAAACCACGCAGACGGTCCAGAGCGCGTTCGGACCCGTCCTCGGTAATATATTTGAAATAGTACAGAATATCCGCTTGCGAGGGTGATGCTTTGTATTCATTTATTTATGTTAATTCTAGAAATCAAGTCAGAGCCCCCTGAAGAAGTTCGAAGGCTGGAAGCCCCGACTTCACCACGCAGATGTAAGTACAGCGATCGATATTAAATCACGATTAAAACTCTGGAATAACCCGATTTTTTCTGTCACAGCCCATGGAGAAGCGGGTCAGCGGGAGAGACCCGTAAAACGATCCGCGGATGTACACGGTAAGGAGTCGGAGTTTATGTATTTATTTATTTTTAATATTTAATAACTAACGATTTTCTCTTTTTTCAGCAGGCGGTGGAGGGAGACCGTCTATTTTCCACCGACACGCAAGGCTCGAAGATATTCTGAGCTGGGATTAACCTCATCTCGCAACTTTCTTGAAAATGTGTAGTCTGTTTTTATTTTTTTATTTTTTCTCTTATTCCGATGGAACGGGAGAATTCATTTGAAGAGGTATATTAACTGAATTTCTCGAGGTAGATTCTTCCTGCTACAGATTTTAAAAGATGGAAGGAGAGAATTCACATCGGGAAAATAACTTCGGACGTGTATTGGATTTAAACGCTTCAATAATCGACTCAGCAGGGAGCGCTCCTGGAGCAGATGGCCCATTACCCGAGGCGTTAAATTCGCCACCTCGAAATAACATCGAGTCCGGAGAGAGACTTTTAAGCCGTGCTCGTTTAACACCGTTAAATGAGGCTCTTAACAATTTGGCGGCTGAACGAGAATCGGAAGAAATTAACCCCTACATCATTTCTGCGATTAACGCTATAAATTCGACGGTCCAGTCTGATACTGAAGAGCCCCCTGACCCCCCGCACACCCCGCCTCCAGACGAGTCCGGTCCCGCGGCGTTGAACCAGGTACGCCTGACTCCGTTAAATAATGCCGTAAACCTCCTCGCGTGTGAAGTTAATCCTCACGTCCAATCCGCGGTGGATGAATTAAATCAAACGCCTAACGACGCTCGCGCTTTTTCACCTTTAAGAAGTCCCTCCCCGCGCAATGCGCACAGAGAAGAGATTTTAAACAGAGCTCGTTTAACCCCGATAAACGCGGCGATCTCTGTTTTGACGGAAGGCGGGGATGATGCACGACCGGGGTCCAGCCGGCACTCTCCCATGACGGGTGGTGGGGCTGCTAACCTCATCAGGAGACCTGCTTTTAACAATATCGAAATCAGGCTGCCTCTAAATTTCCAGCGCGCCGACGAAATTCCCGACTACGCGGAATTTTACCGTAACGTCGTAGGGGCTCTTCATAACTCGGTCGAAAAGGCTTTAACACACGCCAGGGCCGGGAACTTTATCCAAATGGAGATTCGTGGGGACTCAGTCTACAACGAGGCCGCTTTGATCAGCTCATATAACGACGCTGGCGATGTGACGGGCTTCCAAAATCTGTTAGAACGATTGATACAATCGAATTCCAACGTTTTATCCGACGAGTCTCTGGAATTAGTGGTCCAAGTCATCCGCAACCAGAACGGCGCGGGGAAGCGCAGAATAGATGACCTCCTCCATCACGAGGTTCTGAGGAAAAAATCCAAATGCCTTAATATCGTGTATAATCCTGACAACAGTTTATGTTTCGCGATAAACCTCGTTCAGTTATTGAATCCTCATCTGAGTACGCACGAGGCGGAGCAGCGCGGACTGGCGTTACAAAATAGCCTCGGATTAACGGAAGCTACGCCGGTAGCGTTAGAGCAGGTGGGAAAATTTGAAAACGCTCTGGGTTGTAAAATTGTGGTGTTTTTCAGAGCCGAAGGGGAGAGAAAGCTGACAAAATTCCAGACAGGAATACCGGCGCAGCAGAAAACTCTTTTCGTTTTTCTGTTTAATAATCATTTTTACGGAATCATCGATTTAAAGAGATTTTTGGGAGTGAAATATGTATGTAAGTTCTGCTTTGAGGGGTACAATAACCACGCCTCCCATAATTGTCCGTCATATTGTAAAATTTGTGAATCCACGCAGTGTTACGAGAAAAATAACCCTGTATTCTGCAGCGAATGTAACAAGAAGTGTCGCTCTCCCACCTGTTACAGCCTGCATAAACAGCCGAAGTATCGTCCTTCCGCCGGTAAGTTCGTTAATGTGTGTGATAACAGAAAACAATGCTCTCGATGTAAACGCGAGTATTACATAGCGTTTTCTAAAAACAGCGCTCCGCACGTGTGTAAGCAGAAGAGGTGTCATATATGCGGCGAGGCTCTCCAGGAGCCGAGCGAGGGTCACCTCTGCTATATGACCCCGCTCAAAGCTGAAGAGACGCATTCAGAGAAATATGTTTTTTATGATTTTGAAACGTATGTCGATAATAACGGGGAACACGTACCGTTTTACGTCAGCGCTGTAACAAAGACGGGTGATTTTTGGAGCGCATGGGGGACAGACTGCGTAGCCCGCTTCTTTAAACATTTTAGAACGAGAAAATTCAAAGAATACGTGTTCATCGCTCACAACTCAAAAGGTTTTGACGGCTATTTGCTTCTAAAGTATTTAGTCCAGCAGGGCGTAACCCCCGCTGTGATTATGACCGGGAGTAAACTATTACTCATGACAGACGCTGCCTTTAAACAGAAATATATAGATTCGTTATCTTTCCTTACAATGCGCTTATCTCAGATGCCTAAAGCCCTGGGAATCCGGCTGAAAGACGAAATCGTCCGCAAAGGCTACTTTCCGCACCTGTTCAGTTCAGAAAAAAATCTGAACTATGTCGGCCCGTACCCGGACTCAGCGGCTTACGGGGTCGCAAATATGTCAGAGGGAGAAAGAGAGGAATTTAACGCGTGGTACGTGCGGAAAAAAAACGCAATTTTCGATTTTAAAGCCGAGGCCGTTATGTATTGTGATAACGATACAAAAATCCTGGCTACAGCCTGCTCCAAATTTATGTCTGAATTCATCGCTGAAACACTCGTGGATCCTTTTACCTGCGTTACAATCGCCTCGGCGTGTATGAAAGTCTTCCAAACTAACTTTCTTGCTCCAAAAACGCTGGCAATCCCCTCCGCCGACAATTATAGAACGAAGCATAAAAAATATTCGGATGTGGCCGTGCAATGGTTAGAATGGGTTGCTGAGACGCGAAACATTATCATCGATCATGCTCTAAACAGGGGCGAGAAAAAAATAGGAGGTTATTATGTTGATGGGTATGCCCGGATTGACGGCCGGATAAAAGTGTGGGAGTTTCTCGGGTGTTTTTACCACGGGTGTGCAAGGTGTTTTACACAGCACGAAATAAACCCTCTCACAAACACCTCATTTGGAGAGCTCCACGCCGCGTGTCAGAAAAAAATAGCCTTTCTGCGGGCTATGCCGGGTGTCACCCTCAGCATAATTTGGGAGCATCAATGGCTTGAAATGAGGCTGAGGGATGAGAGCATTCGGTGTTTCCTCGCCCACAGGGGGTTACCGCCGCCCCTCGAACCTCGCGACGCTTTATACGGCGGTCGGACTTGCGCGGCCCGTCTGAGGTACACGGCTAAGCAAGATGAGAGGGTCTATTACGTCGACGTGACCTCGCTGTATCCTTACGTTAACGTAAATTTCACATATCCCACGGGGCATCCGGAAATTATCGAGAGAAATTTCCGAGACCCCAGGACTTATTTCGGGCTCATCAAAGCCATCGTGTACCCGCCCCGGGGGCTAAAATTCCCCGTCCTCCCACACAGAACTCCTCACGGTAAACTGGTGTTTACTCTGTGTCGCACCTGCGCTGATGAAAATAATCAAGCTGGAGCGTGCACACACAGTCAGCAGCAGAGAGCTCTGTCTGGGACTTGGACGACCCCGGAATTCCACAAAGCTCTGGATACAGGCTATGCTGTAGCTAAGATTTTTGAAGTCTGGCATTTTGAGGAAAAAAGTGATAAAATCTTTGAGGGGTACATAAACACCTTCTTAAAACACAAGCAGGAAGCCTCTGGTTTCCCTCCCGAATTTGATAAAGATCCCGAGAGCAGAGAAAAATATATCACGGACTACTGGCTGAATCAGAAGATTCGTTTAGACCCAGAAAAAATCAGTCACAATCCGGCAAAACGACAGATGGCTAAGATCTGCCTCAACTCCTTCTGGGGGAAATTCGCCCAGAGGGCAAATCTGACGCAGACCGCACTCATTAAAAACGCTGACGATCTGTTCAGGTATCTGTTTTCTGAAGAGTACGAGGTCACATATCTAACATTCCTCAGCAGTCAGGCGGCTATGGTTCAATGGAGGTACGGCCCGCGGTACGTCAGCCGACCGGGTAAAACCGTCAATATTTTCATCGCGGCGTTTACAACGGCGTACGCGCGTTTGACCTTGTACGGTTTTATGGAGGCTGTGGCAAATCCTGACAGGATTCTGTATTATGATACCGATAGCCTGATTTACGTTTGTAGGCGGGGTGAAACCCCGCTGCCTACCGGTAATTATCTGGGGCAGCTCACCGACGAGTTGAACGGCGACGTCATCACAGAGTTTGCAGCAGCGGGACCTAAAAGTTACGCATATAAAACCGCACGAGGTAAAACGGTCATGCGTGTGAAGGGGATCACTCAAACCCACGAAAGCTGTCAGAAAATAAACTTTGACAGCGTCAAAGATCTGGTCGAGGGTTATATAAAAGATCCCGCCCTCGCTGCATCTATCATAACACCGCAGCAGGGAATTAAACGTCATAAAAGCAGTTTTAGTTTGACAAACGTGTCATTTCAAAAATCCTTCAGGGTGGTGTATGACAAGCGGCGTCTTTTAAAGGACGGGGAAACCGAACCGTTCGGATTTTGAAACATGTCTCACTCGGGAAATACGGTGGAGATTGACCCCAGACTTCAGCTCCCATTCTCCTGTCTCATCGTTGGACCGAGTGGTTCGGGAAAGACTGTGTTTGTGAAAACATTGCTGGAAAATTGTAGCCACGCTATGAGATATGTGCCTGACAACATTGTATGGCTGTATACGTCTGAACAACCTCTGTATTCTGAACTGAAGAATAAAAATATTAAATTTGTAAGAGGACTCCCTGACTCATTTCTGGACGACAGCCTTTTCCCTGAAGGTCAGAGCCATCTGGTTATTTTGGACGATCTCATCTTTCAAGCAACGGATCATCCTGAAGTTGTAAGAATTTTCACCCAGTACAGACATCACCGGAATATGAGCGTCATCATGATCACACAGAACGTGTTTCATAAAGGGAAATACAGTCGAACCATCAGTTTGAATTGTAATTATATGGTGCTGTTTAAAAACCCCAGAGACAAGTTACAGATGAACATTCTGGCTCAGCAAATGTTTCCCGGCAGAAAACAATTTTTTTTGGAGGCACTTGATGATGCTACGAGCGTACCTTACGGGTATTTATTACTGGATTGCACGCAGGAGTGTCCAGATCAGTTCAGACTGAGATCGGGATTACTCCCGCACGAGTGGCCCACAGTTTATTTACAGAAAGATAAACGGACATGAGCTCTCTTTTAAAAAGGAACGCCCCCGCTCTTAAAGCGCTAATCAGAGCCGGGGCGAGGGAGCATCACCACAGCCTGAAGACCTGCAGGCCGGAGCTTCTGAAAACTTTATCCGAGATCGCTTTGAATATATTAAAGGGGAATATCGCCTTGAGCGACTCTCAATTCCGTGCCTTGAAAAAACGAAAAAGAGTTTTACGTCTTCTGGCCGACAGAAAAACCAGTTATAAAAAGAAGCGGGGAGCGTTGATTCAGACGGGCGGCTTTCTCCTGCCTCTGCTCGCCGCGGCCCTGCCCGTTATAACGAGTCTAATAGTACCCAGAGGATAATGGCGTTCAAAGCGGCGCAAAAGATGTTTTTACTCACTCCACAGCAGATGCTTCAACTCGGTCATTCCGTTCCGCCGAGCGGAAATAACATCAGACAAACGGCGGAAAATGATTTAGACTCGCGAATGCGAGGTATACTGGAAGAACGTACTCACTCTCCTTATGAAAAAATTAAAAAGTATGAGGCTCTGCTGCAGCGCTATTTAACCCTGATCAAGCAGGGGGAACTCGAATCACGCCTTTCACCCCCGCAAGAGACTCGCGTCGCTAAGCAACCTGAGGAGGAGGGGGTGAAGGAGGAGGAGGAGGATGAGACTGTCACAGAGGTCCTGAAGAATATCCCCTCCAGAGAGCGTAGAAACGCTGAATATATTATGAGGAAATTATCGAAGGGTGATACGCGCTGGAGTCCGTCGGGGGAATTTATTTACAAGGGGAAAGTCGTGAGGGGGTCTCACGCCATAGATCTTATGAAACATCTCGGATCCTCATTCAAGAAATCGAGCCCCCCTACAGGCTGGGTGAAGTTCCTCAATATTTTACAGGAGCGGAACATTCCGGTGGCGTGCGTATCAAACCCGCAAGCCCGCGAGCAGTTTCAGAAGCTTAAAAAAGGCCGGAGCAGCTCGCTGGATGAATCCCTTCTTTTAACCGATTCGCCGGCCAGGAAGAAACTTAAGAAAAAAAAAGACTTCCAACGCTGGGAAGGTTTCTCACCATAAAAGGAGGGTATCGAATTAAAAACTGACTGGATATTATGATCAAGATTCTTTAAAATACATCGCAGTCAGTCACGTTTTTGTATATTGTTACTAATAAAACACCGACTGAAACTCATCTCCGGCCTTCATCACTTTTATTCGGTATACGGTTTAAAAAACAACTTTCAACACTTCTCTACTTAATAACAACGATGCAAAAAAAATGAAAAACATTAAAGGTATGATCGGGGGTGCATTTTCTACACATCCGGAACATTTTTCACAAAAAAACACCTAAAAAAAAAATCAAAGGTCAAAGGTCAAAGCTTCTTTCTACGTTTAAAAACGGGGGTTTACATTATGCAAACGCGATAAAACTTTAAAGGTATGATCGGAAGGCCGCTCTC
Source organism: Thalassophryne amazonica (assembly GCF_902500255.1). NCBI lineage: Eukaryota > Metazoa > Chordata > Actinopteri > Batrachoidiformes > Batrachoididae > Thalassophryne > Thalassophryne amazonica. The sequence continues at coordinate 93,511,201 of NC_047112.1, read as the reverse complement.
ACACATCCACCCCGTTTTCAGGTGAAAAAAAACACATAAAAAAAATGAAAGGTCAAAGGTCAAAGCTTCTTTCTACGTTTAAAAACGGGGGTTTACATTATGCAAACGCGATAAAACTTTAAAGGTATGATCGGAAGGCCGCTCTCACACATCCACCCCGTTTTCAGGCGAAAAAAAACACATAAAAAAAAATCAAAGGTCAAAGGTCAAAGCTTCTTTCTACGTTTAAAAACGGGGGTTTACATTATGCAAACGCGATAAAACTTTAAAGGTATGATCGGAAGGCCGCTCTCACACATCCACCCCGTTTTCAGGCGAAAAAAACATAAAAAAAATCAAAGGTCAAAGGTCAATGCTTCTTTCTACGTTTAAAAACGGGGGTTTACATTATGCAAACGCGATAAAACTTTAAAGGTATGATCGGAAGGCCGCTCTCACACATCCATCCCGTTTTCAGGCGAAAAAAAAACACACAAAAAAAATCAAAGGTCAAAGGTCAAAGCTTCTTTCTACGTTTAAAAACGGGGGTTTAAATTATCCAAACGCGATAAAACTTTAAAGGTATGATCGGGAGAGCGTTCTAAGACGGGGGTTACATTTTCACACGGAAAAACAGAAAAAAATAGGAACGCCGGTTAACACAAGCCGTGACAATATTTAAACTCATGCAGAGGCCCTGCTAGCTGGTTACAGGAGGTATTTCAGCTTTTCTTAAGGCAATAACGATATCTTTTCACAAAATCAGAAACCAAATCATCGTTCGCGATAGTATTTTCGGAGTATAAAGACACCACGTCCCGGTACGACTTCCCACTGGCTCTGTTATACAGATAATACACGCAGTGTTGTCCGCATACGTCGGATAACTCGTGCTGAAGCTGCTTGTTGTGATACAGAATGTTTTTAACATCTGGGAGATTCTCCAGATATCGCAGGATGCTTTTAGGGTAGTAATCAAAGTCAGGGCTGAGGCCGAACGAGTCAAAAAATGTGGCTCGACCATTTTTTTCAACGGTGAGCGCTAACCAGTGTTCCCCCGGTAAATGTCTAGGGTGGGTGTTTACAATGAAATATACGGGAGGGTCCGGCTTGATCCGGAATAACTCGTCAGACGCCAAAACACAGGCAAACAGGTCTCCTATTAAGCCCCTCATAACAGCGTCCAATTCCAGGGTGTTCATCAGTAAAAATCCACAAGGACCTGTCGCTTGGAATTAATCTCCAGGAGAGAATCATAACACGCGTACACTATCAGCGTGGTGGTATGCGGAGTCGCGACTCTGAATCTCATTTCAAGTCGCAGGGTGCCTGTGGAGACGGGGCTCAGAGCGCCGCTGTCCTCCTCCGGGTTTAAATTGAAGACGTCCAGCGCATAGCCGTGCGCAAAATCCTCCCGGTCTATACAGAGAGGCTGGTCTTTGAGGTGTCGTCCGGTCGCGGTGTAGAGATTGTAAAACTCCCTGACAGAGAGTTTGTTGTTAAATTCAGGCTGGAAAGCTTTAGCCGGCAGCTGTCTCCCGTTTTGACTGAGTGCGAGGTACTCCAGGTCATAGTGTGCAAATTCAAACGGGGACAGATCTCTTCTCCCACTGAATGCATTGTGATTCACCATACCCAGAACCACATATTTGGGCATGGTTCCTAAAAACAGGTTCTCCTGGTTGCATATCCTGGAATGGCTGGGGATCACGTAAGTCTTAACGTTGATTCGTGATAACGGGTACACGGCGTTCCCTTTCATGAGAGCCGCGGAGTGGCCCAATCTCACTGCAGGGGATACGGTGACTTTCTTAACGAATAGGGACGCGCCCAGAATTTTCAGCTTGAAAGTGAAGGCCGCCAGCCCCATCAGGCAGAAAGCATCGCTGGCTCGAATTAATTTAACTCTTAGATCAATGTTATTCAGAAGAAGCCTCTCGCAGAAAAATATGTCCGCGTGCAGCGGACCCTGAACTTGAAATTCACGCGATTCGGCGCTAAAGCGCGCTCTGCTCACGAGGCCTTTATTCGGGCCCGCGTCATCCACAGCGGTCGAATTGTGCTGACCCGGGGTGTCCTTGTAAAACAAACCGCCCGTGAACTGCGATTTCAATGAAGCGGGGGAAAAGTTCAGCAGCGTCTCAATCATTGCCCTGTACGGGTGCGTCGCGCTGGACTGGGAAATCAGCCGGTCACCCAGAGTCACGTCGACTTGTGAGAAAATCGTATTGAGAGGATAATTTATGACGCCCACGCGGGCGTCATTAGCCAGGTCAGTCCCATCGGCGTTTGTAATTTTCATTCGCAGATAAAGCAGCGTATTATTGAGGTCTAAATACCTCTCACCGTCTCCGGGGATAAAAAACTCGATAGGGCCCATGTCCGTCAGGGCTGATAACGGGCTGACTTCAACGTATTGGCTTTGCTCGATGGACAGCTGGGTCCCGGGGATGGCGAATAAATCCAATTCACTCATGGTGCATTCGGGGGAATTATTTCGCAAAAGAGACATTGTTTAAGAGAAAATATCCCAGGACAACCTCCTCTTCTTATGCTTCCTTCGAACTGTTCTGCTTTTTCCGGGGGTCTTTCGCTTTTTAACCGTTTTGACCCGTTTCCCCGGGGGGCGTTTCCGGGGCCTTCTTGAGAGCACCATGATCCCGGACCCCCGCTGCTGCTCGGGCTCCTGACTCCGTCCGGCCCTCTCAACAACGCGGCTCACTACGTCGGAAGCGATGCTTCGGGCTGCGTTTTTCAGGTGAGGTTTGGCGATCGTGTATCCTTGTTTAATCAGCGGCGACACAAATTTGAACAGTTTCGAAAATATGTTCCCGAGCCCACGCCCGTACATAACAGGAGCACCGTGGAAGCCGTGAAGGCCGTTCCCGACTTGATTTTCATAGTAAGGCACAAATCTATAAATGTCGGCTTTGTGCGCAGCCCCAGTCATTTTTTTATTTTTTTTTTATCCCGCCGGTTTAAAATGTAATGTCACAACCACTTTACCGTATCTGAAATCCACTGTTCGATCTTGATCGCTTTTGATTTCGATGCGTATTGTCTCAATATGTCTTTTAGAGACCGGGATGTAATAAGCGGGGTTGAATTTCTTTGTAATTATTTCCCCGAAACGACCTCCAATTTCGAACGCTCGGAGGAGAGGAGCAAAAGCGTCACCCACCGCCTGAGGCTGTACAACGTCTGTATAACAGAACAGGTGATACATCCCTGCTTTTATATCGGGGTAGCGGGGACAGCTCGTGACCCCGGGTCCGCATCTCAGCCATTGATTAGGGTGCATCCCCAGCATGTACGCCGTCGGGGCTTCAAAATATACCTGGCTGGTACCGTCTCCTTCCCACAGAAACTTTTTCTGGATATCGTCATATTTTAAAGTCAGATTCGGATCTATAGTCTTCAAACGAGGGTTTATCAGCCCTGCAATAACCTCAAAGTTATCATAATATCCCGTGTCAAAATATCGCGAGTGAACGGCGAGTTTGTTCTTGCCCGTAATTTTCATCACCTGGAACGTACAGGAAGGCTTTTCCGGGATATTTAACCAGGTGTGCGGATAAGAAATTTCCGTCAGCGCCACATCCCAGTCACCCTCTAGATCCAGGTGTCGAGCCAAGTCCACCTGGTAGCATGAAATTGTGTTGTCCGGGAATACTTTTAGGCTAGCGTTTGAAGGCAGAGTCATATAAAATCCGTGTTTCAGATCCCGATCCATTTCTCATATGTCGGTTGAAGATGGAAGTTCTCATATTTATACGGCCATCAGCTGGTCCGCGGGAACCCAGGAGTTAAATTTCTCGGGCCAATTTTTCCATCTGACAAATACAAATTTCTTTCCCTTGGTAAAACGTTCACGAATAATTTCTTGAACCTGATACGGTCTGTCTTTTGCTATTTTAACCTTCTGCAATTCCGGTTCATAGAATGAACCTTCAATGATCTCGCCGTCATAATCTTTCAATTTATAAACGGGCGGCGTACGTTGTATACATTCTGACACCGTGAACATTTCATCCGTAAAACTTTGTTCATATTTTTTATCAAAAACTCCCCTGAGCTTGGAGACCCTGACTATATGTCTGACCTTATATTTACACTTCACAGGCCTCCTGCGTAGGGTGGATGCCCCGTACAAATGTTGAAACACTTGATCGACATTTCGATCATTAACCTCATTCGGCCTCATCTTACTGCTTTTATGATAACTCTCGTTATAAGCCGTGAGTAAAGACGGTAGGACGTCGATGTATCTTCTCGTGTTTTTAGCAGTAAAATATCTCCACATTCTCGTCTTTAGCGTGCGATTAAACCTCTCGACAACCGAGGCTTTCAGATCACTTGCGGTGGCAAAATGTAGAATCCGGTGTTTTTTCATTAAATCCTTGAACGGTTTGTTAAAAAACTCTTTCCCGGCATCAGTCTGCATCTTCAGAGGCACCCCGCTCTGCTTTAAGACTGAGGCAAAGGCCTGTGAGACTTCGCGCCCTTGCTTTGACTTCAGAGGTCTGGCATACGCTTTTTTTGAGAAGATATCGATAACGGTCAGCAGGTACTTTTACCCGTCGTTAAAATCTGATAACCCTGCATGTCGCATAAATCCGCCTGAAATTGGTTAAGCGGGTTTGTGACAAATACTCTATTTCTTGGAAAATGCGTCCTGGCAGGTTTGTGTAATGTGTATGCATCTTCCCCCGACAGGAAATCTCTGATATGCTTCATACGAATTTTAGAGCCGTGTTGATCGGTCATAGCCCTGCGTAAACGCTCCGGCCCTCCAAAACTCCCCGGATTTACCGGACTATAATATACATCCTTCATTAAACCCTCATCACCCATCTTTTAAGACGGATCTCTTCAGAATGATGAACCGGATAGTACTTTTGCATTTTTATATGTTTTAGCGACCATAAATATTAGTCTTTTGTTTTAAATAGGAGCTCTTGGAAACGTTAAATTGAACTCTGATTCAGCACCGCGGAGAGCGCTCACAGAGCACCCTCGAGCTTTTAATAAGACCGTGTTTAAACCCCTCATTAATTCATACGAGCACCTTTTTTTTCCACCAAAACCTCGTTTGTATGACTCTGTCTTGCTATATGAAGCGCCTTGGGGCAACTGTTTTGTTGTGGTTTTGGCGCTATATAAATTTGATTTGTAAAACATTTCACCCTTTTTCAACAATATTATAGGAAAGAACACTGACCGTCTGAGGTTTAGAATATGTGCTTTATTACATTCATTAAAGTCACACACACAGGGAAAAAACAATTGTTCATGTTTATTAAACACAACATGCGTGAAGGAAAAAAGTATACGTTTTAAATAGGCGCTCTTGGAAACGTTAAATTGAACTCTGATTCAGAACCGCGGTGAGCGCTCACAGAGCAGCCTCGAGCTTTTAATAAGACCGTGTTTAAACCCCTCATTAATTCATACGAGCACCTTTTTTCCCACCAAAACCTCGTTTGTATGACTCTGTCTTGCTATATGAAGCGCCTTGGGGCAACTGTTTTGTTGTGGTTTTGGCGCTATATAAATTTGATTTGTAAAACATTTCACCCTTTTTCAACAATATTATAGGAAAGAACACTGACCGTCTGAGGTTTAGAATATGTGCTTTATTACATTCATTAAAGTCACACACACACAGGGAAAAAAACAATTGTTCATGTTTATTAAACACAACATGCGTGAAGGAAAAAAGTATACGTTCACGTACAAAACTGGAAAACTCTCAGTAATACATCTCCCCCGCATTTACGGTTTATTTCAGTATTCAGCTGTAAAAGTGTAGGAACAATCTCCCCTCTGGACACCCCCATCTGTTTCACCCGGCACGCTATCACATCCACAAACAGAGTGTATAATGTAAGCAGGTGCATCGGATTACACCGTGTAAAATCGTCAGTGGTCAAAACAGAGATTTTCAGTAATACGTTGTACAGAGATTTTTCAGATGAATGGAGAGCCGCGCTGTAGATATGATCTGTCCAGACTCCGGGCCCGGGGCAACGTCTGATAACGTCGAAGACCCTCTCCAAAGCGCATGAAGGCGGGGCGTCTTGGATCTCCAGCCTGCGAATGACTACCCGCTCCAGCTTATACGAGAGTCCACGTATAATATAAACTTCCCGCAAGCTTTGAAAGAGAGTCATCACACAATTACCCATGACTGTAAAACAATATAATGATATTTTAAAAACAAACAAAAAAAAGCAGGTTTTTTCTTCAGTCGTCTGGGTTATAGACGGCTACCATCCCCTCCAGGTCGAGATCTGCGTCTTCACCGAAACATGTGTACAGTTCGTTGATCTTTGCTTCAAAATTATCAGTGTATTTCAGCTCAGTGAGGATGTTTTCTACCGCCCCCTGAACCCTCGCAGCCGATGGGTTGAGGAAGCGCTGGGCTAGGAGCTTTACCACAGCCGGGATGAAGGTCGGTCTCCAGAGTCTCACCATTAATCTCTCAAAATGTCCGGTAAAGAAATATTCATTTAACTGGTCCAGGCATTCGTGCTGGCGCTGGCTGGGGTGATCGATCTCACACCCGTAACAGAGTTTTTGTCTGTAACTTTTGATCACAGCCAAAAGTAAGTGTGCCACGCCGACTTTCACCGTTTTCAGGAATTCCTCTGACAGGAACCCGTCAGGCCGGTCAGATGCGAAAGATGTGGCGTATTTCTCAGCCGGCTCGAGGTCTTGTACCTCCCGCGGACTCGCGGCCTCCGTGACAGCGGGAAGAGACCCCACGCCTCCCGGGCTGGAAAGCGCGTGAGAAGGATGGATCTCGCCCCAGACCGGCGCGAGCTGAACTCCCCACGGGCTCTCGTACCCGCCGCGGGTCCGTGAAGCCTGGCTCAGGGACGGCAGGTCTCTTCCACAGTCAAGCGCGCAGTCACAAGCGATGTCGTCGGCCGCTGCAATGGGAGAGGTTGAGGAGCTCATGCTGGTTCGTCGTCCGATGTTTGAATGAGATGTGGTCCCCTGGTTTTTATAGAAACCCCCGTGCATGCGGGGAGGAGGTACGTCAGAGTTTTTTTTTTTTTTTTTTTTTTTTTTTTTTTTTTTTAAGTAAAAAGAGGGGCCAAGTTTTTTCGGACTTCGATAACGTCCCTCCAGGCCAGGCACCTTGTAAAGAGGCCCGTAATCCTGTCGTTGCAGGTGTTGAACATCTCATGCCAGCTCTCAGCCGCAGCTGTGACGCTTCTGACGTGGCCGCTGGCACTAAGCCGCTCCAACTTCATTTCACCCTCAGAGACAGTGTCAGGAGGTCCACGCTGAAATATCACCCTATAGCGCGGCCCCTGGGTGCTGAGCCAGGTGAGTTGGAAGCGTGTTTTCTTCTTTTCCGGCGTCCGATCTCCTGGAGGTTCAGGGTTGACCGTGTCGCGAATCATCGAGCCCGCCGCCGCGGAGAAGACACCCCAATCGGCGGAAGTAAGCGCCACCCGTGGGGTTCCTCGAGTGGCAGTCTCACCCTCGGCTAGAGTGAAGAAACTTACTTGGGCATAATACGGGTCGAACGTGTAAGTTAAACGTTCGTGCCCCTCCAGGCTGTACGTCAGATCTTCCTCCGGTATCGGCTGGCTCAGACGGCTGACGTACATCCTCGCTTTTTTTGGAGCGAGCGAGCCTTCTGTTGTCATGGTGATGTTAACCGGGGTCTCGCAGATGTAGCGGAGGAGTTCGTCTCGCCATGGTGAATGCTGTATGTCACTCTGTCGTCGGAAAGGGGATTTTTAAACCCTTCTTCGTCCGCGGGGCGTAATTCCTCACCTTTTGCTCTAAAAAACATCCTTTGGCGTGAGTGATAAGGAGCTTTGTTGATTGTTCGGGCTCGGGGCAGCATCTCCGCTCAGCGGGTGTCCCGCGCCCCATGATCGATCGGCTAATATCTTAAAAGAAAACATAATTTGGCGTGAGTGATAAGGAGCTTTGTTGATTGAAACATCCTTTGGCGTGAGTGATAAGGAGCTTTGTTGATTGTTCTTTGGGTTCATCACCTCGGGGCAGCATCTCCGCTCAGCGGGTGTCCCGCCACACACACACACACACACACACACACACACACGCACACACACAGACACAGTTAGCGTCTGCAACAGGTATTAGAGCCGTGGGGTCATGTTTCCGCGAGCAGCTCTATGCGTGGGTATTTGACCGTCTTGCTGCAAAGACTTACAGCCAAGAGACGGCTATTTGTTTCCCTTCTTTAATTTACAAATTAAAAAACAGAAAAGGAAACGTAATAATTTAAGAATTAAAAATATTAAAGGGGCATTAAATAATAGACACTGATTTATGTTTAATTATTTCAGAATTAGTTAATTCTTTAATACATTAAAAAGATCTAGGTATTTTTAATCATTCTTTAATTCATGAAATAAAATGACATTAAAATATTAGACCCTGGGTGGGAAGGGAGGTATGGCTTGGAGGCGGTGCTTGGCCGGGGTTAGGGGAGGAGCTTGGGGGTGGGGCTAGGGGAGGAGCCAGGGGCGGAACTAGGGGAGGAGCCGGGGGCGGGGCTTAGGGTCGGGACATACTGACGTCATCGACTCTGATTGGATGTGACGTCATAAGGGGGCGGGGCTGGGAGGCGGGACTAGGGGTGGGGCTTAGGGGTGGGACATAGTGACATCATCAATTATGATTGGCTGTGATGTCATAAGGGGCGGGGCTGGGAGGCGGGACTAGGGGAGGGTTTAGGGGCGGGACATAGTGACGTCATCGATTCTGATGGGCTGTGACGTCATAGAGGGGGCGGGGCTTAGTGACGTAGTCGATTCTGATTGGCAGCTGTCACTTTTTTGACGAAAGGTGGGTCAGTATTCTCTCTAATGCTCCCTTTGATAGCACATAAATGGAAATTTGAGGAACTTTCAGGCAGAAAAACATAAAAAATACCTGGCCAACACCAAGGCTCTGTTTTAGGTGATCTATTCTACAACCCCTGGCAAAAATTATGGAATCACCGGCCTTGGAGGATGTTCATTCAGTTGTTTAATTTTGTAGAAAAAAAGCAGATCACAGACATGACACAAAACTAAAGTCATTGCAAATGGCAACTTTCTGGCTTTAAGAAATCAAGAAAAAAATATTGTGGCAGTCAGTAACGGTTACTTTTTTAGACCAAGCAGAAGAAAAAAATATGGAATCACTCGATTCTGAGGAAAAAATTATGGAATCACCCTGTAAATTTTCATCTCCAAAACTAACACCTGCATCAAATCAGATCTGCTCGTTGACATTGACCCTGTGCCATGACATTGACCCTACGTGTCTTTTTGCAAGGAATGTTTTCGCAGTTTTTGCTCTATGGCAAGATGCATTATCATCTTGAAAAATGATTTCATCATCCTCAAACATCCTTTCAATTGTCCAAAATATCAACATAAACTTGTGCATTTATTGATGATGTAATGACAGCCATCTCCCCAGTGTCTTTACCTGACATGCAGCCCCATATCATCAATGACTGTGGAAATTTACATGTTCTCTTCAGGCAGTCATCTTTATAAATCTCATTGGAGCGGCACCAAACAAAAGTTCCAGCATCATCACCTTGCCCAATGCAGATTCGAGATTCATCACTGAATATGACTTTCATCCAGTCATCCACAGTCCACGATTGCTTTTCCTTAGCCCATTGTAACCTTGTTTTTTTTCTGTTTAGGTGTTAATGATGGCTTTCGTTTAGCTTTTCTGTATGTAAATCCCATTTCCATTAGGCGGTTTCTTACAGTTCGGTCACAGACATTGACTCCAGTTTCCTCCCATTCGTTCCTCATTTGTTTTGTTGTGCATTTTTTGATTTTTCAGACATATTGCTTTAAGTTTTCTGTCTTGACGCTTTGATGTTTTCCTTGGTCTACCAGTATGTTTGCCTTTAACAACCTTCTCATGTTGTTTGTATTTGGTCCAGAGTTTAGACACAGCTGACTGTGAACAACCAACATCTTTTGCAACATTGCATGATGATTTACTCTCTTTTAAGAGTTTGATAATCCTCTCCTTTGTTTCAATTGACATCTCTCGTGTTGGAGCCATGATTCATGTCAGTCCACTTGGTGCAACAGCTCTCCAAGGTGTGTTCACTCCTTTTTAGATGCAGACTAACGAGCAGATCTGATATGATGCAGGTGTTAGTTTTGGGGATGAAAATTTACAGGGTGATTCCATAATTTTTTCCTCAGAATTGAGTGATTCCATATTTTTTTTCCTCTGCTTGATCTAAAAAAGTAACCATTACTGACTGCCACAATCTTTTTTTCTTGATTTCTTATAGTGTTTCTTAAAGCCAGAAAGTTGCCATTTGAAATGACTTTAGTTTTGTGTCATGTCTGTGATCTGCTTTTTTTTCTACAAAATTAAACAACTGAATGAACATCCTCCGAGGCCGGTGATACCATAATTTTTGCCAGGGGTTGTACTTCAGACCTTTCTGAATGTCCTGTTTCTTGCATTCAGCGGGCTGTGGAAAAGAAATGATCCATTTTTAATAATGCTAGCATACCAAAGCAAGCGCATCTTGTTCTTTTGGCTGCTCCCATTAGTGGTCATCACAGCAGGTCAATCGGTTCCATCTCACCCTGTCCTCTGTAATTGCCTCTGTCATATCAACCATGTGCATGTCCTCCCTCAGCATATCCATAAATCTCCTCTTTGGCCTCCCTCTTCTCCTCCTGCCTGGTGGCTCCATCCTCAGCATCCTTCTCCCTATATACCCTGGGTCACTCCTCTGCACATGTCCAAATCATCTCAATCTCACCTCTCTGACTTTGTCTCCAAACTGTCCCACCTGAGCTGTCCTATGTTCATTCCTAATCCTGTCCATCTTTGTCACTTCCAAAGAGAATTGCAACATCTTCAGCTCTGCCTCCTGTCTTTTTTTTTTTTTTTTTAGTGCCACTGTCTCTAAACCGTACAACATAGCTGGTCTCACGACTGTCTTGTAGACTTTCCCCTTCACTCTTGCAGATATTCTTCGGTCACAAATCACTCCTGCCACCTTTCTCCACCTACTTCACCCTGCCTGCACTCTCTTCTTCACCTCTCTACCACAGTACAGTCTCCATTACTTTGGACAGTTGACTCCAAGTATTTAAACTCATCTACTTTCACCACTTCTACTCCTTGTAACCACACTATTCCAATGGTCTCTCTCATTCACACACATGCACTCAGTCTTGCTCCTACTGACTTCAATTCTCCTTCTCTCCTGGCTAATCTCAACCTGTTGACTACTCTTATTACAGATCACAATGTCATCTGCAAATATCTGAGACTTCTGTCTCATCTCATACAGTAGTGTTCAGAATAATAGTAGTGCTATGTGACTAAAAAGATTAATCCAGGTTTTGAGTATATTTCTTATTGTTACATGGGAACCAAGGTACCAGTAGATTCTCACAAATCCAACAAAACCAAGCATTCATGATATGCACACTCTTAAGGCTATGAAATTGGGCTTTTAGTAAAAAAAAAAAAAAGTAGAAAAGGGGGTGTTCACAATAATAGTATCTGTTGTTGACGCTGCAAACCCAAAACTCTTATGTTCAAACTGCTTTTTTAGCAATCCTGTGAATCACTAAACTAGTATTTAGTTGTATAACCAGTTTTTCATGATTTCTTCACATCTGCGAGGCATTAATTTTGTTGGTTTGGAACCAAGATTTTGCTCATTTACTAGTGTGCTTGGGGTCACTGTCTTGTTGAAACACCCATTTCAAGGGCATGTCCTCTTCAGCATAAGGCAACATGACCTTCAGGTATTTTGACATATCCAAACTGATCCATGATACCTGGTATGCGATATATAGGCCCAACACCATAGTAAGAGAAACATGCCCATATCATGATGCTTGCACCACCATGCTTCACTGTCTTCACTGTGAACTGTGGCTTGAATTCAGAGTTTGGGGGTCGTCTCACAAACTGTCTGCGGCCCTTGGACCCAAAAAGAACAATTTTACTCATCAGTCCACAAAATATTCCTCCATTTCTCTTTAGGCCAGTTGATGTGTTCTTTGGCAAATTGTAACCTCTTCTGCACGTCTTTTATTTAACAGAGGGACTTTGCGGGGGATTCTTGCAAATAAATTAGCTTCACACAGGCGTCTTCTGTCACAGCACTTACAGGTAACTCCAGACTGTCTTTGATCATCCTGGAGCTGATCAATGGGTGAGCCTTTGCCATTCTGGTTATTCTTCTATCCATTTTGATGGTTGTTTTCCGTTTTCTTCCACGCGCCTCTTTTTTTTTTTTTTTTTGTCCATTTTAAAGCATTGGAGATCATTGTAGATGAACAGCCTATACTTTTTTGCACCTGCGTATAAGTTTTCCCCTCTCCAATCAACTTTTTAATCAAACTACGCTGTTCTTCTGAACAGTGTCCTGAACGTCTCATTTTCCTCAGGCTTTCAAAGAGAAAAGCATGTTCAACAGATGCTGGCTTCATCCTTAAATAGGGGACATCTGATTCACACCTGTTTGTTCCACAAAATTGACAAACTCACTGACTGAATGCCACACTACTATTATTGTGAACACCCCCTTTTCTACTTTTTTTTTTAACTAATAGCCCAATTTCATAGCCTTAAGAGTGTGCATATCATGAATGCTTGGTCTTGTTGGATTTGTGAGAATCTACTGGTACCTTGTTTCCCATGTAACAATAAGAAATATACTCAAAACCTGGATTAATCTTTTTAGTCACATAGCACTACTATTATTCTGAACACTACTGTACGTCAACCTGTCATCACCATTGCAAACAAGGAAGGGACTCAGAGCCAATTCTTGATGTAATCTCACCTCCACCTTGAATGAATCGATCATCTGTACTACGGATGTTACAGATGTCACACTCCTTGTACATATCCTGCACCACCCTCAGACTTCTCTGCCACCACAAACTTAATCATGCAATTTCTCTTAGCAACCTGTCATGAACTTTCTCCCAATCCAAAAACACACAGAGTGGCTCCTCCATTCTTCTCCATCACTTTCAGAGAAAACGTGTTCTTTTTCAGCATGAAATCATATTAATGCACACGGATCTTCACAGACCTCTTTTCTAAGGCTTCTACTGCTCTTTTCCATACCTTCATGCTGTGGCTGACCAATTTTATGCCTCTATAGTTACTGCAGCTCTGCGCATCACACTTGTTCTTAAAAATTGGAACCAGCACACTTCTTCTCCACTCCTCAGGCATCTTCTCACTTTCTAAGAATGTATTAAACAGTGAGGTTAAAAACTTCACTGCCATCTCTATTACACATTTCATGCCTCAAGTGTCATCGGGACTGGCTGCCTTTCCATTCTTCATCCTCTTCATTGCTGCCCTCACTTCATCCTTACAAAATTGTTTCACTTCCTTTTTTACTTTCTGCACATGATCCAGTATTTTCTCTCTCTCTCATTTCCATTTTTTTTTTTTTTTTTTTTTTTAGCTCCTCAAAATGCTCCCTCCACCTTCCCAACACTGAAAGATAAATCAACTCTAACTTACAAACTTAAGTTCAAACAACTTAATTCATTCAAGTTTTTACAAATTGTAACACTTTAAGTTGGTTCAAACATTCTCTACTTTCATCATCTGTCTGACTTTATTTTTTTTTTTTTGCTAACATCTTTCTCTGTATACTTTCCTGTACATTGTCATTCCACCACCAAGTTTCCTTGTCCTCCTTCCACTGTCCAGATATCACACCCAGTACCTTCATAGTGGTCTCCCTCACCACACCTGCAGTATCTTTTCAGTTGTCCAAAATTACTTCATCTCCATCCAGTGCCTATCTGAAGGAGTCCCTGAATTTCACCCAGTAGTCTTCCTCCTTCAGCTTCTACTGTCTGATCCACGGTACATAGAATTTAGTCCACCTGTGTGTGCCTCCTTCCACTCTTATACGTCACCCTGTGATTCTCCTTCTTCTTAAAAAAGTATTCACAACTATTTCTATCCTATTTGCAAAATCTACCACCATTTCACTTTCCACATTCTTCTCTTTGACATATCTATTCATTACTTCCCCATCACCTCTGTTCCCTTTGCCAACATGCTCAAGTTGAAGTCTGCTCCTATCACCACTCTTTCCTGCTTGAGCACACTCTCCACCACCTAAGCTAACTCATTCCATAAATATTCTTTCTTCTTCATCACACAGCCTACCTGTGAGGCATATGTCAGATTTGAGACACTGCAATGCATCATATGTTTGCCGACTCGTGTGGACAAGCATCGTCATGTTGGATATCTTTGGCTTTTCCAGGAGGAACCAGCTTCAAGCATGTGTGTAGTTTTTGTAAAGTGACCATATATTGCTCAGAGATGGCAATGTTGCCATGTTCCAAAAATTCTGTGAGGACTGTGCCATCACATCAGCACTTGATGTGTGTGGTTGTTATGGAGCGTCCACTACAGGCCTGCTCATGCAGACTCATCATTGCTGGATTTTTTTTTTTTTTTTTTTTTTGGTCATTCAAACTCCTTACCTATCTCCTGATAGACCCTCCCCCTGCCACCCATGTCACCCTGCATTTCATGCTCCCGTCACAAAAATGTCATGACGGTATCATGCACTAATTGATTTACTTTTCGTGATGTCGTCATGAAATGGCATGAGATAGGGTTGTTATTGAAATATTTGCATTGGAGGCAGAACTTTTCAGCTGACATGCATAGATTTAAAAATATTCTGGACAATATGACATTTTGAAAGAACCTGTTCAGGACCAAGTTATTTATAAAACAGAAATAGGTTTTCTTTTAAAAAATAAATAAATAAATAAATAAATGCCTGTCTGTGGAGATATTTTTCAAACAGAAACACCAATATCAGTCATATTTGGTGGTAAAGTCAGTGGACCTTCCTCTCCCAAAACAGGCTATATCAAGGTCTGAGCTCAAAGTCAAATTAGAAATCATCTTCTAAAATACATGAATGACCACATCTTAAGAGAGAGATGAAATACTGAAACAGGTGTGGTGGCCAAGCAGTTAAGTGCCCTTGTTTCCATTGTGGAGGCTTCATGGTTCAAGACCACTCCAACCCATTCTCCATGTAGGTGTAAAGATTTGCCAAATCAACATGCAGTTCCACTTCAGATCTGCTGTGGTGACCCTGAGTGAAACAAGGCAGAAGCCAAAGGGACTTATATTGAAACAGATTTCTGCACAAACATCTCATAGGGTGAACAAATGTATCAGATCTCTATCAGTAATGTCGCATGATGATGTCAAACAAAAAAAATAAAAAATAGCAGGCTGCGGTGAGACACTGTGAGGCCATATAGCCAATCTATAATGTTTTAAAAACATTTAATTGTGCTCTTTTGTTCAGTTCCAACTTTTTTATATAAATATTTTTATTAAAATCAAACAAATTGCAAGAATACATACATACTTTTTTATACACAAATGAACCCACTGATATACATTTTAATTAGAACCATATAACTATTATACTGACACAATAAAAAAAAAAAAAAAAGTAAATTACTACAAAGTTGTTTTTTTTTTTTTGTAACAGAAATAAACCAAGAGGGAAAAAAAGGCTAAATACCCCCCCCCCCCCCATCTCAGCTCCCCAGGGTCAACATCAAACCATGTTGCATATATTCGCACACATACACAACTAATATGAAACCAGTGACAGGCACGGTCACTCGGGCAAAACCTCCAAATTTGAGAAATAAGAAATAAAACATTGCCACTTATTATAAAACTTTTGTGTACATCCTTGTAAAGTGTATTTAATTTTTTCGAGTTTCAGAAAACACATCATGTCTTTAAGCTACGAGGAAATTGGGGAACATTTATCAGATTTCCACTATAACAATAAGGAACGCCGAGCAATTAAAGATGTAAAAGCAATAATGTCCTTTTGAACAGGATTGAATGCTAAAGAGGAGTCAGGAATATCGAATATAGCAATGAGTGGACAAGGCTGCAGATTCACTTTGAGAACAGAAGAAATGATTGAGAAATAACTTGACCAGAAATTATTCAGTGACGGACAGAAGAAGAACATATGGCCAAGATGACAGGAAGAGCATTTACATTTATCACATACATCTACAATATCAGGATATATCTGAGCAAGTCTAGATTTGGAAAAATGAACCCTATGTATGACTTTAAATTGAATTAAAATAAGACGAGCACAGGAGGTAGAAGATTTTATTCTTTCAATGGCTTCTTCCCAAAGATCTTTGCTCAGTTGATATTCCCAACTCTTTATCCCATGCTTTTTTAATTCTAACGCTTGAATCCATACTTATGTTTAAAATAAAATTATAAATCTTTGAAATCAATCCTTTCTGATGTGGAAAAAGTGAGAGCATTTTTTCCCAAGGCTGTTCAGGAGGTACAGATGGAAAATTTGGGAACCTTTTTAAAGACAAAATTATGAATTTGTAAATAACAAAACAAATGTGTAACTGATAAAGTATATTTGGAAGATAAATGAGCAAAACCAGCAAATACCCCAATATATAAAGATTTCTTATTTGTTTTATGCC
This sequence comes from Thalassophryne amazonica, assembly GCF_902500255.1. NCBI lineage: Eukaryota > Metazoa > Chordata > Actinopteri > Batrachoidiformes > Batrachoididae > Thalassophryne > Thalassophryne amazonica. The sequence continues at coordinate 93,494,678 of NC_047112.1, read as the reverse complement.
TCTATCATACCAAACTGTAAATGATGGATCTGAAAGAGATGGAGGAAACAAATGATTGTTGGTTAAAGGACACAGAAGATGCAGCTACAAATTAAAAATGTCATCTAAACTGAAACCAAATTTTCAATGTATTTAGAACGACTTGAATATTAGTATATAATGAGGGTTTAATGGGCAAAGAAGAAAAAATTATACCAGGTAATGAAGACCTAGTACAAGATAGCAGTTCAAATCTGCACCAAGGACAACTCACCAATTTTAACCAATAACAGAGTTTTTGTATGTGAGCAGCCCAGTAATATATCTGAAAACTGGGCAATGCAAGTCCACCGCTGAGTTTACATCTTTGCAGTAAAGTTTTACGGACTCTAGAAAGTTTCCCATTCCAAATGAAACTACAAATTAATTTGTCCAAAGAATCAAAGAACATTTTTGGTAGAAAACGAGACTGAAATAAAGAAATTTTGGTAATATATTCATCTTGACAACATTAATTCTACCCAAGAGGGAGCGAGGGAGATTACGCCACCTCTGAATATCAGCAGATATTTTTGTAATAAAGAGGAGAGAAATTAGCTGAAGCGAGGCCGGATAAAGAACGTGTCACATTTATACCAAGATACTTAAACCCTTCGTGACTAAGTTTAAATGGGAAGTCAGATTGCTGAAGACTACGAGCAGCTGTGTTTATAGGAAAGCATTCACTTTTCTCCAAATTCAATGTATAGCCTGAAAAGGAGCCGAAATTAGTCAATATACTCAAGACCACAGGGATAGAGTTAACAGGATATGATACATATAACAAAAGATCATCCACATATAAAGACAATTTGTGTTCAATCCCATTTCGAAGAATGCCACTAAACAAAGAGGAAGAACGCAATGCAATGGAAAGTGGCTCAATAGCAAAGTGCACAGGCGATAACGAGCAACCTTGGCGTGTTCCACGTCCAAGAGGAAAATAATCTGAGAATATGTCTGTAGAAGAATTTTTAGGTCCATATTTGAACTGTGATGAACTATCAAGTGTCCTGATCCGAACTGTATGTCCTCTGGTTGAACTAGCAGGTGTTCAACCCAAAAAAAGGGCTCTATTAGTCATTCAGTCTGTCAGGGGCTTTCCAAGGCCTTTTAGGTGCTTTCCCGCAGGCTACGTGCAGGGGCCTCAGGCCAGCTGCACGTGTGGCTGAGGCCACGTGCGGAGGGGGCCTCAGGCCAGCTGCACCTGTGGCTGAAGGTCTTTTAAAAAAATCAGTTGTAAATCCTTCACGTTTTAATGGGAGCGTTTGTCACATTGAAATAATGGCCTAACACCTGCTTAGGGTTCACTAGAGGACGCTTCCAATAGAAAACCATGTCTTGGGAATGAAATAAATAAAAAAGTCGAAGGAGGAGCGATGCCCGCGGGTCTCCAATAAATAGACGAGCGCGGTTGTCATATTCAGTCTCTCTAGAGGACTCAGTTTGTCTAAGCTTTGTGTCGAAGGCTTAAATAAACTTAAAAACTCTGTGCATTTTATCTTGCTTAAGGCTGAATTATTCTAAAGTGTTGTGTCATTTTCTAGCATATCACTTGCAATTAGTTTGTGTTATCTAAAAGACGACATCCTGAGAAGACTAAAGACGAGCCGCGACAGAACTTGGCGAGCCAGCTTCAGGAGGGTCCAGGGGCATTCCGGCAGCCTGGGGCAGTCCAGCTCATCCCTCCAGACCGTAAATAACAGTGATCACGACTAAAAGGTAAGCAGAAACCTTTTATAATTTCTGCACGATCTGGAGGAGTGAGTCGGGATTTCCGCCCAAGTTGACAGGTGATATTTTTTAATTGCCTCTTACCCAAAAGAACCTGGACTAAGAAAATTGATAAGAGACTAAAAAAGATAAGATTGAAAATTATCAGGCCTTGTAGATAAAATGCTCAGAAGGTGTGTGTGTTCCCGGGAAAAAGAATGTCTATGTGAGTGAAAGGTCAGGAATGTTCATGAACTCTGGTGCGGAAAGAGTGCGTGGAGAACTAACCTGGATGCTTGGGGAATAATTGGTGTTGAAATTCGTTACTAACGTGCCGGCTGATAGCATGCGCTGTAGGGGTTAATTTAGGGGAGTATACTGACAAATAGATACAAGGTAATACAAGGTTATTTAAAGAGTTTAACAGAGACTGAAGTGAAATAAGTGAGAAAAAAGAGTTTAACAAGAGAATACGTGCAGAGAAAGCACAAGATAAGCGCCTGAGGGGGCGCAGTAGAAATACCGTACGTGTGCAAAGAAGCACAGCTGACAGTAAGTAAAAGAGCTCAATAAAGGACGTCATTTTTTAAGAAAAGAGAAAAACTATAAAAAAAATAAAATAAATAGAGAGTTAGTGCAGAATACATGAGAATTAATGAAGCAGAAAATAGTGCAGTAAGGCACCAAATACACGCTTGTGGGGCGTGGGAGAAGAATAAGTAATTAAGTACACAGTAATATGAGTTTTTTATAAGAAAAGAAAAAGAGAATATTTTCAGTGCAAAGGCACATTAAGCTCACGAGGAGCTCAGTAAGTGGAAAAAAAGGTAGAAGAAAGTGCAGAAAGGCACAGGATACGCACGCGAGGCGCGGTAAGGCGTAGAAATAAATGAAATATTGTATGCTCAGAAAGGAGCTTGTGAAAATAATATAGTAAGCACAGGATACGCACGCGAGGCGCGGTAAGGCGTAGAAATAAATTAAATATTGTATGCTCAGAAAGGAGCTGGTGAAAAATAATATATTAAGCACAGGATACGCACGCGAGGCGCGGTAAGGCGTAGAAGTAAATGAAATATTGTACGCTCAAAGAGGGCTTGTAAAAAACTAATATATGAAGTTGCTGACAGCGCCGGAGAAGCTGTCTAACGTGAAGAAGAGATACATGCTTAAACAGAACACATTGGTGTTAAGTGAATAAAAAGGTTGTTTAAAGCCGCGGAGTGAAAAGTGGCAGAAGTCTAGATAGAGATATATAGAAAGTTGTTTTTAATAATTTTTGTGTATAAAGCTGTTGAAAATTGTGTGTGGGAGAGTGGAGAGTAAGCGGGGAGGTGCAAGCAAAGCTGTGAGGGCTTGCAAGCTGGCTGACATACAAGATTAATGTGAAAGAGTACGAGGGGGAGGTATTTAGACCCAACAGGAGGACTTGGGAGGTGCATGACAGGCAGAGAGGAAAGTGTGAAACAGAGACAGTGAAGAAAAAGACAGGAGAAGAGTGCTATGTAAATACAGAGAAGGTAGATATTATTTCAAAGAGAGAAAACTAATAAACAAATATAGCAGAAAAAGACTAGAAGCAGAAAGTTAAAAAAAATTAGAAGGAAAATAGAAAGTCGGGAGCAAAGACATTAGGAAGTGTTAGGGTTGTAAGAGGATTAAATAAATAAAATTGGTTATAAATCAAAAGAGATAAAGCTTAGATTATAGTGAAAAAGCTGACAGACTGATCAATGCTTGGGACAGTCATTGATGGGAGACTTAAGTGATGATGAAATAATACTCCCAGAACATTACTTGACTGACGGAGACATCGAAACCCAGGGAATCAGGACACATTTTTGGCTGGAAAGGACCTATTTTGACAGGGTAGGAGCAGAACATTGGCAGGACGAACAAGAGATCAATCAGAAATTATGGCAGATTACTAAGGTAATCAATCTGAAGCAAAAGAAAGAACAATTCCCTCTAATTAATTGGGAGCTGCTGATAAGACGTCTGTGGCATCAGGGTTTAACCCGTGGCTGGAGCTGCTTTGTGCTGACCCTAATAAAGAACTTAGCATACCATTAAATCATTTAGTAACACTACCAACCGATCCAGGTGAAGAACTGTTTCCTAGGTTGACTCTGACTGTGGTCCCAAGGAAGGTTTGGTGGGAAACAGGTAAATTTTCATATTTAGTTAAAGAAAAAGAAGACGGGCATAGCAGTTGGAAATTTAATCCTTTTAAGGGTTTAAAATACAAAACAGGTGTTACAGCCAGCAAGTTATTGGTCTGGATCAGGACAGCCCCTGAGGGACTACCAGAACACCATAGAAACACCTCACATAGCGTTTGTCAGGGTTACATGGGTAACTCTCAAGGTCAAGGTCGGGAAAGTACCCCGCTAGACTTAGTACTAAGAAAATATCCAGGAAAACGCATTAAGGCCAACCAATGTATGAAAAAGTGGCACAAAAGGTCACATGGGGGCAGGCAATGGCCTTTGGAGGGATCATTTGATCCCGTGATGTGTGAAGCAGTTGCGGTAGAAATACAGAAAAAAGAAATTAAAGATCAGCAGAAGAACATAAAAAACAACAAAAAACGCACTGAAGAAAAAGAAGTTTTGGCCTTGTTCAAGCAGGAAGCACAGAGGCTACAGCAGAAAAGAGAAAAAATGACAGAGGAAAGATCCAAAGAGACTAAAGCCAGTGCACCGAGCTGGGAAGCAGAGCCACCCCCATATAAACGTCATGATATGGGGAAGACAGCTGGACAATTTGTATTAGGAACTCGTGAAGAGGACCAAGGCATGGATGTGGAGGGCAAATTCACACTGACACTAAAAGCTCGAGAGCCACAAGGAGACAGGTCCTCAGTCTGTCAAATGGATCATACAAGGTCTCCAAGTCCGAAAGTAAGTGGTCGCACACCACGACCAGCAGGGGGGGCCACAAATAACAGTGACACGGAGGCAGACGAGGATAAAGAGAGAGACCTGAAGGCTCCGCCTGCACATCGAGGTCCACTGAAAACCGTCCCCTCCCACCATAAGTCAGCCGACTGGACCTTCACATGCTATAGAGGCTCCGAAGAGTGGCACAAGAGCTTCTGTGACACACTGGATCTGGCCAGAAGAGATAATGAAGAACTAGCTGAGCAACTTCGGCTAGCGAAGGAAAGAATACAAAGACATAGGGACGCCGAGGAAAGAAGAATATTACAACAATCGACGCCCAATCAAGGGAATCACATTATAGAGCCACCCACCCGAAAATTTCTGGTGAGATCATCATTGAGACTGCAAAAGAGGCCCGACTCAGGCAAAGACAACAATGTGTAGCCAAAGACATAGCGGCTTTAGAACAGAATATAACCGACTGGATGGACTGCCTGGAACCAGTCAGTCGCACTCGATCTGGAAGACAGTATGGAGCCCGCACAGAAGAAGAGGAGGACGAAGACCTCATATGCCCATTGGTGGTTAGAAATGGTCATCATGTGTATACCCCATGGAGCTGGACAGACATGGTGGGGCTGGCCAACAGGCTGCCAGACATCACCCAAGGAGCTGGGAGATGGATAACTGCCTTAGAAGAGGGCACTGCAGGGGTAACCTTGTCTTTAGGTGACATAAAAGCCTTGCTAATGCATGTCATGGGAAAACATGACACTGAAGAATTAGCAGGAAAGGTTGGACTAACACAAATGATGGGCACTAATCAACATGATGAAGTCCCCTTTAATCGCTATAGAAACTCCATGTGGGAAGGACTGAGAAGAAAGTACCCTGAGGTCTTGGATCCCTCTAAATTGGATGATGAGGAGTGGACACCTGAAGAGTGCCCAAAGAAGTTCCTGCACCGATTCCAGAAAAGATGGGCGGAGGAAACAGGAAATGCATGGAACCATTCTCCAGCAACTGAAATCCTGTTTAAAATAACTGTAAAAAAGGCTCTACCAGATGAGGTTCAGAAAGCCCTAGATGGAGTCGTGGGACTATCAAAAATGAATTGGGCTTTATACTCTGAGCATATTTGTCACCATCTTGAAATCTACAAGAAAGAAAAACAAAAAGAAGAAGATGCAGCAAAATCCCTGACGAAAAAATTGGTGCAGATGCAGTTGGGAGAGCTAACCAAAGTCAAGAAAGAAAAAACAAAGACCCAGGCACCAATGATGACCCCTGTTCCTTCTGAGTCGGCAAGCCTAGGCCCTACGGCAAACACTGCTGCCACCATACAGGCACCTGTGGTAACAGCCACACAGAGCCCCCGAGGAGCAGCAGGAAGCACTCCTACAGGAGAAGTCTCAGCACCAGTGGAGCATCACTATCACTACCATAGCACTGGCACACCCGGAAATGGACCCACCTACAGTCATGGGTGGAGAGGAGAGTCACGGAACTTTCAAGGTCAAAGAGGAGGGTGGCGAAGAGGATCTCGCCAACCTTCATTTGGAAACAGATTCCAAAACTCAGCTCCCAGGAACAGTCAAGCGGGACCGCCTATGGGACCAACACCCCCAATAGGGGATCAACCCTCTAATGAGTGTTGGAGCTGTGGACAACCTGGACATCGAATGAGAAATTGTCCGGCCCGACCTTGGGTTGGACCCTCTGCCTATTGGCAATAGGGGGGCCTAGAGAAGACAGAGGGGGAAACGGTGGCATTGGCTATTTCGATGATACCTAAGGAAGAGCCAACCGTCACTGTTAATATACAAAACAGAGATTTCCCTTTCATGGTGGATACAGGGGCAACATACTCTTGCATAGGGAAAATGGGCGCTCATCTCCCCCTCTCTGGGTCTGTAATTAAGACCATCGGCTTCTCTGGGAAGACTCAAATAATACCGTTTACACGCCCACTTCCTGTAACGATTGCAGGAAAAACAATTGAAGCACCCCTGTTATACTCACAAAATACACCTGTGAATTTGCTGGGAAGAGACATTTTATGTAAGCTACAAACCCAGATAGTGTGTACCCATCAAGGACTGCAAATACACTTTCCTGACGAAGCACTCGCCAACATTATGGTGCTTATGGACATGGAAAACAAGGGCCGACCTGTGCAACCCATGGTATACTGGCTGAAGTTACAACCAGAAAATTCAAATCTCCAACTGGAATGGGAAAAATGGAAGCCCTGGGCAGAACAACACTATGAAGCAGTATGTACACCTAGTTTACCTTTACATGTCACCCTGATGTTCGACGCCAAACAAGAACAAACTGACTATGCATGCTGCTGGGATGCATTGATGAATCAACGGCTGTTTCACATAACCACCACAGAAATTTATTTAGGCCCCCAAGGGGCCGCAGCTTCTGTCAAGCTAACTTCAGCTGAACACCAATGGTATCAAGTGCCGAATGCCACACCTCATGTGACCCTTTTAGTCTCTGAAAAGTACGAATCCCATGACCTAGGTCCAATGATAAAGACAGCCTCAGAAGTTGAAGAATGGCAAAACATGGAAAGTCCACAAGTACATCTGTCAAAAGACCAGCAGTTTATACGAATTAATTTAAAAGTAAATGATGAGGCTATAGCTCAAAAAGTGGAGCTCAATCCTAGACCAGAGGGACAGATGGTGTTATCGGCCCAACAAGAGAGATTGTTAGAGCAAATACCACCAGTGGTGTGGTCCAAAAGCAAAACGGATGTAGGACTAGTAAAAACAGCCTTACCAGTAAAATAAAAGTAAAACCGGGAGCAAAACTGCCTCACCAAAGGCAGTATCCATTAAAACCTCAGGCTATGAAGGCATAAAACCAGTAATTAAGGGACTAATGGCAGCTGGAGTTTTAATAAAAACTGCAAGCCCATGCAATACTCCTATCTATCCTATCCCTAAAAACAATACCAAAGAGTATCGGCTGGTACATGATCTGCGTCCTATCAATGCAATAATAGAAATGGATGCACCTATAGTACCTGATCCGCATACTATACTATCAAGCATCCCTGCTGGAGCAAAATGGTACACAGTAATAGATCTGTGTTCAGCCTATTTCAGTGTGCCTGTGCACCCAGACTCACAACATTTGTTTGCATTCACATTTCTGGGACAACAGCTAACGTATACACGGCTACCTCAGGGACTGAACCTGTCCCCAGCCATCTTTAACAAAGTCCTGGCTGAAGATTTACAACACCTTGACATACCCAGTACATTGGTGCAATATATGGATGATCTCCTTATTGCATCAGAGACTCAAGAACAGTGTGAAAAAGATTCATTAATTGTATTGCATGCATTGGCAGATGGAGGTCATAAAGTAAGTAAGGACAAATTGCAGTTCTGCAAACAACAAGTAGAATACTTGGGAAGACAGTTGTGTGGGACCACGCGATGTATAGCCCCAAGCCAAGTGGAGGCTATAATCAAGGCTCCCAAACCCCAAACAGTGGGACAGATGCTTTCATTCCTTGGGATGGCAGGGTACAGTCGGCCGTGGATTTGTGATTATGCTATAAAAACTGCACCTTTGCGTGCCATGATTAGAGCAGTGGGGCAAACAAGCAATGCAGCTCTCCTCGTCTGGACAGATCAGGCAACGGGAGCTTTTGAGGCCCTAAAAACAGACATGCAATCTGCTCCCGCGTTAGGTAACCCAGATTATGGGAAACCTTTCCATTTGTATGTTACTGAAAAAGCTGGTTATGCTTGTGCTGTACTAATGCAGGAAACAAATGAAGGAAAACAACCATTGGCCTATTATAGTACAAAGCTTGACAACATTGAAACAGGATTGCCACCATGCTATCAGGGTCTAGCAGCAGCTGCCTTTGCATTTCAAAAAGCATCATCCATAATCATGGGACATGCAGTAACGTTGTACACGTCGCATCAGTTACATGCCCTGCTAACCAGTCAACGTTTTGTCTTAACACAAGCTAGACGCACTGGATATGAAGTTGTGTTGTCCGCTCCAGAAATAACAATACAACGTTGTCACACGGTGAATCCCGCCACCAAATTGACCACACCGTTAGATGGTACTCCACATAACTGTGTGGCAGAGACAGAGAAATTTTTGAGAGCCAGAGAACATTTGTATAATCACGCCATAGATGCAGATCTAACCCTGTTCGTGGACGGCTCATGCTTTCGGGATGCCGCGGGATTGCATGCGGGTATGGGGATTGTTAAACTAAACACGGATGGCGAGACCTTTGAATTACTGGAGTCCCAAGGAATTGATCAGCCTTGTTCAGCCCAACTGGCAGAAATCAAAGCCTTAACTATGGCTTGCCAGATAGCTAAAGATCAACGTGTTAATATCTACACAGACTCAGCCTACGCTTATGGCGTATGTCATGTACATGCAAACATTTGGAAACAAAGGGGATTCCTGAGAGCAGATGGCACCCCTGTCACTCATGGAGAAGCGATTTCCCAACTGTTACAAGCTCTCCAATTACCGTCTGAGGTAGCCATCATTAAATGTGCAGGTCATCAAAAGAATAATAACATCATAGCTCAAGGTAACAACCTAGCAGATGACGCAGCGCGCAAAGGAGCACAAGGAGAAAATATGTTTCCCCTGCTAACCATCCAAGATTGTGCCCCACTGGTTTCACTTGCCGCACTGATAGTGGCTCAAAGTAGGGCCAGTGGAGAAGAAAAACGAATGTGGGTTAAACGAGGCGCTATTGAGACACGCAGTCAGGGGCCAGCGGACAAGCTGTGGCGCAGTAGTCATGGACATTTTGTGTTACCCACCAATTTATTACGACATGCAATCATTTGGGCCCACGGACCCGATCATTGTTCGCGAGTCCAAATTATGAACAAACTAAAAGCTGTCTGGTGGTCACCATATATGGCAACAACAGTGGACCGTTTGTTGAATGAGTGTGAGGTATGTGCACAGTACAATGTCCGGAAATCATTCACAGCCCCTTTAGCCCACATTCCGGTCCCTGATGGGCCATTCAGACATCTTATGATGGATTTCATAGACATGGGAGCTGAAAACCGAGTTAAACGAATGAGATATGTTTTGGTAGTGATATGCAGATTCAGCCGATGGATTGAGGCAGTAGCCTCTGCAAATCAAGACCATAAAACGGTAGCCAAATTCTTGTGCCGAGACGTCTTTCCAAGATTTGGCATTCCAGATACTATCTCATCTGACAACAGTAGGGCTTTTGTAGCCAAGGTTACACAAGAAACATTCAAACAAATAGGTATCAAACAGAAGTTTGGGTGTGTTTATCACCCTCAATCAAATGGGGCAGTGGAACGGGCTAATGGCATTTTAAAGAACAAACTAGCAAAAATCATAGCAGACAGCAATGGCAAACTAACCTGGCTGGATGCGTTGCCGCTTGCTTTATTGTCAATGCGCTCACAAACTAACCGACTAACCCATTTGACACCATTTGAAGCTCTTACAGGTCGGCCGATGCCTATTCCATACCTGAGAGGACCCTACGAAGGACCATCGCTGGAGCAGCTACAAGACGAATGGCATACTTATCTGAGACAGTTAACCCAAATACACAAAACTATCTTTTTGCAGGTCAAAGGTGCTACAGAAGACAGAGAAGCAGAGATTCCACTTGAAAATCAGAGCATCCAGCCTGGTGATCTGGTTTACGTCAAGGTGTTCAAAAAGAAGTGGGACAGGCCCCGCCGAGAAGGTCCTTTCAAAGTTATTCTTGCCTCACGTACAGCAGTCAAAGTAGACGGCAAGGACACTTGGTTTCATTTAAACCACTGCTGTAGGGTTGGTGGCCCAGCGCCCCTGCGGCCTCGGCAAGCTCGTCTTGGCAGAGCCGCCGGGCCAAGGGGGGAAGCAGGAGAAGCCAGAGACCCTACAGCAGCACCGAGGGACGGCCACGCCTCCCTGCAGCCAGAAGAAGCACCGAGGGAAGGCCACGCCTCCCTGCAGCCAGGCGAACACTGGCCAAGGCGCTCACAGAGACTGATTGAACAAAGACGACGCACAGCTTCAGAGAGTAGTGGATCCCTGCCAGATAGAACAGCGACAGACTCAGATGCAGACTCAGAAACAACTGGAGACGCAGGCCAACAGACAGACAGAAATACAGACCGACAGATAGACAGGCCACAGGAGACATCAGACTCGGACAGCAACTCAGTAGATTTACCGACAGAAGAACCGCAGGAAGTACAACCCAGACAAAGCACAGATACACCACACATCCCTAGTGACAGCTCATCTAGTGACGGCTCACTTAGTAGTACATCTAGTAGCACATCTCAACAGTCATCAGAGCAATGATTAAGGAATTATTCAAGGGATTGACAATACTACTGGTGGTCAGTATGGGAGAAAATAGACATCCAAAACATACAACGGACTGTGCCGTGGCCATGGCCGCAATAGCAGCTAAACAAGGCATTCTAAACACAGGAAAAACATATAATTTGGTATACATTAAATCAAAAGCCTACAAGAACATAGGAATACAGGGAAAGCTGGGGGATTACATATTAGGCGAAGCCATTAGCATCAAATGTGAAGAGGAGGGAACACTCAACATAGAGGTAATTTGTGATAAAAGAGGATGCAGGGAAACCAAGCAAGACGTAACTGTTACAGTACATGAAGCCACAAAATGGGTAAAAATCAAACCAAGGAAAAAGAGGACAATTAGAAGCCTAGAAACAAGCAGTCACTTAGGGAGATGGGATCCCAGTACAGACCTAGCCCGCACACAAGGGTTGAAGACCAATTTATTTTACCAATGGTTGAAATTTTCGGCTAGGCAGATCAGTGAAAAGCCTTGCATAGCCTGTCACCGGAAAGGTGTGATACCTCAGGCTAAACCCCTACCTGATATCAACAACTGTTATAGGAGTCCCCAACATAACTCAGACCAAGCAGAATGCTATACACAATGTGTTATGAAAATGGCAGTAGGTGATGAAAAATATGCTGCCGACAGTAAACTTTGTCCAGTGCCCCTAAGTACAGAAGGAACCGTTCCACCTATGATTAAAATAGAGAAAGGGATGATACACCCATTCTGTATAGCTAAAGGCTTAGTAGCACAATACATAAGCGATTGGCAGGTAGGGACGACCCAGCCAAAACACCACATACAGTGTATGCAAAAGCAGCAAGAATACAAACCGGCCAAAACAGCATGGAACATTACCGTCTGTCACACCCTGCCAGCAGCAGGCATACAGTGTGAACAAATAGTACCGGCCACAGGGGGGTCTGTAATTGGACTGAATCTCACCCATGCTTCATGGGTATCTACTCCAAATTTAGCTAAGGGAACGGTACCCTTAGCTGACATCTTTTGGATATGCGGACAAAAAAGGAAACTCCTGTCATCGCTGTCCCCGAATTGGAAAGGCCTTTGTGCTCCTGTGATGCTCACAGGAGCAATAACAGTAATTGAAATGCCAAATTCAATACAACCCATGCCACAGAAACTTCGTAAGAAAAGAGGAATAATGACGTTTAAAACAGACTACAACATCACAGTAAGAAACGGGATACCAGAAGGGATACCCCGACAGTTAGAAGCCATAGACAGTAGCAGAGTTAAAGCAGATGAAGATGCGGATAAATGGGGATGGGCATTGGCTCTGTTTGGGGTTACTCCAAAAATCCGTTCTAGGTTCCAGGAGGTGCAGTGGATTAATTACTTGTGGTATAACCAGCAAAGATACCTGAACTGGACATTGGCAGCAGTAGGAGCCTTAACCGAACAACTGCACGCCACCTCGCTAATGACAATGCAAAATAGATTAGCTATCGAGATGATGATGGCTGATGAACAAGGAGTTTGTATTATGATCAAAGCCACCGAATGTTGCACAGCTATTCCCATGCATACAGGGGAAGACGGAAATTTGACAGAGCTCTTAATCACACTTGAGGAGATGCAACAGGAACTGTTAAGTAACTCCATAGGAGGGAGAAATGAAACTGACGATTCTGGATACATTGTAGGGAATGGAATGAATATTGGCCCACTGTTTTCACTGTTTGGGACTCTAAGGAGAGGGTGGATATCATGGAAAGACTGGTTATACCAGATAGGTGTAATCTTGGCACTAACAGGGGTGGCGGTCTTGCTGGTAATATGTTGTGGTATTCCCTTGATAAAATTTCTGGTCAATAAATTGCTTTCATCCACAGTAGGACAGCTCCCACTGCTAGCCATCCGAGCCCTAGAAGAAAGCACAAACGAAACAGACAGAGAACCAGAATATATGGAAATGGATGAAATACCAATTATCCTCCCCGACAGCCCCCAGCTCCCTAATATTGTGGCGTACACCCCAGATAGGGAGGACTGGGATGGACCGTGCTTGGTGATATTGTAGACGAGGAAGAAGACATGCATGCACATTTACATTCACACACATGCACCCACAAAAATGAGGGATAGGATAGACAATATCTGAAAGAATGACATGGAGCTGTAATAATGAACGTATATGTATATTACTAGGACACAGGAGTATGGCTGAGAGACCAGACTCCCCTGATCAGGGACCTATGCCTGATCGGCCTCTATCAAGTCTGATTGGACTCTCAGAACTGTTTGGAGAAGAGGATATACAGGAGGGATGGTCGAGACATGATTGGTCGCCACAGCCGCCATCCATCCAGCAGCTAAACCAGTTGGCAACAGAAGGATCTTCATCGTTCCAGCACCTAGCGATGACAGCTTCACAGAATCTGCCTGCAGCAAGAGTCGGCCCGAGGACTCCACCATCACCTGAAGGACCCTTTGGACTCAGGAACACACCCCTTCCGCAGATGCCATGGAGACAGTCACATGTGCCAGTGGCAACGATACCCTCCAGGGGAGGCAGCCAAGGTCGGCCATATGCAGCAACCGCCCGAGTGCATCCTAGACCCAATTCGCTGCTAGGACCTGTCCCCAGCTTTCCACCCCCAAGGCAGGAGAGATATTCTGATCAGCCCAGTACCTCTGGAGGAGGATCAGCAGGGGTAGACCTTAGCCGAACTCACCCACCAGGACAGAGGGGAGCTTTGTACAGGCTGCTAAATGCCCAGAGTGTCCCACCCACTTGCCTGTGCGACATCAACAATACTCCCCCCACACACGAAATGCCTTCCCCCTTTTACTTCCTGTCCCCTGGACTGCACAACCTTAATCTGGTCATGGTCACCCCACAGGACATGGCAATCTTGGTTCGAGAGCTTCGTCTTCCACAAGAGTCTGTTCCAAAAACCTTGGAGCAGCTCCTGCCCCTCACAAATCACATTCCCCATGAGCTATTTGAGGAAATCATGCCACAACTAAGTCAGACAGCTGCATACCTGTTCAGGATACACCGTGACAATGCCAACATCTCTTGTGCTCAGGAGGGCCTCCATACTCAACTGTGTGGTCTTCAGTCTAGTATGGACATGCTAGCCTGCATGATGGAGCATATGGAAAGGGAACAGCTAGGGCTGGCCACCACCACCCTGAATGTGGGCAAGAATTCTCTGGGGGCCCTGTACAACCTGGCCAAGCAGCACAAGGAGCTGGAAAGATCCATCAGAGAACTGCACGACTGTCTGAAAGCCAGAATTCCTGATCCTCCCCCCACTACCCCTGAAAGGCCAACCTCCCCATGTTCCCCAACTTCTCCCAAAACTTCAGATGCTGAGTAAATGCTGAGGAGCGCGGACTGACGAAATGGCACTGAACACGGACTATGATCTTGGTTCTTGAGTTTGAATTGCGGACTGGTTTCAGAAATCTGAGTGTAAATAAAAACAAAGAAGGATATATGTTAGTAACGAAAGTTGGGTAAATGTCTGTCCTTACCATCATCTGCGTAACACAGATAAAGCTAAATGCATACACATAGATATCACATTGCAAAGTTATAAAAAGGGGACCCTTACACGGCGTGTTTGTAGATTTAGTAGTAAAGATGCACCATAGGGACCCCTTTTTTCTTAAATTATAGCATGCCTCAAGAGACATGCATTGCCTAAATTTGGTGTCTGGCCAAAACGGGCATTAGAAAACAAGCTGAAAAAGAAGAAAAACAAAGTGGAGAATGTTGAGAAATGGCCTATAATGAAAACCATTATATGATTGACTAAGGCAAATGACTTAAGGACGGACATGAAGGGAAACCATTTATTGTGTTTATCATTTAACTAGACATAGCTGCGCTAACCTTAGAATAGTTTCTTGATTGGTTGACTAAATAGTGGTAACATAGGGGTTATTTGATGCATTTAAATAATAAATGTGTGACGCTTTAACAAAATAATATGTAGAACCAAGTATAATGGGTTGGAGCCTCTGGTTGAGTGAGTCAATAGATGCCAGAAGATGATTGGTTGCACTGATGTCAATGTAAAGCCTTTACTTTGCCATGATTAAGAAGTTGCTGTAACTTGTTTTATGTGGCCATTTTACGTGCCTTGAATTACACCAAAACTCATTGTTTGAATGTCACCTTGCGTTGATATAATCAGGCTAATTGCTCACCTTGTGCCTTAGTATGTAGGTTCACCTGCACTGCAATATATTTACCGTGTGAAGTATCACTGATATTCATATCCGCACCAGAGTTATCAGTAAGTCGAGTGATGTGTTTTTCTTTTTTATTGCAATGCACAAATGAGGATGTCTTGTCAGTAAACAACCCAAGAGTATAGTTGATGTAATGGGACTCTTTCGAGTCCCAGAGGAGGGACTGTAGAAGAATTTTTAGGTCCATATTTGAACTGTGATGAACTATCAAGTGTCCTGATCCGAACTGTATGTCCTCTGGTTGAACTAGCAGGTGTTCAACCCAAAAAAAGGGCTCTATTAGTCATTCAGTCTGTCAGGGGCTTTCCAAGGCCTTTTAGGTGCTTTCCCGCAGGCCACGTGCAGGGGCCTCAGGCCAGCTGCACGTGTGGCTGAGGCCACGTGCGGAGGGGGCCTCAGGCCAGCTGCACCTGTGGCTGAAGGTCTTTTAAAAAAATCAGTTGTAAATCCTTCACGTTTTAATGGGAGCGTTTGTCACATTGAAATAATGGCCTAACACCTGCTTAGGGTTCACTAGAGGACGCTTCCAATAGAAAACCATGTCTTGGGAATGAAATAAATAAAAAAGTCGAAGGAGGAGCGATGCCCGCGGGTCTCCAATAAATAGACGAGCGCGGTTGTCATATTCAGTCTCTCTAGAGGACTCAGTTTGTCTAAGCTTTGTGTCGAAGGCTTAAATAAACTTAAAAACTCTGTGCATTTTATCTTGCTTAAGGCTGAATTATTCTAAAGTGTTGTGTCATTTTCTAGCATATCACTTGCAATTAGTTTGTGTTATCTAAAAGACGACATCCTGAGAAGACTAAAGACGAGCCGCGACATGTCATTGGTATGGACACTAGCTTTGGGGGATGCATATAGAAGGTGAATCCATGAAACTAATTTATCACCAAATCCAAATTTCTTCAAAACCTTAAACAAGTAGTCCCACTCCACCCTGTCAAAAGCTTTTTCAGCATTGAGAAATTGCGATTTCAGGTAAATAAGAAGAATGTGTTGAATATATCACATTGAAAAGTGAGCGTGTATTAAAAAATAGACGTCTTTAATAAACCATTTTGATCTTCAGATATAACCGAAGGGAGAACATTCTCCAAACGAGTAGCAATCAACTTGGCTAACACCTTTACATCAGCATTTAACAATGATAGTGGTCTGTAAGAACCACACAGGGTAGGATCTTTGTCCTTTTTATGAAGTAAGACTATAGTAGCCTGTGTCAATGTAGGAGGTAAGGTATTGCATTCTAATGATTTGTTAAACATAGCCAAAATTAATGGTGCCAGTTTTTCAATAAACTCTTTATAAAACTCAACAGAACACCCGTCAGGGCCAGGGGCTTTATTTGATTGCATTGCTTTTATAGAATTTTTTTACTTCCACAAGGCAGAGTGGGGAGTCCAAGCTCTTGGCAGTATCCGAATCAATAACAGGATTAGAAAGGCAATAAAGAAATTCAGCCATATTATTAGTATCTGTCGAAAATTCAGATGTATATAAAGAAGAGTAAAATGCTTTAAAAGTGGCATTGATTTTAATGGGATCAGTTGTAATTATACC